>NW_012148618.1:3280009-3331487 GCF_000956105.1 Propithecus coquereli
AAAAAAAAAAAAAAAAAAAAAAAAAACCAGCCACATAATGGATATCACCAGGTGTTTCATGGGACCCTGAAGCTCCCCTTCCCCAATATGTGCTTGTTCAAGTGACAGTAAAATTGACTTTAACAAATCCCGAATACCGAATTGCTTCCCAGTCATTCACTAATAGTAACCTCTCTGCCTCCTCTTATTCTTCAGATGTGGTGGTTTTAAAATTGGTCCCTTTGACTATACTTATAGGCCACTCAGTAGGGGGAACCATGCTCACTGGAATGGTCTCCAGTGACCTTCACAATTCAGTGTGTACAAGAATCACCTGGGGACAGGACATGATGGCTCACACCTGTAGTCCTAGTGCTTTGGGAAGCTGAGGAGGGAGCAACTCATGAGGCATTGGAGACCAGCCTGGGCAACATAGTGTCAACTGGTCTCTACAAAACATAAAAAAAATTAGCCAGACTTGGTGGCTTATGCCTGCAGGGGAGGCTGAGGTAGGAGGATAGTTTGAGCCCAGGAGTTCCATACTGGGCAACAGGGTAAGACCCTGTCTCTTTACGAAAAACAAAAACCAAGACAACAAACAATAAAGACCTTTGAGAAATCATCTAGGATCTTATTTAGCATTGAAGTTTCTGAACCTTCCCCATAAGTATATCCCAAACCAGGCTCTCAGCCAGCAGATTTTATATGAAAAATGTGAGGGAGGCATTATCCTTTTCAAATAATAAAACAGAAATTCACAGAGATTAAGAGATTATATTTGGCTTAAATTCCATTTGATGTATCTTTCAAGAGCTTTGGACAATTCCAGTAAAAATTAATCTGAATGTGGCTTTGTAGTTGTTATTAAATGTTTATGCTTTGTCTTCACTCAGGTCAACAATATGTCATTTTTTGGAGGGCTTGTTCTTAATTAATCTTGTCACTAAAACACTCTACTTAATAAACAGCCTGATTTAATGAACAAGTATTTGAACTTTAGACTCCAGAGAAACAAAATTAATTAATCTTTGACCTCAAGGAGGTCACAGTGCATCAAGCCACTCTAGTAGGACAAAAATCCTGGGAAATCTTTCGCAGCAAAAATCCCACCCAAGGGCTGAACTTCAGGCCTTATTCATATTTAGCTAATTAAGTAAATATGCTGTTATTCTATGCCGATAGTGATGAGCAGGCTTGGGTGAGCTGACTTCTATGGGGAGGGAGGAGGAAGATGTGTTTCTGAACTTTCCTTCTTCAGTTAGGCACTCTGTGATTCCTTCATTTCCTTCCTCTCTTCTCCCAGCCCTGTGCATGTGGGCTCAGAGCCGCCAGGTGGCAGGATAATCCTCATCATCTCAGTCAAACTGACAGGCCCTGGGCTTTTAAGTGCACACTCAGTCTGCCCATGGACCACACACTGATGCTGGGAGAGCTTTAGACTAAATATTATTCAGAGTTGCATACCTAGATCACGAGGTTCCTTCTTTCACACCCCCGGCTCCCACTCCTATTCATCTTTCAGTGTTAAGTCAAGGACACTCCAAGTTACACTTTGTAGGAGCCCCTGGAGTATTTGAAGTTTCATGCTATAATTCAAAACCATCTCATCCCCTCCTCAGTGGTATGTTACAGAGAATATATGTTGAGTTTCTGCCATTTTAATGGCCATCTAGCTTCCTTCATAAGAAATTTTTGGTATTACAATAGTGTGTGAGCTTCAAAAGCAGTCCCAAATCTTTTACTTTTAGACTAAGGTGTTAAGTAGCTCAGAAACCATTCTTCTATGAAACCACATCTCTCTAAGAAGATGTTTGAAAGTCAGTGATTCTGAAAAAGCAGTTTTCTCCACAGGGTTCAACACATTTCTCCACTATAAGGTTAAATACTGTATGTTTTACTATTATTCCTCACCTTTTCCTGCATTTTTCTTTCTTCTCTCTTACCCCCTTCTCTGTGATCTCACCTAAGAATCATTGGCATGGCAACGGAGGCTCTGTGACATCTCCAGCAAGCTCATTGTGTTCTCCTCAGGAAGCTTCAGGAGGTAGCTGGCCTCAGAGGTAATCATTCTGGGAAGGCTTGTACCACATGGCCTGAATGTGCCAGGGTAACCCCTTGATTGTCCATTGCCAGGTAAGGCAAAATACTTTGGTGCAGTGACAAGCAAACAAACAAAGAAACAAACACATCACACCCTTCTTTGGGGGCCAAGAAGCCACTAAGAAGCTAAGCTAAGTGCTCCTGAGAGAGACTAGGTCCTGATCGGGTCTCTGGGTTTGCCCACTGGACAGAAACCAGCACCCAAAACAGTTGGGATAATGTGGCCCACATGCAGTGGGCCCGAGGACCCCAGATCCTGCTTTTAGGTACAAACAGGTTTGGAAGCATCCAGGCTTGGTGGTGGGTCCCTCTGTGAGCAGCACAGTTCAGGACACCTGCACTTTTCTCTCTGCCTTCCCTGGGTGATGTGTGTGGCTCTTAGCCTTTCGTGTTCCCTTCCATAATCTGGAGGAGGCAGTGAAGAGACTCACTGCACATACCCTGTCATTTAACACTGATCTGAGAGTGATAACTCACAGTCTTGGAAGTTAGGTTTAACTTTTACCACTCTCCTGTGGATCTCTCTCAATATAGTGTACCAAATTGTAACTAATTTGCAATGAGAATGAATTGAAGACATGTATTTGAGACGTTTTAGAGAGTCTCACTGACTTTTGAGGTAACATTTTGTATCTTAGGTCTTCTCATGTCAGAGTGTTGGGTCCTTGAATACATATACGCTTAGCAGAGTAAAATTCTGATACATTAAGGAAATTGATCAGGCTTAGTGGATGCGGGCAGGCCTCTTCGACAACTATCCTTGTGGAGTTTTATGCTGAGCAACTCTTGAGTCCCATCCTCCACCACAGCTCTCTGCATTCTCACCTCCTTCCTGCCCCTTCCATGTGTAGGCTTCAGGGCCATGATTTGTGATTATTTTCCTTTTTGAGATCTCTCTTAAGGTTAATTTCTTTTAAGTGTTTACTTTTCCTATTATACAAGTGTAATGACTTTATTTTGGAAAGATGTGGGAAAATATATCAGCAATGAGAATATAATGATATAACTTTAACATTTAAGGTTTTCCCTTTCATCTATACTTACATCTATAGTTGGACTCATATTTATATTTAAATACAAGATTTACATACATGTTTATATTATTTATATTTTAATATTAAGAACTGATTAGTTAATTCAACAGTAAGAATTGATTGTCAATGTTCCAAGCACTGTTCTAACATTCACTGAATGCAGCAGTGAACAAAATGGATAAAAATCCTTGACTTGTGAATTTTATATTCCAATGGGGGAGTATAGCATCCCTGGATTTTGTTGCTGGCAAGTGTCCTGGAACCATTCCCTCTACAGATATTGAGGGACAATTGTAAAATACATTATTATTAACTATAGTCACCATGCCGTACAATAGATCTCTAGAATTTATTCACCCTAACTGAAATTTTGTATCCTTTGGCCAGCATCTCCCTATTCCCTCACGGGTACAATTTTAAGTAGGGTTGTCAACAAAGGCATCACTGAAAAGGTGCAGGTTGGGTAAAGACTTGAATGAAGTCTGGAGGCAAGAACTATGAAGATCTGAGGAGAGGCGGTTCCAGGAAGAGGAGACGGCATGTATAAATGCCACAAAGCACGAGTGCTCCTGGCATATTTAAGAAACAGCAGATACTTTTCTCATTCATAAGCATGATGATTGGCTTTTCATGCTCATGAGTGAGATATGTCTCCTCAAACTTTGTCATGACATTGGCACATTACCAGTCTGACATGAACTCAGCAGGCTTCTATTAATAAAAGAGAGTGAGTGTTGGAAGGTAACATTATGAAGTACAGCAATTATTTGGAGCCCACACAATGACCATATTGTTTAAATAGCCTGAAAAGGTGGTTATATGCAGATATAAAGGGCACTGTGATCTTCCCTGATTTAAGAAGGACCCATTACACCCCTGCCTCTATAGGAAAGTATGTAGCCAACATATTCTGAGCCGTGGCTATTATGCTCTGGGCAGCCCATCTTGGAGGGGTGGTTATCCAGGCCATACCCTGTGTGTACTCAGGCCTTCCTGTTGAGTTCTAGTCCCCCCAGACATTTTTAAATAGTTGTGCCAAAGTTTGTTTTTGACCCTTCTGGATTACCCAACTTCTCCCAGTGGCTTTATTTACAAATAACAGTGAGAAAGTTTTGGCCAGGTCTCAAAAAGTATTGCTTTAACTGAGATCTAAATTGGTTCAGCCTTGGGAAAAAGGGAAAGATGATGAGGCCTGGGTCTAATCTGAGGATTGGCCTTAAGCCTTGGATCAGAATGTCAAATATAACCAGAAACATGGGCATATATTTTCATAGTATAATGCAGCTGTGTTTTCCCACAAAAAAATATGATATTGAATTTAGGAATGAAAATATAAGAGCAAGGGGTTCTATGAAGCTGAAGGATATAAAGACAGAGATTAATTATTGTATAGAATTTACAAAGCACTTAAAAGGCTTATCCATCTGTTCTCTTCTTTCCATAATTCTGCACATATGCCAGCCCCAAGTATGCTGTGGTGATGTTGAGATTTTTGGATCAGTACCAACTGCTCTATAAGTACCTAACTGTAAATGATTCCCCCACTTGTTTTGTGAATTTGTCATTTCAGCCAGAGAAAAGTAAATTAAACACTTAAGTAAACATTATAATATAAAGTTAATGGGAACTTGAGGTTTTTATTAACATTGACAAAAATGAATAATATTTTCTAAGGATCACTAGCTGACAGCAGAAAAAGGGGGAGGAAAAAAAAAAGAAATTCTGGACCTGTGGTCAGTTATTTATGCCATGGGACTGCAAGTAGTTCTACTCTGTTAAGCTATTTTTTCATGAAAAGATGTGTGTGGAAATCTACTTTCTGAGTCAAACATTGAGTGACTCCTTAGTTTGGCCAAGGAAGTTTCTGTAAGAATGGTAGAGGGATTCAAGGAATTTGGGGGCCAGTTAAGGAAAAAGATATGACACTGAGGTAGCAGTAGCATACACGAGTTTTTTGGGGGAGCTACTTAGCACACAGGGGCAGTCTGCATGCAGGGGCCGTCCCTCACATCATGAGACCTTCCAGAGGCTGTGGCAGGGGGCCACTACGCCGAAAGGGGAGGAGGGGATAGGAGAGAGACTTGCTTATCTAGGTGATGTTGCCCAGAAGCCCAGTGAAGACTCTGAGTCAAAGAGCCCCGAAGTACAGCAGCAACTTGGGGTCTTTATAGTCCCAGAGTTTACCTTACGTATGGCTAGCAAATGTTGGGCACAGTATGCAAAGCGGGTTGGCTCTAAATGGTTAAAAATCTGCTTATTTGGACTATGTATAAAACAATTGGATATATAAAAATTTTGGTACTGGTGGGTTTTTGATCTAACAGGATTCAGCTTACTATGAAGAAGTAAACAAGCTGGGGCCAATATAAGGCAACCATCTTTGGGCCATTTGTCTAACAGACAATCCCTGAAATAGATACAGTTTGTGGGTCTTTTTTTTTTACTTTTTTTTCCTGTGTTTTCCAGATTTCAGCACTCATACTTTCTCCCAAGCTCACATTGTGTCAACAGAAAGTAGAGAATTAAACTAGTTTACACTAAGATGTTCATTTTTGAAAGAGGATTTATTTCATTTTATTATTATGAAAATAACACATGATTATTTTAGGAAAAAAGTGAATAATACAGGAAAGTATAAGAAGTTTAAATCATCCACAATCCATAGGGCCATTTCTAGGACCATTTCTAGTCTTCTCTCTCTTTCTCCATATTTCATACATTAGATACATGTGCAATTATTTTCAAAATTGGAATCATAGTACATGCAATTGGTAAATACTTTTGTTTACTATTATATCATGAGTTTTTTTTCCCATACCACAAAATATCCTTTGAAGCATGATTCTTAATGAGTGCATGATATTCCATTTTTATCGATGTAGTTTATTGTTCTATTTGGGGGCACTTATAAGTTTATACAGAGTTTCTGGAAGTCTGTGAACAAATTCTTGGAAATAGATCATATGTGTGTGCATTTTTAAGATGTTCGCTTCATTTTTGCCTATTTTAATTTTGTAGCAAGGTAAGTTGTCATTAGAGGTAACAGGAAGACCAGAGAGCACCATGTGCTGGATTGTGACTCAGAGGAATGGACACCAGATACAAACTGTGACACAGGGGCTGTGCCCAGGTGGTAAACCACTCAATCTTTATGCGCTTGGATTCCCCATGTGTAGTATACAATCACAACTATTGTTCTCACCCATGTAATACTATTACCGTGAGAACCTTATGAGTCAAGGAAACTCTGAATTTTCAATTTAGCTTCAGAGCACTGATAAATAGCTCATTGATTCTTGTCCCATTCCTCTGGAATAAAGTAGCTTTTTACAAACAAGTGAATACACTGCTTTCAATGGAGACAGAATGAATTCATTCTGAAAAATTCACATGGGATTCTACAAACCATTTTTGTGTATTCTTTTTTGGGAAGTGCCTTTTGTTGTGAGAGGACTAGCAGGTATCAGAATGTTTTGTGAATGAATACTTTGCTTCCAGGGGCTTTCGGTTACTTTTTGAGATTTGGTGTCTTCATCTAGCATTTTCCATGTGGAAAGTGGGCTTGCTGCAAGCATTGCCTACAGACTCCCACTGGGAGCCTGCCCACCATTGGTGTCATGGCGTCCAGGCTTCTGCTGAGAGATATTTCTGCATGGCTAAGTCTCTCACAGTCCCTAATCCTCTCTTTCTTGTCTGGCTTTCCTTAGCCTTCTCCGAAGTTGTTCACAGAAGGCATCCCACTCAACCCTCCCTTGGGGCAAATTGAAATAGTCCTCCTCCTGGAGCCACCGGGTAAGGCGGTGGTAGCTGTGCAGCTACCACCTAATCAATAGGCTCCAGAAATAGCAGCAGGAGGTGAGCAGTCCTAGGCTTGGCCACCAAGTAGTAGGTGGCAAGCCTTAACTCTAGATTGCACCAGAGACTGCTCAGGGCTTGGCAGCTGAGCATACAGAGGGTGGCTCTACTGCTCTCCATGCTGGCAGCCATCGCATCCAACCTGTCTTACCCAGCTTCGAAGTCTCTTTCAGGCAGGCAGAGCCTCAAGCCCTTGCCAGCAGGAGGAGGCTTCTCCAGGGCAGGGACCAGTTTTTCCAGCACCCAGGCTTGGTCCTGCATACAATAGGATAGAAAGACATCATAGCGGAATTAGCTTCTAGGGCCCCACCCACCCAATTTCCATCACGAGATACGAAAGAGAGCCTGGAGGTGGTGCAGCCAGAGCCATCTGGGGCAGCCGAGCAGTGTGAGGACGGTCAGCAGGAGTGCCAGAGTGAAACTGATGAGAAAGGCCTGAAGCCCCGCATCATGTGGGCAGTGGCCAGAAAGGAAGGAGAGCAGTGGAGTCTTGAAGTAGTCAGAGGCATTGGCCATGCAGATGGATTTCTCCAGCCCATACACAAAGGTGTTGATGGGGCCTGTATTGCCCAAGGTGCCATCCAAGAGCTCTCACACTGGCAGATGAAAGTGACATCGGAGAAATAAACATATTGAGGCATTTGGGGGATTAGCTCCTGGAGGCTGCTGTCCAACCCCAGGATCCATTCAGAGTTGAGTAGCAGCAGCCGGAGGAGGCCCAAGTTCATGAAACTGGAGAGGGACAGGTTTCCAAGATTCAGGTTGCTCAATGCCAGCACCTGTAATGAGGCAGCTCCTTCAGCAGCACCTCCAGTTTCACTGGACTTGAGTGACGGAGGAAGTCCAGGTCCCCCAGCTCCAGCACTCGCAGCCTGGGCATCTCAGATAGACGCAGGTCTTCCGTACCATCATGAGTAGACCAGAAGAGCAAGTGCTCCAAGACTGGAAGCTGTGGGAAGAACCTCTGGGATTGATGGCTTGAAAAAATGTAGGAGCTGCAGCCTCTCAGAGTGAGGTGACGTAGAGAAGGGAAGTGGACTGTGATGTTGTCTGGAACCAGCAACATATGATGAGTTTGTAAGGTAAGGTTCTCCAGGGACAAGAAGGGTTCTCCCCTGGGGACACTAAGCTGGATTTATCCTTCTGCCCAAGCCTCCAAGCTGAGCAGTGCTGGAGGCCATGGATGGTAGATCTCCAGCGCGTCAAGAGAACCGAGCTGCAGATGGCTCAGCTTCTGAGGACCTTGGAGCTACTTGCCTAAGATCCTCTCTAAACGGGTGCCCAGGAGGTTCAGTGAAGTGAGGGCAGGAAGAAAGGAAAGCCAGCCTGGATTTAGCACCTTAATTTGGTTCCAACTCAGGTCTAGGGTCTTCAGCTACCTCAGTCCCTTCAGGCTCTCACTGGATATGTTGGAGATGTTGTTGCCACTCAGCCAGAGCTCCTAGAGTCGAGGAAGAAAGGAGAAGGTCCCACAGGGAAGAACACTGAGCTCATTGTGGGACAGATCTAGCACTCTCAGGTTTGAGCTGACCAGACCTTCTAGTAGCATCAAGGTTGGGCCCAGCTTATTCATGGACAGATTGAGCCTCTGAAGCTGGGGCAGGGCACTCGGGAACCTGGTAGGAAGAAACTGCAGGCCATTGGCATGAAGGCTGAGGAGTTTCAGGGAGGGGCAGCTTGAGAGATCCTCATCTCCTATGTTCTGGATTTGGTTTCTCCCAAGGTCAAGTGCACGAAGCTCAAAGTATCCTGTCACATTCCCAGGCAATTTTTCTACACCTGTACCCACAAGGGAGAGGGAGTTCAGGTGGAGCAGTCCTGAGTCTGTGAGGGTTAATGCACTTATGGGGTGCCATCCAATCTCAAAGAATGGAGCTGGAGGCCATGCAAGGCTCTGACACCCACCCGGCTCAGCTTCAGGTTGGCAGACAGATCCAGCATCTTCAGGAAGGGTGACCATGGTCTGGGGCTGGCTGTAGGAGAGGAATCAGGGAAAAGGTTTGGGAAGAGCCCTTGCAGTTCCTGCAGCTCTATCAAAGAGCTGTTCCTAAGAGTCAGATGACTAAGTTTCATGGGCAGCTGGATGTTCTGGCTATTATTCAGGCAGTAGCCTTGAAAGGAAAGGCTCTTGAGGAATTTAAGGGGCTCCAGAGCACCTGGAGAGAGGAATAGACTCAGGCAACAGGGAGCATGATGCTCAAAGGAAAGGTGCTGTAGCTGCTCCAGTCCTTGAAATGCCCCAGATGTAACCCTGGCATCTGTCGACAGGATAGGTACTGTGCCCTGGAGGCATAGTGCCTCTATATCCCGGGGCACTGCAGTCAAGGTCTGAGCCAGGTCTTTCACATTGGAGCATGGTGCAAAGATATGCAGTCCTGGGGCCAAAGAACAGAATGGGATGTAGTAGGAGAGGTTAGGCAACAGGGAGCTGTCTGCTATGGTGCAGTCAGGGGCAGTCCATGCCCAGCTCATCAAGCCAAGGCTCATCAAAGCCACCAGTAAGAGAAGAAGGAGCGTGTAGGAGAACAGAGATCTTCCCATCCTTGGCATTGCTTCTAGAAAAAGAGGAGAAAGAATAGGTTGTCAAATCTTACAATAGTGGACAATCCCAGCCTGGGGCTTTGTGATACACGTAACATCCTTGGGAGTTCTGGGACATATTAGAGAAACAGCTCTGTGATTACAATATGAGGGGGGCATTTGGCCAAGCAGGGGACTCAAGTTGTGCACTCAGTTGTGCCTCTCTGTGGATACAGAGGGAAGAGAGAGAAGAGCCAGATACTTGCAACTTGGAATAGATACCAGCAATCCCAGCAGAGAAACTAGTGACTCTTCCCTATCTTCTTGCTGGGTATGACTAGCCCGGGTTCTTAAGTTTTTTGGAGGAGAGACCTCAGTTATAAACGAGCTACTTACTTCCAAGACTCAGCAGCAACTTTCCTTGACTCATTACAGAGTGAATTGGATGAGACAAAAAAGGCGACTATAGAAGCACAAAAAGACTTAAACATGCCCTGTTTTCAGATTTCTAACCATGAGACATACATGGGCCAGATTTATTCACTTTATTTTACTCACAGGGCAGTTGAATGTCGAAGAAGCTAAGTTACTTGCCTGAGGTCAAAGAAGTAGAAAGTGGCAGCACTGGGACTATAGGCTGGTCTTTCCACTATGGCAGTTCTCAGGCAGGACTAAGGAAACATTTCAAATGAATGATACTGTTGAGTTTATGGAAAATAGAAAGCCTCGTAAGTTAGTTCAGGTAAAACATCAGGAAAGTAGAGAAGAAAGGGGAAGGGTGAAGTTGAAAAAGCAGTTAAGAGAAGCAAGAAATCTTGACACTTTTGTCTTCAGTGCTGAAGGGAGGAGGGCGTTTTGACCCTTTTCTCACTGTTTATTTATTCCTCTCTCATGCTAAGGCCTCCAACTGCCCGTGAAAAAATGAGCAGTAATCATATGTGCCCCCTCCAGGTCCATGAAAAGATGGAAAGAGGCAGATCGGACTGGTGCTCTGGGAATGCAAGATGCCAGGTAACCACAAGTGAAGGGTGTTGTCCTCCTGAGAGGGTTTGAACTTACTCAGTAGCTCATGCCCTTGGGCAAAGGAGGACTTAGCAGTAAAAGACGTGGACTTCTCTGTCTTTCCTCTGGGTCGCTAGAAGGATAACATGCCTGAGTGATCACCTGAAGCTGGCTCTGAAAGTGCAGAACTGCCTTTCCTTCAGCTGCTGGAGCATTATAGGTGTATAAGCCCCAGACTGCAGTGGAAAGTTCAGAGGAGGCCTGAGAGGGGCCTGGGAGTTAATCACCTAGCCGGCTCAACCTTCAAAACCATCACCCTCATTGTGGACATCAATATGCGTGGTGCTCCATCATTCTATTTCCGTGGCTATTCCCTCACATTTTTCAAAGTCTGTTTCTTGAACCCTGTCTGTGTCAAATAGCATGTCCTGTTAATCTTGGGCTTCCCTCTCTATGCTAGTATCTAAGGAGATTCTAGGGGTGAAATATATCTCAGACTGAGGAGACATAATGGACGTGGCACAGAGATCCTAGGAATATAGAATTCTGAGCTATGGAGCGATTCTTTGTCTTCAGGAGATCAAATTTGATAATATTATCCTGAGGCATATTTAGATAGTCCACAAATGAGAGTTTTTCATTTGGCCAATTACACTGTGTCTAGCCTTAACCCAAATATTCCTCTTAAACTCTGCCTAGTCCCTGCCCAGCTCCAGGCCTCTGGCTTCTCCTAGGGAGAGCTATAGAATCTCTATGTAGGGGAGATTCTTCATTTTTGTTTTCTCCCCTGTCAGTTTCCACTACTTGCTCTTCCATGTTGTCCACCAGAATTACCTGGCCCTAGGGCAGCCATTTGTTTACCTTTGAGGAGAGAAAATGGAAGTCAGTGGAGACAGGGTTGAAATTTCTCTGGAAGGATTCTCTCACATTATCCTGGAGCAAGAGTAAAGCCTTCTCTTCTGTGATTTTTTTCCTCAACAATGGCCTCTGCCCTCTGTCACACACAGGTGACACCCTTGTTATTAACTAGTAGGGGAAGGAGAGTGCTTTATTAACTTCTTAACTTCTCCCCAAACTGCACCATATTCTCTCCCTTCCCCCCCCCCAAACCCTTTTCTATTTCATGATTTCCTCTTCTCTAGTTTGGGGATTTCAGTTCTCACTGACTTTGTTTCATATCTTCCTAATGTCTGAAAGAACAAGTTCCTTCTCCATTTTCCAGGAGAGTTTTCTTCCTCAAAATAAGACATCCTCAAAACCTCTCTACCATTTCCACCCTTCTCCTTCTCTCTCTTTATAGCAGAAAAATTGAAGAGGGATGCACAGTCTTACTGAAGGGGACTCCACTTTCCCACTGAGGCTTGGCGTGCAGAGTAGAAGGTAGATTTCTAGCTGAATGGTAGGATCTTTCTTTTCCAGAGGATATGGGCTGTTAGGAAACTTCTGGGAAGGAAGTCAAGAGATCAGAGCCAGGACTGGGTTTTGGTAATTCAATTTTCCAGAGAGAGAAGGGTCCCCACTCTCTAATTCACATCTTGCTTAACTTGACGGAAATCCTTTCCGAATGTTTCTTTCTGCCTCTGTTGCAATAACAATTACATAAGTTTGACTGTGACACTATTAAAATAGTTGTCTCATCTCTTGTCCCCAAAATTAACTTTTCAAGTATTATGTGAGGGACTTTTGTTCTGTTGAGGATTGGGGAAATAAATTTGAATTTTGATTAAAATCTTAGATTTTGTAGTGCCTCAAATTTTTTTGTTAACGCTTTTGCCTTTCAAAACTCTTCTCTTCACTAAATCTGTCTCTTTTGCTGTTCATTTGGGTATAAAGATTTGCTTAAGAGGATATTAATATCTGAAAGTAAGACTTTTGAGAAAAGAGGCTACTTTTAAACTTCCATCACTATATTCATTCTTATTTTATACCTAATACATGTGTGACAGAGCTTATTAGCTGCATACTTAAGATGAAGTATATATGTTTACATGGAAAAATTAGGAAATAAACAGATATCAGTATAATGGAGGAAAAAAAGAATTTAAATTAAATAATTTAAATTTAAATAATTCCATGACTATTTATGTAAGATTATGTAATCATATTGTCTTATAGTCTGCCTGTCTTTCTTACTCAATAACATAATTTTTATATATTAAATGCTTTCTACATAAATATTCATATAATCTGTGTAGGTATTGTCTTAAAACTACTGAAAAGAAATCCTTGAGTGTTTCTCCTACACTTATTTCTCCTCTACAGTATTCATTTCTGGGATAAAGCCAGCTCTTTGGCCTGCATGGCCATGTCCTGAAGCTAGCTAGCTACATAGGACCTGGCCATAGTTCCCAGGAGAGGATGTATAGCAGAGCAGAATTCTGACTTACTTAAAATCAGTTCCTTCACTTACTATGTGTGACCTTCGACAATATACTTGGTTTCTTTGGGCTTCATCTATGAAATGAGTATGGAAATATCTAACCCTAACTGTGCAACAGAATTTGTGAGGATGAACTGAGCAACTATGTAAAAATGTTTTGTAAATGATAAAGAGCTTTACAAATGAAAGACGTTAGTAATGTTAACTGAAACTAATTGCATTGATACCATGTATAAGATCCTATTCTGATTTACCTCATTTATTCTTTATAGCCACTGTCTGGCAAAAGTATTGTCATTAGCTCTATTTTATAGATTAAGCAATCAAGGCAGAAAGGTCAAATGATTTACGCAAGCTCACACAATTAGGAATAGTACTTAGATTTGAACCAATCCACCTCATTCTAGAGTGTCGTCCCTTTTCCTCTCTGGTAATAAGAAATGTGGGCTCTCTAGTCAGCCTGCCTGGGATCAGATATTGTCTCCAACTAACTAAATTACTCTTTGTGCCTGTTTCACCCTTAATAAACTGGAGATACAATAAAACTGACCTGACTTCTTTGGGTTGTTATGAGTAGAAAATAAAATGAAACATAGAAAAAACTTAGAACATTGCCTGCCCAAAAAAGTGGCTCAAAATGTTAATTGTTATTCTTCTCTTGTAATATTGTTTGCCTATGTGCCTCATGCTCTAATTTTGCAGTAACCTTGAATGCACGTCTGGTTGTTCAAATAAATTTGCTTTGTGAGAGAATTAGTTGTAGTTGAGGGAAGGTTAAAAGTTTGGTCAACTTAACAAATTTTTAATGGTAGCTAATAAACACCATGACTTTCTATTTTCATTTCCTCTGAGGAAACCACTAACCAGCACAATTATTTTTAAATATCACTGTGCTGTGTTCTCTCGAAAGTCTAAATACTAAAGAAAAAAAGAACACTGTATTTTTACGGCTATGCATAATATTCTTTCTCTCTTCTTCTCTCTCTCTCTCTTTGGGATGTAGTTTGGCTTTGGAAAAATATAGTATTTATGTAGTGTTTGGTCAAATAATTTAGCACTATAGAAAAGATCGTGAATCAACAATCATGGTATCTGGGGGTGTAAGAAGCAATCATTGAAAAGCTAGTGGCTGTGCAAATGTATTAACTTAGTAACCCAAAGTAGGGATTTCTGAAATTATGGTGGAAATATTGCCTGCCTTGACTACTTGTTCTGCTTGAGACCTTTGCTGATCAGATTGCAAGTAATTTTAAAGTCACATACCCAGTAAACGGGTATGGAATATAGGAAACATCTTCAATGGGATATACAATTGAGAGATATGGCAGAGCTCCCATAAGTAAGACGGACTGAGGAACCTGACAACTTGTCACATCAAAGGAGCAAATAGTTGTTCAATCTGGAATGTCCAGGCCCAAACTCACAAATATGTTTCTACCTTTTGAGCTGAACAACTATCTCTTTCCCAAGAAATTGTTCTATGACAAAAACTCTGAAAGGAAAATTGTTCCATGCACATAGTATTCTTATATCCTGGATTTTGGGGGACAGTTTTGTTTCTGATTAGATGATGATTCTTAATTTAGATTTGTAAAATATTGTCATGGCAAATTGTAGGGGCCGTCCCTGGGCAAAATTGGCTTAAGCCCAGAGTCAGCGAAACTGGGTGTGCTCTCCTTGGCGCCAGAGGTCAATAGGCCCGGGCACGGCCTCTTGACCAAACAGAACTATTCCTCATGACAGATAGCTTTATGACAGATAACCAAGTGCCTTGGGTCTTGCAAACAAGCCAAGGCATCTCATTGTCCTGCATACGGTAATGAGATAAAGAAGTTAAGATACAAGAAGTTAAGATGCAAACGTCTGCTTCCCTTAAGCAATAGTCTGGAAGGAATGAAAATGTGTTTCCTCAAGGCGCCCAAGGTAGTCACGTACCAGGAAGTAGCTGCCGGACATAGAAAAAGTATATAATAAAGCGACTGGTAGAATTGTCTACTGCAGTCTTGTATGTCCTTGTGTGTGTCTGTGTGTTTCTTTCTGTGTCCATCCCCCATTCTGCAATCTGGGTCGTGACACAAATCTTTATGAAGATTTTAGTGAAATATAATTTTATGACAGAACAATGAACATAGCTATAATGTCCAACAATAGGATCAGTGGTGTGTGGAAGGAGGGTGTTGGAGTGTTCAGTAACTTTACTCCTGAAAGACCAAGTGCTAATCCTGTAAGAGCCCATTCGTGTGTAGCAGTGGCATTCATTTTTCTCCTAATTCCATTTATGAAAATTCCCTTTCTTATATCCTTTACAAGTCAGCTCCTAGCTATTTGGAAGGAAGACCCTACTTCTAGGAAAATGTTCATCTCATCACATAAAAATTCTTAATTTATACCATATTAATTTAATAAAATATTATAGTTCCTATAATTATATAATTATAAAAACTTGCTAACATGGGAACAAGTTCAACATAATCTTACATAAAACAGACATTTAAACAAAACTAGTTACATTAGAGTGATTTAATTCTGGATGCTTTTTTCCTTAAAAATTTTTCCTTAATGTTATTTTCACACTGTTTTCAGCAATAAATAACAATGAACTGATAATTTTTTTAACGTAAGCAATTTATCCCCAAGTACACCATTTCTCTCTCCAATTTTTAGGGGGAGATAGTCCGTCATCTAAAACCCAATTAACTGACTCAAGTTTTTGGTTATCCTTCATTTAGGTAAAAATATTAGGTATCCAGAACACTGCATTTCTGAATATTTTGACTGATATTACTATACATGGAATTAGAATTTGTCTTTTGGGGCTTTGAAAGAGGTGATGTTTAAAGAAAACAATAAATGTTTAGATATCATTAGGCTAGAATATTTTATTGCTTCATAGAAATTTTGGTAAATTGCTTCTAAGGGTTTATTTGTCAGTAATGACCATATCAACAAAATTAATAAAACCAAATATAATAAGAACCACAATCAGAAAATATATATTTTCCTTTTATTTACAACCAAATCAATAAACAAAATGACATAGTTATAATTTTATTGATCCCAGAACTAGAAATTTAAATGACCAAATATAAGAATTTTTATCACAGATAAATCATATGAAAACTATCCAGAAAAAAACCCATATGTATATATTCCTTAGTTAATACACAATCTGAGTGCCAAAGAGAAACCAGACACTTCTATTTATGTATATAATTGGGCAATTTTAATTTTAAGGAGCCCAATAAATGCTTAATTTCACAGGCTGATAGAGTCAATATCATCAGATCCATATTTGTAGATTTAGATAACCGTATAACTCTGATTGCTTTTTGTTATATTATACTGACCTGATCATGGAGGAATCATCTAAGATGCTTTAGATTATGATGGAAGTCCCAAAATTTTCTTCAGGGCTGCTTTTATCTCCTTATTCCGGAGACTGTAGATGAGGGGGTTGAAGAGTGGGGTCACCATAGCATAGAACAAAGTTGCAATTTTCTGTATCCCAGCAGAATGACTGAGTCCTGGGCTCACATACATGACCATCAGAGAGCCATAGAACAGTGATACCACAGCCAAATGAGACCCGCAGGTGGAGAAGGCTTTATGTCTCCCAGTGCCTGAAGGCATATGCAACACAGCTATTAGGACAAGGATATAGGACCCAAGAATAAAGAGGAAGTTACCAAAAATAACTAATGAGCTTAAAGTGTAGCAAAATAGTTGGGTTTTGGGGGCAGAGGCACATGCCAATTCAAACAGTGGCCCTGGGTCGCACACAACATGGTCAATAATGTTTGGACCACAGAAAGGCATCTGAGAGATGAGAACAATGGGGATCAGGAACCACAGAAATCCACAAACCCAGCAGGTAATGACCAGTTTGGTGCAGAGATGCCCGGTCATGATATTAGGGTAGTGCAAGGGACGGCAGATAGCAAGGTACCGATCAAAGGCCATGGCAGCCAAAAGTAAGCATTCAGATGTCCCCAAAGAGAAAAAGAAATAGAACTGGAGGAAACATCCTGCAAAGGAGATGGTTTTTTTCTCTGAGAGGAAGTTGACCAACATCTTGGGGGCTGTAGAGGAGACATACCATATCTCTAGAAAGGAGAAATTCCCCAGGAACATGTACATGGGAGTGTGAAGTCGCTGGTCACACCACAGTGCACAAACAATGGCTCCATTCCCTGCTACAGTCAGAGCATATGTCGTAGTGAACAGTGAGAAGAGGAGGATCCGAATCTTCCACTCACAAGAGAAACCTTGGAGTATAAATTCACTTACAAAAGCAAAGCTGGAATCTGGCTCAGAGATATTCATTGGGTCAGTAACCTGCAAGGTCAAGAGACATATCATTATCAGTTAGGACTAGTAGTTTACATCTTCTTGGTTATATAGTATATTCTGAGTTTTGGGCATAGAATGTAGCTGGTTGCACAAAAACAAACTTTTGCCAGCTAAATCACTCTCTTAATATGTGTCCATAATAGAACCAGGTAAAGTTAAACTCATTTTGTAAGCTTCTTATTTTTGGGCAGAAATGATCTTTGATAGTTTCTGGCTAGCATACAATACAAAGTTAGCACTTAATAAATGTATTAGTTTCTTATCCCAAACCCAACATATAGTGCAATAGACTCAGTAAGGGAAATTTTGATTATGTATATCTTAGTTAAATATATTACTTAAAATTATTTAAATATGCAAAAAATGCACATATTTTACAGTGAATTGGTAGTAATTATTTTAAAGTCATTATCTCTCAATTTCTACTGCTGCTGCTGTTAGCTTGAGTATTATAAGAAAGCAAATCTATAACATTACTTACCAATGTTGACTTTCAATATTGTAAGTTGCAATGTCTTCTGTAGAAAACAGTGGCTTTAAGTTTTTGCTTAACCTTTCACTTTAATTTTGTAGGCTGATATAATCACTATCATATTGATTTAGTTATTATGTACAGAAGTTTCCAAAAGAAGATCTAAGCATGGGACTTTATTTTTATGAAGCTTTTTTTCATAAAATTTTGGGATTGATTTTCCTTATATGTTTGGTAAAATCAAAAATTTCTCCTAAATGCTAGGCGTCAAACACTTTCTTTAGTTACAGGTTAACATCCTTCCTCCCACATTCTTATGAAAAGATGTCAGGGATCTGAGTCACCTGAAAAATTTTTTTTCTTGGCTATGTGCAGGGATGTGAGTCCTAGAAGTCGTGAGGGCTTACATTTTAAGCACAAACACAAAATTTTCAAAAGTAGTTTTTCTTCCTACCTACTCTCCAGACCAGTGCTCTGGGAAGTCTTTTAGTATGATCAGGTGGAAGTTTTATTAATATTTATCTTTTTTAAAAATGCTCTAAACTAGAAGCATTCATAAACCAACATTACAAAATTATCGAATGAAAGGGAATTGACACCGGAGTGTCAAGACCCTCAGCAGTAATCAAAAGCCGAAACTATCATAGTTCTGATATGGGCCAAATCTATAAATGACCTGTTTTATAAAACATTTTCTGCCTCCAGCTAGACAAAGAGTTTTTTTGCTGTACAAAAATAAAGAATGCTCTTTCTTTAGCTCATATTCTCCTGGGACATGGCCTCAATAGCATTAGAAAAGTTCTCTTCCAAGCCAATGAATCTTTAAAAAGTTACTGATTACACATTCTCTGAGGAATCAGGAAAGAGTAATGGCAACTTCTCTAAGGCACCATCATTTACAAAGAATCCACATTCTGGGATGTGGACTCCAAGAAACTTCCAGAGGACATAGTCTGAGGGAAAAAAGACACAATGTGTCACCAAAGTTTAGAAACATTTCCAATGTCACTGCGCATATTTTAAGGCAGTGGGCCCCAACCTTTTTGGCATCAGGGACCAGTTTCACGGAAGACAATTTTTCCACGGACCTGGGTCTGGGGAAGAATGGAGAGTTATGGGGAGTGGCTGTAAATATAGATGAAGCTTCATTCACTCACCCCCGCTTCCCTCCTGCTGTGTAAACCAGTTCCTAAGAGGCCACAGCCCGGTACTAGTCTACAGCCTTGGAGTTGGGGGCCATAGTTTTAGGGGATACAGAGCCTAATGAGGAAAATGTTGAGATATAGACATTTTAGGATATTGAATAAAAATTTATAGTATTTAGAAATAACTTTAGAAAGATAGCTTGGCAGAATTCTTTGGATGTGAGTGGAAGGTGCAAGAAGTATCAACATTTAAGTTAATTGACAGAAATACTACAGAGAGAGGAACATGTGACTTCTCAATTAATATGAGAAAAGTATTTACTTTTAGTGATTAGCGTTCCTTCCATTTTTACTTTATGACATTCAGGGGCCTACATAGTATGACTAAAACACTCTGGTGGGAGTGAATGCTCACATCAAGTAGTGTAAAATAGTTGAGGACATCAGCAATGTGTGCTCTAGGAACACTGGTCTCTACCCCAGACTACTTGAACATCTAAAAGCAAACTTCTCACTTTGAAAGACTAAGGAGGAAAAAGATTATTCAGACCTTTATTACCTCTTAGTTGTTCTACTTTAGTCCTCAGAAAATCCTAAAACGTAGCCTTGGTCTTGTCATTTGCCTGTTCAAAAGAGTTTCCCAGCTGAGTCCAGTAGACGGACAGACTCATGAGGGATAATATATGCCTCTGGTTTCCTATATCACTAAGATTTTGTTGGTTTACTATTATAGTCACAGACAACCAAAACAGATTGGGATGGGGACATCTGAGTTGACTTAGATGTAACTGAGAATCTTGAATCTCTGTTATTCAGCCTCCCTTTCTATGGGATGAAACATGATCCCATGTCTGAAGGTAGTGACTTTTCTTTACTTCTTGATTTAAAGAACAAACTCCTTTGTCTTTGAGAACCACTCTGTTTACTTCTTTTTGTTCTAAGATTATCATATTGGGTGATCATTCTGTTTCTTCCTTAAAACGTTTGGTATTCCACCTGGTAATACAGATTCAGTTTTCCCTTTTCAAATAGAGGAAACATAAAATCTTAATTTCAGTTGTTTAATCTCCGGTTCAACCAAAGCTTCCGGAATCCTGCCATCATGTCATCTGAAAAATAACAGAAAACAAAGAGGTGCTGGCTAAGATTACTCTCATAGAATTTCCAAGCAAATATTTCCTGGACATTCTCCTGGAGGACCAAGGAAACAAGCATGTGGGTTTTGTAAAAGAATGACATATTATCACATGTACTTTTCTTTTCTATAATCTAAAATATATTTAGAGAAAAATAGTCAAGGTCACAGCCCTGTTTTGAGAGAATATTTACAACAAAGTGAACATTGAATCAGGACAGTGAAGGGACTCCCACATGTGTATGATTAACATTTCTGAAACAATCTTAGGTATCGAAGATTTGGATTCTGGTGTTGCATTGACACAGGTTGGTCCTCACACAAATCCTCTTTAGCTGTTACGCAAAAAGGAGCAGAGTGCCAGGAAACTCTCCCTTCCTTTTATTATGCATCCTTTTCTGGCCACATCTTGATCCTGGAGGCCACCCCTCAGGAGCAGCAGGGACAATCACAGTGCATCATTCAATCCTCCAGCCTGTTTTACTTTCAGTGGTGAACTCAGAGGTGAAAGGACCTCCCTGAATCCACTGTTGAGACTGCTACCAAGTCATGTCCCCTCTGGTTTATTGCCAACCTGGTCGCTCCAGGCTGGCTCTAGATTTTAGAAAACAGCCTCAGAGTGCATGTCACTGCTTGCTTCAAGGAATCCTGGAGCTCCCCTTTCCTCATATGTGCTTGTTCAAGTGACAGGAAGATTCATTTGAACAAATCCCAAATCCCGAGTTCCTTCCCAATCGTTCACTAGCGGCAACCTCTCTGCCTCCTCGTACTCTTCAGATGTGGTGGTTTAACAATTGGTCACCTTGACTACACTTATGGGCCACCCAGGAGGGGGACCCATGCTCACTGGAATGGTCCAGCGACCTTCACACTTCAGTGTGTAAGGATCAGCTGGGGTCTCATTTAGCACTCAAGTTCTTGAACTTGCTTTCCCCACAAATCTATCCCATGCCAGGCTACATGCCAGAGATTTTACAGGAAAAATGTGAGGGAGGCATTATCCTTTTCGGTGATAGAACAGAAATTCACAGAGGTTAAGAGATTATATTTGGCTTAAATTCCACTTGATATATCTTTCAAGAGATTAGGATAACAACAGTAAAAATTATATCTAATCTGAACATGACTTCTAGTAGTTATTAAATGTTTTTTCTTCGCTCTAGTCAACAATACGTCATTTTTGTTTTGAGGACTTGTTTCTTAATTAATCTTGTAACTAAAGCATTCTACTTGATAAACAGCCTAATTTAATGAAAAAGTATTTGAACTTTAGACTCTGGAGAGACAAAATTAATTAATCTTTGACCTCAAGGAGCTCACAGTGCATCAAGCCACTCTAGTAGGACAAAAATCCTAGGAAATCTTTCGCAGCAAAAATCCCACCCAAGGGCTGAACTTCAGGCCCTTTTCATATTGCTAATTAAGTAAATATGCTGTTATTCTATGCTGATAGTGATGAGCAGGCTTGGGTGAGCTGACTTCTATGGGGAGGGGGGAGGAAGATGTGTTTCTGAACTTTCCTTCTTCAGTTAGGCACTCTGTGATTCCTTCATTTCCTTCCTCTCTTCTCCAAGCCCTGTGCATGTGGGCTCAGAGCCGCCAGGTGGCAGGATAATCCTCATCACTCAGTCAAACTGACAGGCCCTGGGCTTTTAAGTGCACACTCAGTCTGCCCATGGACCACACACTGATGCTGGGAGAGCTTTAGACTAAATATTCAGAGTTGCATACTTAGATCACGAGGTTCCTTCTTTCACACCCCCGGCTCCCACTCCTATTCATCTTTCAGTGTTAAGTCAAGGACACTCCAAGTTACACTTTGTAGGAGCCCCTGGAGTATTTGAAGTTTCATGCTATAATTCAAAACCATTTCATCCTCACCTCAGTGGTATGTTGCAGAGAATATATTTTGAGTTTCTGCCATTTTAATGGCCATCTAGCTTCCTTCATAAGAAATTTTTGGTATTACAGTAGTGTGTAAGCTTCAAAATCAGTCCCAAATCTTTTACTTCAATAATGTGTAAGCTTCAAAATCAGTCCCAAATCTTTTACTTTTAGACTAATATGTTAAGTAGCTCAGAAACCATTCTTCTGTGAAACCACATCTCTCTAAGAAGATGTTTGAAAGTCAGTGATTCTGAAAAAGTAATTTTCCCCAAAGGTTTCAACACATTTCTCCGCTATAAGTTTAGATATTGTATGTTTTTACTATTATTCTTCACCTTTTCCTGCATTTGTCTTTCTTCTTTCTTACCCTCTTCTCTGTGATCTCACCTAAGAATCGTTGGCATGGCAACAGAGGCTTTGTGACATCTCCAGCAAGCTCATTGTGTTCTCCTCAGGAAGCTTCGGGAGGGTAACATTCTGGGAAGGCTTGTACCACGTGGCCTGAATGTGCCGGGGTAACCCCTCGCTCATCCATTGCCAGGTAAGGCAAAATACTTTGGCGCAGTGGCAAGTAAACAAACACAGCAAACCCTTGTTTGGGAACCAAGAAGTCATTAATTATTAGTAGCTAAGCTAAGAGCTCCTGAGGGAGACTAGGTCCTGATCGGGTCTCTGGGTTTGCCCACTGGACAGAAACTAGCACCCAAAAGAGTTGGGATGAAGTGGCCCACATGCAGTGGGCCCGAGGCCCCCAGATCCTGCTTTTAGGTACAAACAGGTTTGGAAGCATCCAGGCTTGGTGGTGGGTCCCTCTGTGAGCAGCACAGTTCAGGACACCTGCACTTTTCTCTCTGCCTTCCCCGAGTGATGTGTGTGGCTCTTAGCCTTTCGTGTTCCCTTCCATAATCGGGAGGAGGCAGTGAAGAGACTCACTGCACATACCCTGTCATTTAACACTGATCTGAGAGTGATAACTCACAGTCTTGGAAGTTAGGTTTAACTTTCACCACTCTCCCGCGGATCTCTCTCAATATATTGTACCAAATTGTAACTAATTTGCAATGAGAATGAATTGAAGACATATGTATTTGAGACGTTTTAGAGAGTCTCACTGACTTTTGAGGTAACGTTTTGTATCTTAGGTGTTCTCAAGTCAGAGTGTTGAGTCCTTAAATACTCATATGCTTAGTAGGGTAAAATTTTGCTACATTAAGGTGATTGCTCAGGCTTAGTGGATGGGGGCAGGCCTCTTCCTTGTGGAGTTTTATGCTGAGCAACTCTTGAGTCCCATCCTCCACCACAGCTCTCTGCATTGTCACTTCCCTCCTGCCCCTTCCTTGTGTAGGCTTCAGAGCCACGATTTTTGAACTCTTTTTGTTTTTTGAGATTGTCAGTGGCATAAAGGTCCTTGCTAACATTGCAGAAAGGATTTTCTGGACGCACATGCAACTAAGCAATAATGGAAAGTTTGTGGAGCAAAAGCGGACAGGCTTAGCAAAGGTTGTGTAGAAGTGAAATTGGGCTCTCAGGAAAGGGAGTGGACAGGCTCGGAAACAGCAACTGTGCCCAACTGTGACAGTTGCTGTTTTTACTTGTGGAGGTCAAAGAAGGCTGGGTGTTCGGTGTTCATTCTGTCCAACCTCCATTCTTACTCATAGTTCCCCTGTTTTCCCCACAAGGAGGGGGCATCAAAACCACAATGTTAATTGATTATAATTGTGATGTAAGGGGGGGAAGGTCACTTTGTACCTTCCCAGCAATGCTGGGAAATTAATGGCTCCCTTCATCTCCTCAGATCTGTTCGTTCAGGAGCTGTTTGTTGGAGCCACTGAATAACTTTTCCCTTCCTTCTTCCCTTGCTCTTACCTAACTGCGACCCTAACAAGATCTCTCTGAAGGTTAACTTCTTTTAACAAATGTTTCCTGTTGATATCATACAAAACATAACTACAAGTTTGTAGAAAAATGTGAGAAATCATATGAGGAAAAAGAACATAATGATGTAAACATTTAAAGTTTTCCCTTTCATCTATATTTACATTTATGGTTGGACTCATATTTGTAGTTAAGTATAAAATTAACTACACAAGTTTATATTATTTATATTTTAATATTGAGAACTGATCAGTTAATTTAACAACAATAATTGATTGCCAATGTTCCAGGGACTGCTCTAAATGCTCATAAATGCAGCAGTTCACAAAATGAATAAAAATCCCTGACATGTGGAACTTGTATTCTAATGGGGGAAGGCAGGTGACTAATAAATAAGTGAGCTATATAGTATCCTCGGGGTTCATGAGTGAAGGTGGAGAAAAATAACTAAGTGTAGGTCAATAAGGAGTGTGTGTAGCAGATGGCGGGGCTGCAACATTTCCACAGCATTATTAAGGTTTAAACGACAAATAAAACCTATATATATTTACATGAGAAGAGACAGTTCACAGAACTAGCATTATTTTACTTTCTTTTTTAAATTTTTTCATTTATTTATTTTTATTTCAGCATATTTTGGGGGTACAAATATTTAGGTTATTGTAATCTTTGCCTTTGCCTTTGCCCTGCCCGAGTCAGAGCTTCAAGCATGTCCATCCCCAAGACGGTGCGCACCGCACCCATTAGGTGTGAATATATCCATCCCCTCCTCCCCACTCCCACCTGCCCACCACCTGATGAATATTACTACTATATGTGCATGTAAGTGTTGATCAGTTAACACCAATTTGATGGTGAGTACAAGTGGTGCTTGTTTTTCCATTCTTGCAATACTTCACTTAGTAGAATGGGTTCCAGCTCTATCCACAATAATATAAGAGGTTCCATACCACCATTGTTTTTTGTGGCTGAGTATATTTTACTTTCTCTCTTTACAGAAGCATTCTGGGGCTCAAGCTGTCATTTAAAGCACTTACAATTTTCATAGGAGGCTACTCTGACTTGGGCCTTTTTCCAGGAAAGCCAGGCTACTTTCTGTGGGATCGCTGTCCAGCATGTGAGGCTAACTTGGCACTAGTTCAATATGTGCTTACTTTATAATGGGTGATTTCATCTGGCGTTTTATTGCTCTATATTTAAAAACCTGTATATATTTATAGTATTCAAGGTGATATTTTTATGGATGTATGATTTGTGAGATAATTAAATCAAGCTAAATAACATGTTCATCTACCTCAGGTACTTGTCATTTTACCGTGAGAACATTTACTATCTACTCTTTTAGCAAGTTTCATGTATACTGTTGGCCCTCTGTATCCATGAGATGCACATCTGGCCATTTGACCAACTGCAGATAGAAAATATTTGGGAAAAAAAGAAAAGAATAAAACACCCCCAAAATTATAAAAATAAAAAAACATACAATATAACAACTATTTTTATAGCATTTATATTGTATTAGATATTGTAAGTTCTCTAGAGATGACTAAAAGTATAAGGGGGGATGTAGCTAGGTTATGTGCCAATAATATGCCATTTTATTGATATACTAGGGACTTGAACATCCCCTGATTTTGGCATCATCAGGGAAGTCCTGGTACCGATCCCCCCTGATACAAAGAGACAACTATGCAATACGTTATTATTAACTATCGTCCCCATGCTGCACAATAAGTCTCCAAAACTTATTCTTCCTGTCTAACTGGAACTCTGGACCCTTTGATCATTATCTCACTATTCCCCGGGTTGTCAGTTTCGATAGCATAGTCAGGGAAGGCCTCAATGACAAGGTGATATTTGGGCAAAGACTTGCAGGAAGTGTAGGGTTAAGAAATATAAATATCTGGGGAAAGGGAGTTCCAGGCAGAGGAGACAGCATGTGTAGGTCCCATGAGGCAGGAGTGTGCCTGGCATGTTTAAGAAATAGCAAGGAGGCCACATCTCTTCCTCTCCAATATCTTAATATTTACATATGGCTTCCTCCCCTACCACGCCCCTCAAATGGCCATTGCATAAGTCACCAATAGCATTCATGTCCCTATGCCTTATGGACTTCCTTTTTGTTCCAATTTGTATCTATTTCTTCTCAGCAGAATCCAGCACTGCTGTTCACTTCTTGCAACATTCTTTTCCTTTGGCTTCAATGACAACTCTATTCTGGTTTCTCTCCTAATATCCCAGAAAATTCTCATCTTTCTGGCTACAGCTTTTCTATTCAATACGTAGGCTCGTTTTCCTCTATTTGGCCATTAAACGCTGATAGTCTGCAAGGCTCGGTTCCAGGCCTTAATCTCTTTCTGTGCTATATTATCTCCTAGGTCATTTCACTCATCCTTTCCACCTGGGTCTTCAGTGCTTCCATTCTGGAAGATTCTTGGTAACAGGCACTGAGTTGAGAAACAAAGATCTGCATACTTTGTGCTTATTCTCATAGGCCCATGTATAGGCCTCCATCTCAAACTTCCTTAAATCTGATTTTCTTGTCGTTTTTTTTTAGAGGGAAAGGGATTTGCTCAAATCAGTGAACCTTTTGGAACAGTTGTTAGTCTACACGTATCCTTATCTAGCATAGCAAGCAATTTCTCCCAATATACAAAGTGGACAACTAAGTGGATTGCTCCCAAACCACTGGTTTATGAGGATTTCCTCCACCACCACATTCTATGGCCACCCCTGAGAGGGACTAAGGCGCAGCAGTAGTCAACTTTGTCCTTGCACAAGTGTATATTCAGACAACCCACCTGTGAACCAAACCTGAGGTTCTTTCCTCCTTTGTCAGCTGGTTGTATGAAACTTACTTCTCACCAGGAAGCCGTAGTTAGGAACTGAGGAAGAGATGTTGGAACAATGAAGGTACATCTGTGTCTTATGGAAATGCTTTTTAAAGATTCAAATAGTTTGCAATTCTTTGTATCAAGTGACAGCAAGCTTAATATGAGATAGAATTTAAGGTGCCTGAGAAAAGTTTGCTTAATAATGAACTTGAAGATAATTACACATGTAGATAGGCACTCTGCATATTTGTAACAATTGACATCATATTTTATTAAGAATCATTAATTCTTATCCCTTTTTTTCTCATAGGATTATGAAAGATGAATGAAACAGGCATGGACAGGTGAAATGCAGTGTTAAATTTATCGATACTTTAAATATTTGAACCTACCATTGAAGTCAGTTTAGATGAAGTTCTAACTTGTTTATATTTTCTTCCTATATAAAATAGCTTTCAGGCAATTGTTTAGCTATTTAATTAACATTTCTCATGAGAGGTATAATAAAACAACCACTTTTCCCCTCCAGAGCTTACATAAAATCCTGCCTTTCAAATCCAGAAACTATTCTCAACCCAGGTTCTTTATGATATGAAACCTAATTGCACCTGCACCTCACTTCGTGGAGTAAATAGCCATGAAGACTACAAATTAAAACTCTGTAAATTACGTTTTATATTATGATCCCTTTTCACTACGCTTTTGAGTATCATGTTTGAAAAAAATGGCCACAGAACAAAACAAAAATCATAATTGTAACTCTGCTAATCAAATATTTATGAAAATAATGTTAAGCATGCTACGGCGGTACTAAAGTAAGTCGCGCAGTCTTAACACTGAACAATTATGGTGCCAGAAGCTGTGTTTAAACTACATTTACCACAAAGCCAGTTATGCCCTGAGTAATGCTTAGGTTTTTCTATTTAGATCTTATTTGTACAGTATTTCAGTTAACTAATACACTTTTAATTCCTAATTCTTGTGTACTCTGAAAAATCATTTATTATCTAGCTAAAGCTATTAGTCTATTTCCATAAAGTAAAGACAACCTACTACAATCTGGCAAGGTAGACATCTTAAAACCCGAATCTTCTGTTTCAGTCAATATCTCCTAGTGGAGAATTATTGGATTTCAGTGTTAATCACCAGAGCAGTCTATGATCTCTGTTATATGTGTATTAGTTGTTTCAGATCAGTAATACAAAGCAGACTTCAGTCTTCTTTTTTTAAAAACTTGAATTACATATAGAGGGTCCAATTGGCTTAGACATAAAATTTTACTTACTTGCTATCAGCTTCAACACAAAATATAATTAATTCACTGTTGAAACATTCTCCTTAAATAAGACTACAGTATTGTATCTTGTGGTGAGTGGTGTTTAAGATGAAAATGAGTCCTCGTTATATTACTTTCTTAATAAAACTTAAGGAATTTGTAGACAAATATTTCACTCACACCTTATTCAGGTAACTTGCATTTGGGGGGTGGAATTTGTCTTTCATTTATAGTTTATGAACACCTTGACTGGTCTTGAAGACTTTCCTCAGAGCATCCTTCATCTCCTTGTTCCTGAGGCTGTATATTAGGGGATTGCACAAAGGTGTTATCACAGAATAAAACAATGTAATGATTTTTTGCATTTTCGCTGGGTGTCCTGATCCAGGACTCACATACATCACCATAATAGAGCCATAAAACAGGGTGACAACTGCCAAATGAGAAGCACAAGTGGAGAAAGCCTTTCGTTTGCCAGCCTCTGAGGGCATCCGTAGTACGGTCAGAATCACCAGAGCGTAGGAACAGAGGATGAAGAGAAAGGTGCCAATCATGAAGATACGATTCAAAGTGGAGTAAACGAGCTGGGTGGTGGTGTCTTCAGAACAGGACAGCATCATTAATGGGGCAGGATCACACACAAAATGGTTGATGATATTTGGGCCACAGTAGGGCAACTGTGAAATGAGAACCACTGGAGTTAGGAAGATGATGAAGCCACTTGACCATCCAAAGATGAGGAGGCCAGTGCACAGCTCTCTGGTCATGATGCGTGGATAATGCAGAGGGCGGCAGATGGCAAGGCACCTGTCAAAGGCCATGATGCAAAGGTAGAAGCCCTCATCATACCCAAAAGAAAAGAAGAAGTAGAACTGTGCAAAACAACTCACAAATGAGATGGACTTGCTTGTGGAGAGGAAGTTGGCCAACATTTGAGGGACAGTTGTGGTGACATAACATATTTCCAGGAGAGAAAAATTTCCCAAAAGGATGTACATGGGAGTGTGAAGGCGCTGATCCCACCACACAGCACAGGCAATGGCTGCGTTCCCCATGAGGGTGAGAGTGTAGACTACCGAGAAGAGCCCGAGGTAGAGCAGCTGCATTTTGGGGCTTGCAGGAAAGCCCATGAGAATAAAGTAGCTGACAGAGTTGGTAGTTTCCCTGCTGGACACGTTCATTAGTCTGGAAGACATGGAGATGGCAGAAGTTACAGAAACACAAAATGAAATGGAGCATGCTGGTTCTTCGTGAAAACACCAGAATTCCTTATCATGTCTTTTATAAAGTAGGAAAGAATTAGACTTTTGTTGAAACAACAAACTGTGAATTTCATGACTCAACTCTTGAACAGATGATATTATTTTAATAAGTCACAACAATATAATGCAGGGCAAATGTGAATTGAGGGCAAATTTTTACCTTGTTAAAATCACTAGACTCAATATTAGGAGTGAAAACTTCTGGGATTCTGATAAATTATGTATTTCAATTAGTCTACCCTTTCTACTGCTAATTTGCGTTGTTGATACGTTACGCTCTTTGTCACCCTCTTTTAATAGTACTATGAATACTTGATTCTTTATAATTTATAAGATTGATATAAAAATAAACTACTAAATCAAGGTATTTCAGAAGACTATTCTCAGTGTAGTGCCATGCCAGGGCATAAGTTAAAGTTTATTTTCACTTTCATCTACTATAGATTACTTATGGTGTTTTAAAGTGGTAATAAAAAAGACCTCTGTCACTCAATGATATATATTACCTTTTCTTTTACTTCATGTATCTATACCAATGTTTAGTATAAAAAATGCATATTTTCTTTTTTAGGCAGCCAGATGCCCTATACACGACGAGGAAGAGTGCCATACTTTGGCCTCTAAATTGTTCTGGCTAAATATTTTGATACAGTACCCAGTGAATATATGAACTAGATATGCCTATTACACCAACTGACCTTAGGAAGAGCAGCTGGTCTTAGTGACTGTGGCCCAGGTCAATGTGCCTGTATCTGTTAGTCATTGTCAAGTTGGCTGTAGAAAAAAATGAAATGCAGATAGAATTTATAATTTTATGAGGGTTTCTACATTCCTTTATTCATTGCTTTTTTCCCCATGTTTCTTTTTCTCCCTTTCAGACAGACTCTGCCATCCTTTTACATCTCACTGTGACGGCCCACTGAGGCCTTTCCCATCTAGACCAATCTGAAACGTGGAACTTTCTCCTCTCTGTCTGGTTACTTCTGGCCCAAGCAACAACAATGATAAAAACAAGAAAAACTCATTTAAGCTGAATATTTTTGTTACTTAAGGCAGTAATCCATATACTACCAAGGCTTATTAATCTAATGGAATTGAAAATCAACATGTGGGTTTGGGAGAGAGTATCTCTGAGAAGAGTGATCTGTCATATTTGTTCTACTCACCACATAACAAAAATCATCAAAATGCATCTTCTCCAGCAATTCATCAGGTAATATATGTCTTTACTTGAAATTGTAAGCCTCTTCATATATATCACTTAATCATCTTTTAAAGAGATATGAAAACTAAGTCAAAAATATCCTCCAGAACTCAGGGAAGTGGGAAGAATGTTTATATTTTTGGGCTTTATTCTTTGTCAGCATTTCACTCTGAGATATATTTTTAGTTTTCTCAAAGACAAGAAGAAAAGATTTTCTATTAAATTATTTTTGCAAAAAATGGAGCAGGTATGGCTCCCATGATATGCACTTCCCACTCACTCCTTGAATGAATGCTGAGAAGGTCAGAGACAGGAGATAAAATATTATTCCATGGAGCAAAGGGTATGGGAGGGACTTCCAAGGAATTGTATGATCCTGTTCATAATCTCTCACGGGTTGCAAAGAGTGAACCATAAAATATTTTTTCCTCCTTCAAAGCACATGTTTATAGTCCAAATGAAAGCTCAGATGAAGTTATTATATATGTCTATTTACTTGCATCATAGCCTTTTGGGATTTGGAGCTCTCTCTTGATGATTTGATAGTACTTGTTCAAAAGAGGATATCATTTTTGAATTTTCACTTACAATCAAAGACCAGTTATTACTATTCCTCAAAGAATAATGAACATGTAGAAATATTAATAGATTCTATTTTTTCTGTCTTCTCTTGTGTCCAGGTATTGTCAAAGCTTCCTGGGGAATAATTATGTAGCAAAAGGAATTGTCATAATAGCTACAGTAGGAAGCTTTACCCTAAAGCTCCCTGTATCTGTTTTGAAGAAAAAGAAATCATTCTCTGTTCATCAAGTATCTGTGACTGTAGAGTTGTTAGAGATATTTGAGATGAATTTTATGTAGAGCACAAAGCATTTCCCATTCAAGAAATTTAACTGGCATTTAGTTGTTCCCCAAATATTTATTGAATGCCTACTATGTGCCAAAACACTATTCCAGATCTTGAGGATATTGTACAAAACAACTCCAAAGCTCCTGCCTTCAAAGTATTGGAAGATGAAAATAGCATAAATAGGATAATTAAAAGTAATTTTTACATTAAAAATAATATGGATAAAAATGAAGCACAGAGTGGGGAGAGAATGTTAGAACAGGGGAATAATGATTTTAAATAGAGTAATAGGAAAGACTCACAGAGAATGTGACAATTAAGCAATGTCTTAAAATGAGAGAACAAACTTTATGTCTATCCGGGGGAATTGCATTCTAGGCAAAACAGTCAGTCAGTCTTAGGAACCAGATGCAGAAGAAAGCAGAACATGATGGAGAAACAGCAAGGAGGCCAATGTGGCTATAGCAGTGTAAGCAAAGGGGAAAGTAGTAGGACATGGAGGCACAGAGCTACTGGGGTGAGGGCAGATCATTTAGGGTCCTGTAGGCCATTGTAAGACTTTGGCTTGCATTGTAAGAAAGGGTCAGTGGAAGTATTTGAGCAGAGAATAAAATGATCTGCTTTATTTTTTGTTATGAAAACATCGTACCTAAAAATATACATATTATGAGATTGAATTATTAAAAGTGCATACAACCATTTAACCACTACCCGGTAGAAGAAATAGAACATTACCTAGCCTCCCAGAAGCCTCATAGTGACCCTTCCAATGACTACTTCTGTCTCCAAAGTAACCACTGTCCTTACTTCTAATACCATCCATCTGCCTGTGTTTGAAATATAGATAAATGAAATCATGCAGCATGTTTTGTGTTTAATAACTTTTACTCATAATTATACTTGTGAATATTTATCTGTGGCTTTTCATATAACTGAAGTTCAATTATTTTCATTGCTGTATAACATTCCTTTGAATGAATATACATACCACAGGTATCCATCCTATTGTTGGTGGGACATTTGGGTTGTTTCAAGTCTTTGGCTGTCAGGAATGATGCTGCTATGAATAGTATTATATGTATCTTTTGGTGTGTGCTTGCAAGAATTTATGTTTTATAAATGTGAATTGCTAGATCCTATGGAATGCATATGTTCATCTTTAGCAGATAACTCAAGTCCATCCCACCTGGGACATGGATTTCTGGCACTAGAGTCGTTCTAGAGGCTCTGTCTGTGGGTATCCAACTGGTGTCAGGCTGAGTGGTTCTGTCCATTGCTGGGTTTTACTATGACGGGCTGGGTACTGGGTTCCGAGGCATAGTCCTATGCTTACTTCCCTCTCCCTCCTCCAGGTGGCCAATGTCTATGTGCTGCTGCCCTGCCTGGGCTTGAGGGAGGGGTGACACAGGTCATGGAAAACTATCCGTTAAACCTTCTTTAATGTGTCTTTTCTCATTACTATGCTAAAACCAGGTACTGTTATCTCTTGCCTGTTTTCTTATCTTTTATGAAGGTTTTTGTGCTTGGATAGTTGTTCAAATTGATGTTCCTGTTGGGGGATAATGGCTGGAGAATCTAACTATGCTATCTTGTTCTGCCATTCCCATTTTCCAGAAGTTTTAATGTCTTATCTTTCACATTTGAGGTAGGCAATCCTTCTGAAATTCATTTCTTTGTATAGTGTCAGGTTTTATTTTTCCACATGAAAACCCATTTGACCTAGCACATTTTTTCTTTAATTAAAAACCCTTTCATTTCACCACTGTTATGCAGTCCTATTTTTATCATAAATTAAATGTTCATATATGCATGCATCAGTTTTTGATTCTTTAATTCCATCTATCTTTTTGTACCTATTACACCACTAGCACATTCTCCTAAATTATTATAGTTTTGTGATAAGTCTTGATATTCAGTAATGTAAATCCTCCCACAATATTTCTCTTCAAAACCTTTTGGATAGTCTTGGCCCTTTGCATTTTCATATACATTTAGAATTCCCTTGTCAATTTGCACAAAAGTTATTATTGGACTTTTTTTTATTGTACCATTTAAATTTTTTTTAAATATCAGCATATTAGAGGGATACAAATGTTTAGGTTACGTATATTGCCTTAGCCCCACCCAAGTCATAGCTTCAAGCATGTCCATCTCCCAGATGGTGTGCACCGCACTCATTAGGTGTGTATATGCCCATCCCCTCCTCCCTCCTCCCATCTGCCTGAAACCCAATGAATGTTATTACTATATGTGCACTTAAGTGTTGATCAGTTAATACCAATTTGATGGTGAGTACATATGGTTCTTGTTTTTCCATTCGTGTGATATTTCACTTAGTAGAATGGGTTCTAGCTGTCTCCAGGATAATACAAGAGGTGCTAGATCACCATCGTTTTTTGTGGCTGAGTAGAACTCCATGGTGTACATATACCACATTTTATTAATCCACTCATGTATTGATGGGCACTTGGGTTGTTTCTACATCTTTGCAATTATGAATTGTGCTGCTATAAGCATTCTAGTGCAGATATCTTTTTTATAGAATGTCTTTTGTTGTTTTGGGTAGATGCCCAGTAATGGGATTGCTGGATCAAATGGTAGTTCCACCTGTATCTCTTTGAGGTATCTCCATATTACTTTCCACAGAGGTTGTGCTAGTTTGCGTCCCACCAGCAGTGTATGAGTGTTCCTTTCTCTCTGCATCTACGCTAACAATTATTGTTTTGGGACTTTTTGATAAAGACCATTCTTACTGGAGATAAGTGATATATCATTGTGGTTTTCATTTGCATTTCCCTGATGATTAGAGATGTTGAACATTTTTTCATGTTTCTTGGCCATTAGTCTATCTTCTTTTGAAAAGTTTCTGTTCATGTCCTTTGCCCACTTTTTGATAGAGTTGTTTGATTTTTGTCTTGCTGATTTTCCTGAGTTCTCTATAGATTCTAGTTATCAGCCCTTTATTGGATGTGTAACATGAGAATATTTTCTCCCATTCTTTAGGTTGTCTGTTTGCTCTCATGATAGTTTCCTTGGCTATGCAGAAGCTTTTTAATTTGATCAGGTCTCATTTATTTATTTTTGTTGTTGCTATGATTGCCTTTGGGATCTTCTTTATAAATTCTTTGCCTAGGCCAATGTCTATAAGAGTTTTTCCAACATTTTCTTCTAGAATTCTTACAGTTTCATACCTTAGGTTTAAGTCTGTTATCCACTGTAAATTGATTTTTGTTAGAGGTGAAAGATGCAGATCTTGTTTCAGTCTTCTACATGTGACTGTCTAATTTTTAAAGTACCATTTATTGAATAAGGATTATTTTCCCCAGTGTATGTTTTTGTCTGATTTATCAGAGATTAGATGGCTATTCATATAGCCTGTTTTTGAGCTCACTATTTCTTTTTTCTGCTTGATCAATTCTTCTGTTGAGAGACTCTGATGCATTTTTCGGTTTGTCAATTGAATTTTTCAGCTCCAGAATTTCTGCTTGATTTTTTTCCATTATTTCTATATCTTTATTAAGTTCTCTGATAGAATTATGAATTACTTCTCTGTGTTATCTTGAAGTTCATTGAGCTTCCTCAAGACAGCTATTTAAAATTCTCTCTCTGAGAGGTTACATATCTCCATCACTCCAGGATTGGTCACTGGTGCCTTACTTTGTTTTGTGAAGTCTTGTTTTCCTGGATGTTCTTGATGTTTGTGGACATTCCTCAATGTCTGGGCATTGAAGAGTTAGGCATTTCTTCTAATCTTTGCAGTCTGGGCTTGTTTGAATCTGTCCTTCTTGAGAGACCTTTCCAAGAATTCAAAGGGCATTGATCGTGTTTTGACCTAATTCTGTTGTCACTGCACCTTTTCAGCACTAGGGGGAACCCTAAGCTTCGGAATGCTGCAACTCTTGCAGACTCCTAGATAGGCAGCCTTGGTGGATTGGGAAAGGTAAAGGGATAATTACTTGCATCACCAGAAAGAGTCTCTCTTTGCACTGGGCTGCCTGGAGCTGGAGAAGGTGCAACACAACCACTCCCATGGCCAACACAGCTGGCACCACAGTAGGTCATACTAGAAGTTTGGCAGATCAACACAGTACTGGGGTTCACACAAGGCCCATGGCCACTACTGCCTGGCTGCTGTTGATGTTTGTTCAAAGCCCAAGGCCACTTTAGTCAGCAGGTGGTGAATACTGCCAGTACAGGGCCCATCCCATCAGAGAAGTAGATTCTGTTCTGGCCCACGGTGAGTCTCAAAATGCTGTCTAGGAGCAGGGGCTGGGAATCAGGGGCTTCTAAAATCTGTCTGGTGCTTTATTTTACTGTGTCTGATCTGGTACTCAAGTTGCAAGAGAAAGCCCTTTGTTATCTTCTCTCTCCTTCCTCCAAGTAGAAGGAATCTCTCTTTGAGCTGCACTGCCTGGATTTGGGGCAGGGGTGATGCAAGCACTCCTGTGGCCACTACAGCTGGTGTCTCACTCGGCCACACCCCAACTTCACTCCTCTGAGACCAGTTCAGCACTAGAGCTTGCCCAAGGACTGCTGCCCTTGTGGCTTGACTGCCATTCAGATTCATTCAGAGCCCCGTGCCACTTTAGTCAGCCAGTGGTGAAGCTGGCTAGGACTTGGGTTCCGCCCACTAGGGCAAAGGATTCCCCTCCAGTCAGGGCTGTTTTAAATGTTCGCTTTGTGGGCACTGGCAGAATTCTTCCCTCTGTTGTGTGACAGGGCAGCAGTGAATTCCAGTGCAAAATCTCACACTCAATCTCTCTTCTACACTGTCTGGGGTTGGCAGGGGGGTAGTATAGGCAATACAAGACTGTTTTTTCTATCTCTTCAATGCCTCTTTCCTTATTATTATGTATAAACCAGGTATTGCTTATCTGATTTTTTGGTTCTTATGAAGGTGCTTTCTTGCTTAGATAGTTGTTCCATTTGGTATTCCTGTGGGGAGATGATCTCTGGAGATTTCTATTTGGCCATCAAACAAAAATGAAAATACAAAATACCAAAATTTATGGAACGCAGAAAAAGCAGTCCTAAGAGGAAATATTATAGCAATAAGCACCTACATCAAAAAAGAAGAAAGATTACAAATAAAAAACATTATGACTCAAGGAAATAGAAAAAGAAGCACAAACTAAGACCAATTTTAGCAAAAGGAAAAAATAATAAAGAAAAAAGCAGAAATAAATGAAATACAGATAAGAAAAACAATAAAAGGATCAATGAAACTAAGAGTTGGTTATTTTAAAAGATAAAAATCAACAAACTTTTGGCTAGGCTAACCAAGATAAGAAAAGACTCAAATAAATAAAATCAGAAATGATAGAAGAGATATTATACAGAAATACAAAAGATTATAAGAGACTATTACAAGCAAGTACATGCCAAAAAAACTGAATAACCTAGAAGAAATGGATAAATTCCTGGACATATGCGATCCACCAAGACTGAATCATGAAGAAATAGAAAATCTGAAGAGACCATTACCAAGACAGGAGATTTAAACAGTAATGACAACTCTCCTATTAAGAGACCAGAGCCTAATGGCTTTACTGCTGAATTCTATGAAATATTTAAAGAAGACCAAGGCATGGAGAATGGGTGGCATATGTAGTGCCAAATTCATCAATCAAAGTAAGTAGCAGGGATGGGCTGTGTTATGCAACAGGTCTGACTGTTTAGAACCTACAAGGGCTCAAGGTCAGCTTTCCAGCAAGAACTGAGATTCAAGACAACAGCAGCCAAGGGAATCCCAGGGCTCATTAGGCTAAGCAATGTTGTAAGAACCATAAAAACCTCAGATACATCCAGAGCCCTAGGGACAGGAGATTTTTCTAATTCATTCAGCCATCTCTTAATGAGGGCTTGGCTTATAAGGAAGCAGGTAAGGCATAGACTGGGCAATGGCAATGGTCATCTAAGGATTGCCCATTTTGCTGGCCCGAGGCTGATGAGGGACTGGTGGGATGAATGACAGGATAACCTATTCTTCCTTAAAACCACACAGCTCCTGATAAGCAATGATGTAAGTTTCTCAGATTTGTTTATTCCAAGCTCCACTCACTTCCCTGTCCGTCTTTCTGACTCTGATGCTATTTTTAGGCTTACTATTATTCTTACTCTTTTTCTCTATATACTCTGATATTCATTACTTTTAAATTTAAGAGATCATTTGAGCTTTGTTGTTCTAGGTTTATACTTAGAAACATTTACAGAATGATAAAATTACTATTGCATCAAGGAATTTGAGGGCTAGTGATATCTTGGAAAGTAGTTACAAGGTTTGAATAAGATAGGACCAACTTCATGTAACTGAAGGCAATATTGCCGTTAGACTACTTAATTCTACTATAGTCCCCACTAGATTCTATTTCCCATTTCTTTAATTATCTCAGTTACTTTGTGCTGAATCTTCTTTACTTCCCCCAAATGCACTGTAAAATGCAATGTTTCAAACAAGGCCAAAAATGCTTAGAGCAGAAAGATTATGCCCTTCTCGTTAGGAAATACCATTGTGGGTACCATCTCCAACTAATGGTGTCCATTTCTTGGTATTCAGGAGAAATTTAAAAATGCATCAAATACCTTCAAAAGGAGTCCACATAGCACTTAAACTCCAGCTAGAAAATAACTTCTTATTGTTGGCAAATTTGTACCTTTAATAATGTATTTATTCCCACATAGACAAAAATAAGCAAACAAAATAGCAAAATATAGCCTATTGTTTTCTAAAAGCACATGTCCCATGAGGAAAACTTTATTTCTTTTTTTGATATTTCCCTTGTATACCTGCTTGGTTCCCTGTTTAGGAAGACTGAAGACTGGCTGCTCACCTGTCCATAAGTAGCCTTTGATTACTTAAGGAGCTTGTTATTTGTCCTTTTCCCTCCATGCTGTAAGACCCTTCTTTAAAGACTTTTATTTTTCATTAAGCATTCTCAATTTCTTTGGCTCATTTTGTGCAATTAAAACATTTTTATTGACTTTTGCAAATTCTTAGGTTATTCTTAGGATATGAAACAGGAAATGCTTCACAGGGCCTGATTTTACTGCTAATGGGGTAATGGAGCTGGCATTTTTGAATGTTGCTTCCCAGGCTCCTGAAGGGGTTTGGCAAGGGAAATTATATTGTGCTGGGAGGTGGTTTTTGGGGGTGGATATTACTTCCTGCTGCTGGGTATAGCGCTCTTTTCATTCTTCACTGAATAGTCACAGGCCAAGTTTCTTACTGTGATCAAAGTCTTCAGAAACATAAAAGCTGAGAGATGCCTCTACAAAACATAGCAATTTTATTAATACTGAAAGTAAAATTTCCATATTGGTTGATATTATGTTTTAATATTACCTGAAGGCAGAAAATTTATTGAGTCACAAAAAATATCCAAAAATAACCAGAATCCAACCCCTCCCTTGATTACAAGTCGAATGACTAGGAATACAATGTTGCCTATTTTTGTCTTAAGTAAATGTAAAGATTTTGATATCACTATTAGTCAAGATCTTATTACAGTAATTACCTAGAAAATGTCCAAAATATTTATAGTACTGAAACTCCCTAAATTAAATATTACTTTAAAGAAGTAGGGCTTATAAACTAGGGTTTAAAAATGGTTTGTAGTAATTTGGGCTATAATATATTCCACCTGCTCTTATTTAATCTACCCTTCTGATTCTTTTGATTTTAATCTTGTCTGTTTTAATGCAAGCTTATCTTTCTCTGCATTTGTTCTGTAGAAATAGCAAGTGTACAATATACCCTTCATATAATTTTTCTTTATGTTAGGAGATAATCATATTTTTTCTCAGCCATATTCTAAGACTAAATTACAGCAATGATTTGGACTACACTTTCCCATTTTTTTTTTTCTGGTTTCTAGAAACTTCTTTTCATTTTTTTTTTTTATAATTTTGGTTGCTCTTTCTCAGGCTCTTTCCAGTTTTCCCAAGATTATGTTTCAAATTAAATCCAGAATTTTAGTAAGAGCTTGACCCCTGTTAATTAGACATTTTAGATAACTGAAAAGAACATCAGAATGGCATTTTCTCATGGAAATTTGCCATAGTTGGTGTATCCAAGGAAGATTGGAAAATTTCCAATATAGCAGAGCTCAAGTAGGGCTGTACATATATTGGCAAATGGTTTCCTAGTTCGTATTTTTTGCTTTATTTTCCAACTGATTCTAGAAAGTGAGGTAGTTCCTTCCAACGATTATGAGATTATAGAAGTGGATGCACCTGTGCATCTGGCTGTATAGGCAGGTGAAGAGGATGGTCACAAACATGGTGTGATAGAGGCATCCAAAAGCTGCTTGAGCCCCAAATCTCTCCCACCTGAATATCTTGAAAGAATGTCCTACAGAAAGGTTTTATGTCACTAAGGGTTTTTCTTTTTAGAATTCAGGTACTTTGCATTGTCTATGTAAATCCCTGACACCTAGTATGAATAATTTTATCAGATAACTTTCTCTGAATGACTTGAGAGAACAAAGTGCAGCAACATAGAACAGGCAATGTGGGACAGAAAAATATAAATCTTGTCTTCATATTTTGCCTAGAGCTGATTCTAGGCAGAAAATACTCTAGACAGGGAGGTATACACTAATTCTTAACCACTTCAATGGAAGAAATGTATCAATGTTCCCTGATTTTTAACAGTAATCCAAGGTGCTCCTACCCAATGTGGGGATGAGTGTGAGTGTAGAACAGGAAAATGGGTAAAACAGTACTTTAGCAAATCCTTTATTTTCTTATGTGCACTTACGGTTGTCGAAAAGTCCAGAAACAGCACAATTCTGATTTCCCCGATTATCCTCTCTTATAATGGGTCATAGTGGGCTTTGGTACATGCCTCAGTTATATGGGTCATGGCCTTGGGTCTCTCCTCTTGGTTATTGGTGCCTTCTAGTCACTGTCCTTCTCATGCTGAGGCTGATGCATATGTAAACTCAAAGGTTAAAATTTCACTTCTTCTTACACAATCTTTACAAACTTCCCAATCTCTGTGACCTGGGCTAATCATTAAAGACAAAGAATATGAGCTTTTTTTCTAATCCTTCCTAAATGATTTAAGTTTCCTAATATAACATATACGTAATAACTATTTACCTTCGTACAACATAGCAATTCATTGTTTACAAAACAGTCTCCTTTCAATTTGATAAATTATTGAGCTTCTGCTATACAGTAAGCATTGTGGTATGGATATAAACACGAATAAGAAATATTTCCTTATCTTGAGGGACTTAGTCATCTTTTTGTGGTGCTCTTTGGCATATTACATTTGATTCTCAAAGCAGCCTGGGGAAATGTTATTATCACTGTATTAGATTGAATAACCAAAGAATAAAACTCAGAGATTTTTAAGATTATTAAGATTATTCTCTTGCCTGAGATTACTCCATTGCTAAGTGGCAGAGCTAGGCATTGGATCTAGATACTTCATTACAGATCTTTTGTCCTTAGAGGATGTTATTCTGTCTATTTTTTAAAAATGGAATGATTAGAATGCTCTAATCTCCTCATTGTCTTTAGATCACTCCTAGTTTATTGTGAATGCAATTTAAAAAATTTAGTATTCAAGAAGTGCTAGATCACCATTTTTTGTGGCTGAGTAGAACTCCATGGCCATATACCACATTGTATTAATCCACTCATGTATTGATGGGCCCATTCTATTAAGTATCACAAGAATGGAAAAACAAGCACCACATATACTTACCATCAAATTTGTATTTACTGATTAACACTTAAGTGCACATATAATAGTAATATTCATCAGGTGTTGGGCAGATGGGGGGGAGGAGGGAATGGGTATACTCACACCTAATGCGTACAGTGCACACTGTCTGGGGGATGGACACGCTTGAAGCTCTGACTCAGGTGGGGCAAAGGCAATATATGTAACCTAAACATTTGTACCCCTGTAATATGCTGAAAGAAAAAGAAAACAATAATAAGTGTTAATTATATCTCAAAAAAATCTAGTATTACAGGAATAAAGAGTTGGAAGAAAAAAAAATGTTCTTGTTCTATCAGTATTAGGGTGTACTACCTATGCTACCTCAAAGAACTTGCTTAAATTACTTTTATTCTGCAATACGATTCTATAAACCCTGGACCCATAATGTGATAATTCACACATATATATTTGGATATATATATTACATTTAACGTGTATATATTTGTCTTTTTCCTAACTTAAATCTTTCTTGTTCCAATTTAATTTTTCTTTCTCTAGCTCAGTTGATATTCTTGGCTTGATGAAAAAAGAAAATAATTCTAAGGTGACAGAATTTGTTCTTCTGGGCCTATCATCCTCCTGGGAGCTGCAGCTCTTTTTCTTCTTAATATTTTTGTTGTTTTACATTGCCGTTGTCCTGGGAAACCTCTCAATTGTGATAACAGTGCAAGCTGATGCCAGTCTGCTCCAGTCTCCTATGTACTATTTTTTGGGCCATCTCTCCTTTATTGACCTATGCTTGAGTTGTGTGACTGTGCCTAAGATGTTACGGGATTTCCTACAGCAGGGCAAGACCATCTCTTTTTCGGGATGCCTAGCCCAGATCTACTTCCTCCACTTTCTAGGAGCCAGTGAGATGTTTCTGCTGACAGTCATGGCCTATGACAGGTATGTCGCCATATGTAACCCTTTGCACTACCTGACAGTCATGAACCACCAGCTATGCCTTCAGTTGGTTTTTGCCTGCTGGTGTGGGGGTTTCATCCACTCTATTACACAGGTTATACTGGTCATCCAGCTGCCCTTCTGTGGCCCCAACGAACTGGACAACTTCTACTGTGACGTCCCACAGGTCATCAAGCTGGCCTGCATGGACACCTACGTGGTAGAAGTGCTGATGGTCGCCAACAGTGGCCTGCTGTCTCTTGTCTGCTTCTTGATCTTGATATTCTCTTATGCTATCATCCTGATCACCCTGAGAACTCGCCTCCACCAGGGCCAGAGCAAGGCCCTCTCTACCTGTGCCTCCCACCTGATGGTGGTCAGCCTGATCTTTGTGCCATGTGTATTCATCTACTTGAAGCCTTTCTGCAGCTTCTCTGTGGATAAGATATTCTCTGTGTTTTACACAGTGATCACACCTATGTTGAATCCTCTCATCTATACACTCAGGAATGCTGATATGAAGACAGCTATGAAGAAGCAGAGAAAAAAGCATGTGGCATTCTGTTGCTTTGTTAAAGAATGAGCAGGAAGAGGTGATTCAGAAAACATACTTTCTTGGGACACTCTTATCCTGTACAGGAGCACATGTGTGAAAACCATTTGATGACGTTGTTATAAAAGAGAAGACAGCAGAAAAATTATAATGCATCACTCTTGATTATAGTCAGGAGTCAAAGGTGGCTTTTTTGAGAGTTAAATATTAAGCAGGGTATTCAGGAGAATTTACTGGCCCACAAATGATAACAGGAATTAATTGAGTGCTAGGGTCAGAGGACACCTTGAAAGATCAACTCTTCTATCTTTATGACTATAAAGTCTTCATTTGTTAAATTTGTTTCACTTTTTAACTCTATTCAAATGAAAGGGAATATGATGTCTACTTTTGTGTCCTGCCCCTCCAGGGTTTAGTACGAGGAAGTTCCTTCTGATTTCTCATCAGAGCCTCTTCTGAAGCAGTGTGAATTCCTTTTGTTCTGTCACTAACAAAGCCTCAGAACAGCACCAACCACCCTATATGTTAGTGTTTTCCTAGGAACTGTGTTCCGTAGTGTGCCAAATTTTAGAAATGCAGTTGAACAACTCACTTGACAAAGTTTATGTGTGAGAGAAAGGAAGTCCGGGAGTACTAGGGTGATAGAAGCTGCTAGTATTCTGTTGTAGAGGCTTCTCAAGAGCAATCCCACTTCACCTCAAGTTTTTCTTTGATTGGAATTATAGTGGGGATGAGTTGATAAGCTAGCTATTAAGATGATCATAATGTTTAAGAGCTCTGAGCTCTAAAGAAAAACACAAAGAAATGAGCTATGGTTTAAAGCACTCATCCACCTGGTCCCTGGGTCTTGTGCTCATAGTTACTACCTCTCAGTCTCAAACGTGCTTTGAAGAGTAGGTAATATTATTTAACTTCATTTTTGCAAATGAACTCAGAGTTAAGTGACTTGCCCAAAATCACTTAGTAAAAGTGTAATCACTAATCAAGAAAGCTAGCAATTTTAGATAATTAAGTTAACATCTTTTTCTCCCCAGAGAGAATGTTTATCCTAATTATATGGACTAGTTACCTAATTTCTACAATACCTGTATAGCAGCTCCAGAGCTAGAAGATCCCCAAAAAGGTTCACTTAAACATTTATATTTAAGATTCTATATTTCTGATACAGGCTCCTTGCAACTTTTTATGGCTATGGAAAGGTCTTTATTCTATTTACTAAATAATAAGATAGTAATAAACTTTTTAGCACTATTTTTATAATTGGTCATTTTATTTCCTAATTAATTGCTGTGGAGAAGCTTTTCTGATTGTTTAGCTGAAAAATGTATCTCTGAGAAAAATATCTGAAACTACATCAATACTAGGATTTACTGGGTAATTTGCAATACCCCTGGGCATTTAAAAACTTTCTGTATATTGGAAGACAGAATGGATTTTTATTTTTGTGTCGGGAGTTAATGACTTTATGTTTAAGAAACCATACATATGTATGTATGTATGTATGTGTTGCTACAGGACTCCTCACAGACCAGGGACAAGGATGCCTCTCGGGAGGTTTCTAAATAGGGTGGGTGAAGGTGAGAATGGCATCTCTGGCACAGATCACACTTTCCTCTTTCCCCTTCACTCTACTCAATGTTTCCACAGATGTCCTTTGTCTGCAATGAATATCCTGAAGAACAGGAAACTGTCAGCCAGAGTCACCTGTGTGTTGACAGAAAGATTTAAGTGGTGCTGTGGGTCAGCCAGGCACCTGACATAGACATGGAGCTCCAGGCTTTCTTTTAGCATCAGCTGGCTGCAGCACCCCCTTTTTCTGATGTTCCTCTTTCACAGCAAATGTTAGAGTCTTGGCAAATCATTTTAAATGTCTAGTTGGTATCTGGCATTGGTAGCATTATATTCAGAAAGCTGGAATTTTTGTCTATTCCCTTTTGCATTTTCAATCCTCTGTACTCACTTAACCAATTACCCATATTAAAATTATTTTTATTAATAAACAGATAAAGTTTCTGTTTTTTCAGACTGCACATGATTGATACTATCTGGGTGCCTGGTGCTCCAGAGTTCTCTGTTCAGCACCATGACAGTGCCACTAATTTAAACATTTGGCTTGCCTACTTGAACTGCAGAAAAATTTTAAATGCAGTAAAATATTTGAATAGTTTTATAAGCAAATAAGCTATCTTACTGTTGGATTAGTGGTCCAATGTAATGATCCTAAGCACCATCTTTCCCCTCTCTTAATACAACTTTGAGAAAATTGTACAGAACAGTGGAAATGGCCTATTTATTGACTAGTTACTTGCCAAGTTGCCTTCAATATAGTTTTATAAGGAGTTATTTGGGATGACACCTGTGCTTTCTCTGCATAACAGACTCTCCAACTGCTACCCAATTACTTGCCCACCAATTCCCTCAGGGTTCTGACGATGCATAAAGGTTGCTGGGAGTTTCTTCTTCTTGGTGGCCAGGAGCACAGGAAGCTTTTGCAGACCAAGATCAGAAGGCATGGCATGGCTGTGAACTCATAAAATCCTATCTTTTTTGAGAGAGAAAGAGAGAAGAGAGGGAAGAAACTTGGGATCTCAGCCTTTTGGGCTGTAGGAGAGGAAGTGTGGCACATACATAAGAGAAGCATCATTATACAGATCTCAGTCTTACAGTGTGTATATCTGAGTATAGATCATATTCTTATCTCACAAAAAATTTTTGATCCAAGATTTCAGGTTGTTCAAATGCATGTTGTGGGACCACACTGAATAAGACAGCCAGGGTAAGTTTTTTATCCGGAATGACAAGTTACCCACCAGTGAAAGAGGCAAGGGCAATTTTGACTGATTCAAGTTATATTCAAGGATAAAGATGCATCTTTAAATTCTTTACATTCTTTACAACATTTGTTCTAGTAATTCTACTAAGTAATTTAGGAAATAATTACAGGTTAAAGTGTGTATCAATATTATTTCGATTATAATTTAGTCCTAGGTTTACCACTAACAATGAAACCTAGATAATTCAATTTCCTCCCTGTGCCTCACTGGCTTCCCCAATGGCTAAATGAGTGGGATAAAATCAAGTGATCTCTGAGATCCTCTATACCTATGTAACTACAGGGCTCAACATAAACTATGCTCTAGTCTAAGAGGATTTGGGGACTTCATTTAAAGGTATTATTCTAAAATGAATGGCTTTAGGTCAGGAATTATGCTTTATTCATCTTTTTATATTCACAGCACAGTACCAGACTCAGAGACTGTACTCAGTAAATACTTATTAAGTGAGAGGATGAATTAATATTGGCGCTGTATGAAATAGAGAAGATCCAGTAGATGATACCTTAAACAGTCTCCACATTGGGTTACATTAACTCATTTGCAGATTTTTTTTCAGTGCTCTACTTGCTTATCTTTCTGCTCCACAAACAATTAGTGAATTGCTCCTTCAATTGTGACCAATTAGAGGAATGGGGTAGAATTGATAGGTAGCAAAATGATGTATAGTGACATGAGACAAGAAAACATGTACATGTGTCATATGTCTCTATGAGGGATATTGAAGACAAGGACACTATTGCACAAAAAAGCTCTCTGTGGGATGGAGCTTGCTGTTAGGAAAGAGATCCAGTATGTTTGATCTCTGCCCTTTGCAAATCGCTCACAGGAAGAACCAAGATGAAATCTCTTTCTCAGAATATTTCAAGAGCTGCATTCTTTGCTAATTGACCTGTTTGAAATAACTTAGGTAAGCTCACGAAATTAAATAAAGCAGCCACATTTTTCTTTAACTACACAGATCCTATTATAACCAGGATATATTCTTTGGCATTATCCTAGAGAGATCAAATTTGAGTTAAGAACCTGGGCAAACCAATGGGAACAATCGGTCCCACAGACACTCTGGTCCACAGAGTTCAGATGTCTGATACTGATATTTATGAAATTCCACCACTAAAATGATCATGACTTAGATTTGGAAGATTGCTTATTCTTTTTACATTCATTGTGTAATTTGATCCTTACCATGGGTAGCATTATCTCACAGGGAAGGACTCTGAAGTTAATAGACCTTAGGAAAATTTTGTTCCTGTTACGCAGCCTGTAACAGGCAGAGCTGTGAGTCAAGCCCAGTTGTTTCTTTCTTTCTTTCTTTTTCTTTCTTTTTCTTTCTTTCTTTCTTTCTTTCTTCCTTCCTTCCTTCCTTCCTATCTATACACCTATCTGCCTATCCATCTAATCTTTCTACCTATCATTTATTTAAGGAGATGTGTGTGTATTGTGTGTGTTCTGAAATAAAAATACCATAATTCAAATACCAGCCTTTTCATTATTATATTGAGCAATTTATCTTACATCTTCAATCTTTGTTGTTCTACTCTGTAAAATGGAGGTAGTACAAATTAAGATATCGTTGTGAGGACAGAGTGAGGTAACATATGCAAAGAGGTTAGCACAGAATCCTGCACATAGTAAAGTGCTCAGCAAATCTCTCCTTAAAGAGAGATTCCACTTTATAGATTCAAATTAAAAGAAAAACACTTCATCAATACAAAAAATGTTACATAGATGATCTCATTTTAATTCTGAAACAGCTTTATGAGGTAAATAATTTTATCATGCATCTTTTATAAGGGAGAAAACTGAGATTCAGAGAAGATAAATAGATTGACCCAAAGTCACCCAGCTGATGAGGACACTCAAACTTACACCACTCAACTTCTGAGCAGTGCTCTTTCCACTATCCATGCAGAAAAGCAGTATTCTAAGTAAAAAGGGAGAATAGCTAGTAATTTTCAATATTTCAGAAAAGCCATTGTTATTATATTTCAAAGATTTTCTTTAGATCTTGCCTCATGATTCATATCTTTTAAGAATTTTTCCTTTATTTTTCTTATCCAATATTTTTCTCTGTATGCCTTAATCACTCCTTTATACGGTTTCTAAAATGATATCAGACACTTTTTAAACAACCATTTATAGTTTTGTCTGCATGGGAGGTTTTATTCTTTATTCTTACCTATGATTACAAGGACAGTGAATTATCTGGGTCTTTTTTCAAGGCAAAGGGATTGAGAATGTAAGGGAACTTGGTGGCTTTTGAACTTTTCAACCATTTAGAGCAACATAGAAAAAAGTATTTCTCTGTATATATTGTATAGATATGTATAGATCCTATATTCTTACTGGCAAAGCAAAGTAGAATTTTCACATGCAAGTCAAGCCTTGAGACTCAAATTTCCCCAGTGTTAATTTGTAAGCATTCATTGGTGGTGAACAAGAGGCTACTCTATATGTTCTTCTCGGTCACTAAAAATGACTTGATTTTTATTTGTATTGAAACTTTCAATCTAATTTAGAAATTGGAAACTGAGTCTTCCTCTTTTGATTAAATAGAATGTTACCTTTCTACAGATAATCTGTATATATTATAATAAAAAGATTCACCTGGAATTTTAGACATCAGATCTCAGGTTCTGACTTCACGTTTTTATCTATAGCTTCAAAAATTAATTAATTCATTTAGTAAACAATTTAAGTTTCTACCACAAAGCAAATTTCTTTCTTTTTCTTTTTCTTTTTTGGCACCTAAACTACACACAGGATGCAAAGCAAATTGCTGATGAGAGAGGTTGGGGAGAGGGGGAGAGAGAGAAAGACCACTGATTAGGAAAAAACATTAAATCTAATTAAAAAAAAATCTCGGATACGCTAGATTCTTTTTGGAAGAAAGGAACTATAAGGCTAATTTTAACAGAAATTGAAATGTGAGTCAATAATGTGGAAAAAATTAATGATGAGAAAAACATCATAAACTCTGTTCAAGAAATATGAGGAATTTCTTCTATGATATTTAACATCACTTATTTATTTTCATCCAACTGTTCCTGTTAGGCTTTCCATGCTCACAGTGGTTTATAACATGTGTTTATTTTTGCAGAGAACCAGAGCCCCTCCACCAGTCCTGCCTGGGGCCCCATGGAAGTGGCCAACAATGTCACCGAGTTTATATTTCTGGGACTTTCCCAGGATCCTGGAATGCAATTGATGTTCTTTGCCTTATTTCTCCTCTTCTACATCATGATTATGGTGGGAAATTTGCTCGTTTTGCTTACCGTCTTTTTTGATCCCCAGCTCCACACACCCATGTATTTCTTTCTCAGTAACCTGTCTTTTGTAGACATTGCCTATTCCTCAGCCACAGCACCCAAGATGATTGCAGACTTGGTGTCTGAGAAAAAGACTATTTCTTACTGGGGCTGTATAACTCAGATGTTTACCTTCCACTTTTTTGGTTGTGCTGAGATTTTTGTTTTGACTGTCATGGCTTTTGATCGTTATGCAGCTATCTGCCAACCCCTCCGTTACACTACCATCATGAGTGCCAATGCTTGTGCTGTGCTGGCATCACTGTCCTGGTTGGGGGCCCTGGGTCATTCCTTTGTTCAAACCCTCCTGACCTTTCAGCTGCCCTTCTGCAATGCTCAGGTCATAGACCACTACTTTTGTGATGTCCACCCAGTCCTAAAACTTGCCTGTGCTGATACAGCCCTGGTAAATATGCTAGTGGTTGCCAATAGTGGACTCATCTCTCTGGGGTGTTTCCTTATTATTCTGGCTTCCTACACAGTCATTCTGTTTAGTCTTCAAAAACGGTCTGCAGAAAGCCGGCGCAAAGCTCTCTCTACCTGTGGATCTCATCTGATGGTAGTAACTTTCTTCTTTGTGCCTTGTGTCTTTATTTATCTCCGTCCATCCACTACTTTCCCACTGGATAAGGTGGTGTCTGTGTTCTACACCACCATCGCTCCCATGTTAAACCCACTCATCTATACTCTGAGGAACCAGGATGTCAAGAACGCTATGAAGCGACAATGGAGTCGCAAGTTCTCCTTGAAGGAAAAGCAGAAGGGATAGTTTGTTAGAATTGCAAAATCAGAGAACTAGCTGATACCTTCATTGGTCCCTAACTTATTAATAATTTTAAGGAATAGTCCCTAAAATTCAACTATCTTTTACTTTTCATCTAACAGGGAATAATTTGACACTATTTTAGGTGGTTAAATTTAAACCTTTCCATACTGACAAAGTTTATCTTCTCTTTCTTCTAGAGTGGAAGAGTAAACATGCCTACTTATTATTTCATTTAACTGCTTTAGATCCCTTCTATTCACATCAGACTCTCTTAAGCCACAATTCAATCATTTGGAATGGGGTTATAAAAGAAAGATATCCCCAAGGAATCAGTTCATTTCTCCTAGAAAAACTAGTCCAATGTCTCAGGAGTTGCATTCTTGTTCTCTTCTTCTATCTTTCCTTCCTTCCTTCCTTCCTTCCTTTGTTTTATTCTTTCTTTCACAGTCTTTTACCATAAATATTCCAAAATCTACTAGGGAAACCTATTTTTAAAGAGATAATTATAATACAATATGACAAATGCAGACACAGAAAGATATACTGCATACAATGAAGGGGGTTAGTGTAAATAGACAAATTGCCCAAAGGATGGTTTCTGTACAGGAAAAAAAAAAAGAGAGAGAGAGAGAGAAAGAGCATTTTACATATTTTGAAGTGGAAAGCAATTTATTTTAACAACCCTCTTGCAGAATTTGAATACTGTCCTCCTGCCCTCAGTACTATGATAGTATTATTACTCAATGCAATCTTACTTTTTCTTTTGCTCTGGATTAACTAAAACAACTAAAATAAATTGACATTTGAACTATTGAAATGACTAAGGAGATGCAGTTCTGTTACAAATTTTTAGTTAAACTTATTTTCAGTTCTTTAAAAGGACAAAATGGAATAAGCTCATTTTCTTTGGTGCTGTTCTTAGTAAAGTTAGAGAATAGCTGGGCATTCTCAATATTTTGGAAAAGGTATTTTTCTTCTTAGGAACTTCTTTGGATCTTGTCTCATGACTCATATCTTTCAAATAATGCCTTGATTATTTTTATCCAACATTATTTTCTGTATGCCTTAAGCAATCCTGTATCTAATTAAAAAAATCACTTGTTTTTTCTGTTGTTTTTAAAAATGGATTCTTATCTCATTTCCACAACTTATGAAGGATGTAAGTAATGTGTATGACTTCTTTTCTACTTGCCATGTATAGCACAGAGATGGTTGTGTAGTATATACTTGTCAGAATTAGTTGGTTGTCATCCCAATATCCTTTGTTTCTTTTTTTTCCTTAGTAACAAAGACCTGATATTATTTATGATGGCACAGCTAAAATATTGCATTGACCTCTCTCAAGCTTTTTAAACCTACAATTCAATAATTAAGAATGGTGTTATTAGAGAAAGATATCACCGTTGCAGCTGGGTGTGGACAATATGATGTTAACAGTAGCTGGTAGGTAGGACTTTTGAAAACTCTTCAAAATCATTTCTCTACTCTTCAACCCTTCTGAACATGATCACCATTAACATTTGATTGCATTTCCTTATAGTTACTCTTCATATTACTTTTCTTCTGTAAAAAGGGTCATTCTATCCTTTTTTTTAAACCTGATTTTTTAAGGTAAACAATAAACACACTGAAATTATATTTAAAATGGCAGGCTACATTAGTTTTCCTTTTCCCTCCTAAGATCTAAGCAGCATAGTAATAATAATAGCAACAACAAAGATAAAAAATGTTTAGACCTCCAAAAACGAAGAAAACTGGACAGAAGTTTGCGGCAGACAAGAGATTCCAACAAAAATTTGGAAGAGAGAAGACAAAGGAGTAGTAACTGAATTAGCAGGGTCGAGAAGGCTAACTCTGAAGTACCAACAGAGAAGAATATCAAGGAGAAGAGCACAGATCTGTCTCTTGGAATCCCTGAGATGTTTGGGATGCCAGGACACCAGGTCAGGGGGATGATGAGGTTCAGCACTAGTAATAGCGATTAAGAAAAAGGAACTGTTCAATCTCCAATCCTGTCTTTCCCCACCTCATTTCCACATGCTAACAGAGACATGAGCTTCACAAACAATATTGGCATCTTTGCTTAAGAAGCTGAATGGTAATAGAGAAAAGTCACATTCTGATCTTGGAGATTACAAATGGAATTGCTGCCTCTCTACTGGAACCTTGCCCAGAAGCCTACCAATTAGTAAGCTCTGCCCTATTGTTCCAGAGCTTAAGAGATCAATTTTTT
>NW_012148618.1:3331537-3333415 GCF_000956105.1 Propithecus coquereli
AAACTACACACAGGATGCAAAGCAAATTGCTGATGAGAGAGGTTGGGGAGAGGGGGAGAGAGAGAAAGACCACTGATTAGGAAAAAACATTAAATCTAATTAAAAAAAAATCTCGGATACGCTAGATTCTTTTTGGAAGAAAGGAACTATAAGGCTAATTTTAACAGAAATTGAAATGTGAGTCAATAATGTGGAAAAAATTAATGATGAGAAAAACATCATAAACTCTGTTCAAGAAATATGAGGAATTTCTTCTATGATATTTAACATCACTTATTTATTTTCATCCAACTGTTCCTGTTAGGCTTTCCATGCTCACAGTGGTTTATAACATGTGTTTATTTTTGCAGAGAACCAGAGCCCCTCCACCAGTCCTGCCTGGGGCCCCATGGAAGTGGCCAACAATGTCACCGAGTTTATATTTCTGGGACTTTCCCAGGATCCTGGAATGCAATTGATGTTCTTTGCCTTATTTCTCCTCTTCTACATCATGATTATGGTGGGAAATTTGCTCATTTTGCTTACAGTCTTTTTTGATCCCCAGCTCCACACACCCATGTATTTCTTTCTCAGTAACCTGTCTTTTGTGGACATTGCCTATTCCTCAGCCACAGCACCCAAGATGATTGCAGACTTTGTGTCTGAGAAAAAGACTATTTCTTACTGGGGCTGTATAACTCAGATGTTTACCTTCCACTTTTTTGGTTGTGCTGAGATTTTTGTTTTGACTGTCATGGCTTTTGATCGTTATGCAGCTATCTGCCAACCCCTCCGTTACACTACCATCATGAGTGCCAATGCTTGTGCTGTGCTGGCATCACTGTCCTGGTTGGGGGCCCTGGGTCATTCCTTTGTTCAAACCCTCCTGACCTTTCAGCTGCCCTTCTGCAATGCTCAGGTCATAGACCACTACTTTTGTGATGTCCACCCAGTCCTAAAACTTGCCTGTGCTGATACAGCCCTGGTAAATATGCTAGTGGTTGCCAATAGTGGACTCATCTCTCTGGGGTGTTTCCTTATTATTCTGGCTTCCTACACAGTCATTCTGTTTAGTCTTCAAAAACGGTCTGCAGAAAGCCGGCGCAAAGCTCTCTCTACCTGTGGATCTCATCTGATGGTAGTAACTTTCTTCTTTGTGCCTTGTGTCTTTATTTATCTCCGTCCATCCACTACTTTCCCACTGGATAAGGTGGTGTCTGTGTTCTACACCACCATCGCTCCCATGTTAAACCCACTCATCTATACTCTGAGGAACCAGGATGTCAAGAACGCTATGAAGCGACAATGGAGTCGCAAGTTCTCCTTGAAGGAAAAGCAGAAGGGATAGTTTGTTAGAATTGCAAAATCAGAGAACTAGCTGATACCTTCATTGGTCCCTAACTTATTAATAATTTTAAGGAATAGTCCCTAAAATTCAACTATCTTTTACTTTTCATCTAACAGGGAATAATTTGACACTATTTTAGGTGGTTAAATTTAAACCTTTCCATACTGACAAAGTTTATCTTCTCTTTCTTCTAGAGTGGAAGAGTAAACATGCCTACTTATTATTTCATTTAACTGCTTTAGATCCCTTCTATTCACATCAGACTCTCTTAAGCCACAATTCAATCATTTGGAATGGGGTTATAAAAGAAAGATATCCCCAAGGAATCAGTTCATTTCTCCTAGAAAAACTAGTCCAATGTCTCAGGAGTTGCATTCTTGTTCTCTTCTTCTATCTTTCCTTCCTTCCTTCCTTCCTTCCTTTGTTTTATTCTTTCTTTCATAGTCTTTTACCATAAATATTCCAAAATCTACTAGGGAAACCGATTTTTAAAGAGATAATTATAATACAATATGACAAATGCAGACACAGAAAGATATACTGCATACAAT
>NW_012148618.1:3335303-3344711 GCF_000956105.1 Propithecus coquereli
TTTAATACTCTAAATAAAATAAAAGGAACAAATAAATGAAATAAAAAATCAAGAGAGAATTGAAAGAAGTAAAAGTAGTCAAAGAAGTCATAGAAGTAATGAAGTCTCCATGAAAGTAGAATCAAAATTCAAAGAAATGCAAAACAGAAAAGATAAAGACACAAGACATAACGAATCAAGTCAGGAGGCAAACTATTCAACTCATATGTTCTAGGAAAACAGAGAAAACAGAAGGGATGAATTTAAAGGAAACAATGAAAATAAATCTCTGAGAACAGAATGGCTTAAGTTTCTGGGTATGAAAGATTTACTGAATGCCCAGTATGATTAAAAAACAATACCAAAGCACATTATTATGAAATTTTATTACCCTAAAGATGGAAAAGATCATAAAATTATTACAAAAAAAGAAAATACATAGACCACAAATAAGTTAGCAAAAATTCGAATGGTATGAATATGCTCCATAGCAAAACTGGACCCCGGAGTACAGTGGAAAAGTGCCTCCAACTGATTTGCAGTCTAGAATTCTATACAAAAAAAAACATCATTTAGGAAGATGGAATCAAACAGTTTTAGTCATGCAAAGATTTATAAAATTTACTTCACAAGTGTCTTTTTTATTTTTTTTATTTTTGAAGTTTGGGATAATGTGGTCCAGTAAAACAAGAGGAAGAAGAGGATTCAGAAATCAGTGTAGACTTGAGAGGTTGAGGTGGGAGAATCCCTTGAGCCCAGGAGTTGGAGGCTGCAGTGAACTATGATCATGCCACTGCACTCCAGCCTGGACTACAGAGTAAGACTCTGTCTCTTAAAAAAACCCAAGCAAGCAAACGAATACATAAATCATGCATATGATGCAGGAAGTGGCCAAAGGCACTCTTTTCCTTTTTCTATTTTTTCTTTTTACACCAGATGGATAATGTGCCAATGTTAAAACCAGGTTTGAGGGAGGCCCATCTCACACATAATTGTGAAAACCCAATCATCACACTTATGAATACCAAAAGTATTAAAAGGCACTTTTAAGATGACAACTGTGCAGTAGGCATAGAGCACAAAAGAAATGGATGAGAGAAGAATGGAAGCCCCCAGGATGGAAGTCTTCCAGAAACAGAGAGGGAAGGGTGGGAATTTATATTATTTGATATGTTGGAGCATCTTAGTTGTAAGGGTGCTGTCTATAGGATGGAACAAGTTGATATATTTAAAAAACATTTTATCATTTAGAGTTCTAAGAGGAAGTCGATGACACACTCAAAATAGGATAATTCAAAAAAAGGTTTATTTACAAAGAGACTGTCTATAAATTTGTAGGTATGGAGGAGCCACATTGGCCGGTGCCATAATGTGGGGAGAGATGCGGCATAGGTGTTAACACCTCAACACCCAGTCAGACAGGGACCTGCCTGAAGTAGGTGCAAATTCCCGGCAGGAGAGGTTGGGCTCTGTGGAGAGGAGACTATAGCAGGAAGCATCTTGAACTCCCCTGAGCTCTGTGCTAGGACTGCACTGGGTGGGGAGGGACTGGTTTGAACTATCGCTCGAGGGATTTAGGAGACAGGCACCTCACCTCTGGCCATCAGCGGGACCAGAACAACGGAGGTGAACACTGAAAAGGCGACTCTACCCTGGAAACCACTGCAGGCGATTAGGCTGGCTAACGGTGGGTCAGAAAGTGTAAGACCTGCCAGACAGGTGCGAGATTGTGGGAGGGTGACACACACGAGATAGCAGGCGTCCTGTTGACTCAGCTGCCTAATCTGGCATCCGCCAACTCCTGAACAGTCACCCCTAGTCTTAGCGCTCTGCGGGTGGGTGGCCACCATTTTTGGGGTCCACAACCCAGACGCTATGGTGCGCTAGGTTTCCTGTGGCACCCTTTCTCTACCCCGCAGACTCTTGAGACAGGCTGTGCCCTTCCGCTACCTGTTGTCAACTAGCTGGGCCCATTTTGATGGGTGAATTTTGAGTGCTTCCCCAGTCTTGGGAGGCTAACACCTGAGGGATTCACAGGCACTGGGGCGCCGGGCAGACTCAGGCATCACCCCTCCCCCTGGCGCAGCAACTTTTGCGCTGAAAGTGGTAGGCTCCACCTCTGGAGGTAGGGAGAGGCAAGAAAAGCCACTTTTCCTGTGTGACTGGTGTGAATCTGCAGGGCCTTGGCTCAGATCAATAGTTGACCGCCCAGTGACTTGGCCTGTCAGACTGGCTTAGGTCATCCAGTAGAATCATAATTACGGGGCCTGATCTCCGCATCCGGGTGGCTGCCAACAGTGGGGTTGATGGTTGAGGAAGGAAAATCCTGGCCAGAGGCTACAGCAGGTGCACCAAGTAAACCCTCACATCAGGAGCAGCCTCCCAAGTGTGGTGGAAGAACCTTGAATAACATATTAGCGGCAGATCAAGCAACCATAGAAGCACACACATCCAGGTTGGTAGGCAGCAGCTGTGATCTGACTTGCTCCTACCACCACTTTAAGGGGGAATGGGATCCAAGTAACCCTAGGGAGTGGCAAGATCCTTCCTAAAGATTGGGGCATTAGTATTCCTCACCTGGGGACCAGAAACCAATGCAGAGGCATTAGATTACCTCGATAACTGGCTCCTCCACATAATCTACAACCAATGACAGGGTAACCCCACAGCTCAGCACAGTGCCCTCCATCTCAAGCTATTAGAGGGCAGAGAAATTACACACACAGGTATGATTCACCACATGGGAGCTTAAGATGGGGGTCCAAACTCACTAATCTCCACTGGCAAGAGGTGAAGACAACAGGTCAGAGGCAACCCAACTTGTCAAAATTCCTCTAAGGCAATACAAGACCAATGCACCTCCTCCCAATACTGTTAAGGAACGTCCCTTGGGGGCTTGAAGTTAAGGGCACAAACCAGTCCTAGCACTCCAAGTTACCCTGATGAGAAAGAACCAGAGAAAGAACACAGGGAATGTGAAAGAACATAGAGAAAAATCACCCCAAAAAGAAATCATGAGACCCTCAAAATTGGATAATAATTTAAATTAAATGGTTAAATTGACAGAGAAAGAATTCCAAATATGGATTGTAAGGAAACTCAATGAAATTGAAGAGAAAATAGAAACCCAACACAAAGAAGCCATGAGAATAATATAGGGAATAAATGAAAAATTCTCTAAAGAAATTGAAATATTATGAAAAAACCAAACAGAAACCTTAGAAATGAAGGGGGCATTCAAGGAACTTCAAAACACAATGGAAAACCTTAAAAATAGAATGGATCATGCAGAGAAGAGAATCTCAGAGATTGAAGATAATGCCTATGTGCTAAACAAATCAGATGAAGAAAAAGAACACAGAAGCAAGAGACAAGAGCAGAACATACAAGAAATGTGGGATTATGTAAAGAAACCAAACATAAGAATTATAGGTATCCTGGAGAGAGAAGAAGAAAATACACAAGGGCTGGAAAATCTATTTCTTGGAATACTGGAGGAAAATATGCCTGGCCTGGCCAGAAACCTAGTTATCCAGATACAAGAAGCACACAGAACTCCTAGGAGACTCAACGTGAAGAGGCAAACACCATGTCACATAATTATCAGACTGGCCAAAGTAAACATGAAAGAGGAAATCCTTTGCCCAGTAAGATGAAAACAACAGATAACCTACGAAGGAAAACCTATCAGACTAACTGCAGACTTCTCAAATGAAACCCTACAAGCCAGAATGGACTGGGAATCCATCCTCAATCTTCTTAAACAGAACAATGGCCAACCTAGAATTCTTTACCCAGAAAAGCTGAGCTTCATCTATGAGGGAGAAATACTGTCCCAGACAAGCAATCACTGATGGAATTTGTGAAGAGCAGACCTGCTTTGCAGGAAGTACTCAGACCTGCATTACACACTGAACAGCACAATAGACCCCCACCAAATTAAAAACACTCAAGAGTTAAAGCCCAGAACCCAGATTCCACGATGGCTCAAGAGGTAAAACAAAACAATAAGAACATACCCAAAAATATGAACAGAAGCCTACCTCAAATATCAATCCTCTCAATAAATGTGAATGCCTTGAATTGTCCTTTGAAGAGACATAGACTGGCCGAGTGGATAAAACATTATAAGCCAAGTATCTGCTATTTCCAGGAAATGCATCTAACCCATAAAGATGCTTTCAAACTCAAGGTCAAGAACTGGAAAACAAACTTGCAAGCAAATGGAAACCAAAAGAGAGCAGGGTTAGAGATTCTGATGTCAGACAGCATAAATTTTAAAATAGCAAAAGTAAAGAAAGACAAAGATGGTCACTATATAATGGTGAAAGGAAAATAATCCAACAGGAAGACTTAAAAATTCTTAATATCTATGCACCCAACACAGCAGCACCCAGATATATAAAGCAAACCCTGTATGAACTAAATAGCATGATAAACAGTAATACCATAATAGCAGGGGATTTCAACACCCCACTGTCTGAAATGGACAGATCCTCCAAACAAAAAATAAGCAAAGAAATAATGTACTTAAATAGAGCTCTAGAACAAATGGGTCTAACAGACATCTACAGAACATTCCACCCAAATAAAGCCAAATATACATTCTTCTCATCAGCTCATGAAACTTTCTCCAAAATTGACCACCTCCTAGGCCACAAATCAGATCTCAACAAATTTTAAAAAATAGAAATTGTACCCTGTATCTTCTCAGACCATAGTGGTATAAAACTAGAAATCAATTCCAACAGTAATGCTCACTGCTTCACAAAGTCATGGAAATTAAACAATCTATTGCTAAATGACCGCCGGCTGAAGGAAGAGATTTAGATGGAGATCAAAAAATTTTTGAATTAAATGATAATGGGGATACAAGCTATCAAAACCTGTGGGATACAGCAAAAGCATTCCTGAAAGGAAAACTAATAGCATTAAGTGCTCACATCCAAAAGATAGAAAGATCACAAATCAACAAACTAATAAACCATTTCAAGGAATTGGAAAAGGAAGAGCAAATTAATTGTAAACCTAGCAGAAAAAAGGAAAAAACTAAGATTAGAGCAGAACTAACTGAAGTTGAGAATAAAAGAACTATACAGAAGATCAATAAAACCAAAAGCTGGTTTTTTGAAAAGATAAACAAAATTGATAGCCCTCTTGCTAGATTGACAAGAACTAGAAAGGAAAGAACTTTACTAAACTCAATCAGAAATGAAAAAGGAGAGGTCACTACAAACCTCATGGAAATACAAAACATTATCTTTGAATATTATAAAAATCTATATGCCCAAAAGCTACAAAATGTGGAGGAAATGGACAAATTCTTGGAAACACACAACTTCCCTAAGCTCAATCAGGGGGAAATAGAATTCCTGAACAGATCAATATCAAGTGCAGAAATTGGAGCAGCAATAAAAAAATCTTCAAAAAAAAAAAAAAAAGTCCCAGACCAGATGGATTCACACCTGAATTTTACCAAACATACAAGGAAGAACTCATACCTATACTGCAGAAATTATTCCAAAAAATTAAGAAGGATGGTAACCTCCTCAATTCATTCTACGAAACCAATATCACCTTGATACAAAAGCCAGGAAAGGATGTAGCAAAAAAAGAAAAAAACAACAAAACAAAACAAAACAAAAAAACCACAGACCAATATCCCTCATGAATATAGATGCAAAAATTCTCAACAAAACTTTAGCAAACTGAATCCATCAGCACATCAAAAAAATAATTCACCATGACCAGGTGGGCTTTATCCCAGGAGTGCAAGGCTGTTTCAACATACACAAATCTATAAATGTAATTCACCACATAAATAAAAACAATAACAAAGACCATATGATTCTCTCAATAGACGCAGAAAAAGCATTTGATAAAATCCAGCACACTTTTATGATAAAAACCCTCAACAAAATAGGCAGATGGGACATTCCTTAAAATTATTAAAGCCATATATGACAAATCCACAGCCAATATTATGGTGAATGGGGAAAAATTGAAAGCATTCCCACTTAGAACTGGAATCAGACTAGGTTGCTCACTATCTCCACTTCTATTCAACATAGTGCTGGAAGTCCTTGCCAGAGCAATCAGACAAGAGAAGGGCATTAAGGGTGTCCGAATGGGGGCAGAAGAGGTCAAACTATCACTCTTTGCTGATGATATGCTATTGTACCTAGAAAATCCCAAGGATTCAGCCAATAGACTCCTGGAATTGATAAACGAATTCAGTAAAGTCTCAGGCTACAAAATTAATGCACACAAATCAGTGGCATTCATATACGCCAATAACAGTCAAGACAAAACTCAAATCAAAGATGCAACACCTTTCACAATAGCATCAAAGAAATTTAAATATTCAGGAATATGTTTAACAAAGGAGGTGAGAGATATTTATAGGGAGAACTACAAAACACTGAGAAAAGAAATTGTAGACAATGTGCACAGATGAAAATCCCTACCATGCTCATGAATTGGTAGAATCAATATTGTTAAAATGTCCATTCTACTTAAAGTGATCTACAGAATTAATGCAATCCCTATCAAAATTCCACCATCATTCTTTACAGATTTAGGAAAAATAATTCTATGCTTCGTCTGGAACCAGAGAAGAGCTCGTATAGCCAAAGCAATCTTAAGCAAAAAGAACAAATTGGGAGGCATCTGTCTGCCAGACTTCAATCTTTACTATAAGTCTATAGTAATCAAAACAGCATAGTATTGGCACAAGAATGGAGATACAGACCTTTGGAATAGGATGGAGATCCCAGATATAAAACCATCCTCATATTGTCACCTAATCTTTGACAAAACAGACAAAAGTATACATTGGGGAAAAGAATCTCCATTCAACAAATGGTGCTGGGAAAACTGGATATCCACAGGCAGAAGATTGAAACTGATCAACTCATCATGGATAACAGACTTAAACCTAAGGTGTGAAAACTTAAGAATTCTGGAACAAAATGTGGAGAAGACCTTTTAGACATTGGCCTAAGTAAAGAATTTGTGAAGAAGACCCCCAAAGTAATTACAGCAGCAACGAAACTAAACAAATGGGACCTGATAAATTTAAAAAGCTTCTGCACAGCCAAGGAAACTATCCTTAGAGCAAATAGACAACCTACAGAATGGGAGAAAATATTTGCTTTCTATACATCTGATAAAGGGCTGATAACAAGAATCTATATAGAACTTAAGAAAATCAACAAGAAAAAATCAAACCACCCCATCAATAAACGGGCAAAGGACATGAACAGAAATTTTTCAAAAGAAGACAAAATAATGGCCAGCAAACATATAAAAAAGGGCTCAACATTTCTAATCATTAGGGAAATGCAAATCAAAACTATAATGAGATATCACCTAACTCCAGTGAGAATGGCCTCTATCAAAAGGTCCCAAAATAACAAATGCTGGTGTGGATGTGGAGAGATTGGAACACTCTTACACTGCTGGTGGGGCTGCAAATTAGTACGATCCCTGTGGAAAGTAATTTGGAGATACCTCAAAGAGCTGAAAATAGAAATATCATTTGATCCAGCAATCCCACTACTAGGCATCTATCCAAAGGAAAAAAAAATTGTATAATAAAGACATCTGGACGTGAATATTTACAGTAGCACAATTTAAAATTGCAAAGTTGTGGAAATAACCCAAATTCTCATCAATACATGAGTGGATTAAGAAAATGTGGTATATGTATACCATGCTATACGGCTCAACTACAAAAAACAATGGTGATCTACCATCTCTTATATTATCCTGGATAGACATTGAGCCCATCCTTCCAAGTGAGGTATCACAAGGATGGAAAAACATGTACCACATGTACTCACCATCAAACTGGTACTAATTGATCAATACTAAGGTGCTCATATGGTAGTAATACTCACTGGATGCTGGTCATGTAGGGGGCCTTCGAGGGTGGGGGGTAGTGTGTAGGGGGTTGGGTAAACCCATAGCTAATGGAGACAGAACACACTATAGGGGGCAAGGGCACCCTTGTGGCCCTGGCTTGAGTGAGGCAAATGCATTTCATGAAACCAAAATGTTTGTACCTCCATAATATCCTCAATTGAAAAAAAAAAGAGAAAAAAATTAAAAAGTACTTCTGTTATCTTCACTTCACAACCTTCAAGTATGGCCATTGAGTGTATAATACACAAGTAATTTTAGGGGAGCAATTTATGAAAGAGATGAGAGATCAGACTGATAGAATAAAATTGAGTTAGAACCAAATGTTATTTATCATAGAACATTCTATTTGTTAAAGTAGACTCTATAAGAGAATCATTAAATGTGTGAAGCTGTGGGATTGAAGATTGCATATGTGGTAAAACACAATTTTGTTCATCATACATTCACTTAACATTTACAGTGTACTATTTACTATGGTCAATGTGGTGATTAGCCCCCCAAAATTTCTGCTTTCCTGTAATTGATTATTTAGTTTAGGATCCACAACGTTCACACATATACGGGTAATTGCCAGTACAAACCTGCTATTTTTAGGTGAGAGGATAGACAACTATTTGCACTTAATAATGTAAATATTAAGTGAATGTGTGACAAACTAAATCGTACTTGACTACATATGGAGTAGATGAGAGAGTCAATTATAGGTTGATTTATGGGAATAAGGACTGTTTTTCTTTTGTTCATCATTGTTTTCTGGTGCCTAGCATATTGTTTGATGCATAGTAGGTAATCATTTAGCACATGTAGAAGACACTGAATAAAGTTAGAAATATAGTTTGGATTAAGGGGTTAGCCCTTATGGCCTTCTTTGTAAATACGGGTACACTATTCAAGCAATATATGCAGTATTAATATTGGATTTGGACAGATCTACATTTTCCCAAGGATCCAGCATCTTTAAGTGATACAGTCCTTTGGGACGGTAAAATTGGAAATGCATGTCATACTCTAGAGGGCATACTGCACATCATAACATTTTCCACCCTTAATCCTGGGAAATTAGCCATTTTCCTTGTTCTGTGCAACTCAAAAGTTGTGTTTCTATGCTCCTTGGATGAAGTACACTTCAACTTTTAAATTATTCCCTTGGGGCTTTTATTCCTACCTGACTTTCTCTGGCCTCCAGAGAAATGACTTTTGTAGTTACAGCCCATGGTGCTAGTTAGCTCATTGTTACACCAGGGCAGGAACTGATGTATACCAATATAGATGAGAAAGCCCTCTGTTGTGGATGGGGGAAGAGGCATCTTCTACCCCTTCACCAAAGGCCCTGACAACACCAAGACTGGCACAGTGATGGGTAGGTGGAATGTTGTTAAAATATTTACATAAACCACTTTATTTTTGAGACAATGAGATGGATATAATGATGGGAATTATTATGTAAAATGCTCAGAGACTATGGTAAGAAGCAGAAAGCCCTATGCAAGGAAACGTCTTAGG
>NW_012148618.1:3346166-3347972 GCF_000956105.1 Propithecus coquereli
AATGCATTAATCATTACATTAATACCTTTGAGGTAGGTACTATTATCATCTCCATTTCGTGATGAGACACATTGAGGCAGAGAGAAGTAAATGAGTTGCCCAAGGTTACACAGCTAATAAGAGGTTCAGCTGTGGTTAGAAACAAGGCACTAACACTTCATATCTAAGTTTATTATAAGAGAAATAAGCAGCAAATGATCCTCAAAAAATTCTCGTATTGGGATTAGACCTTCTCTGATTCTAATGTTTTCTTTTTGCCTAGTTTACTGTGGGAAAAAATGTGTATGGAAAATCAATATTACTACATCTTGATACTTTCTGCTATTTGTCTATTTATGAGATTCGAGGTCTCCGGGTCTCCATATACCCACGTATATGGTGGAAATGCTTTTGTACACTCCCTCCTCACCAGATCACAGAATAAGAGAGGTGAGCTTGATATCTTAAGAATAGGAAAATCCAAGTTATTTCTTTCAAGTGTTGTATGTATCCACAATGCATATATTCTATCACTGTTTCTCTACATTGTCACCCACATCATTTTTAATGTATCTTTCTGGTACTTCTCAATTTACTTTTATTTTCATAGAATCATAGAATTTTAGAGCTAGAATATTCCTTAAAATTCTAGTTAAGATCCCTCATGTTGCTAGGGAGTTAACTGTTACAGAGGAAGGTTGAATGACCTTTTCATCATCGTACAGATTCTTGTTTTCCCCTAAAGCATTGATTCTCTCGAGGAGCGTTCACTGTTCACTCACCTACAAGGAGGGCCCCTGTATGCCTAGGTATTTCCATAGGCATCCTCCAGACACTGCATCCCTGCAGATTAAGAACAGGAGTTCACTCGATGTTATTAAAAGAGGAGCAGGCTCACATACAGGAACTTGGTCAGTGAGCGTAAGATAAAATAAAATCTTCTTAACCAACTTATCTAGCTGCTCTAAGGGTAAGCACTCACCCCTCTTAAATGGCAGCTCTAGAAAGAAATTCCCTATCTCAGTCCCCATGGATGGCTTATCTTCCCCAAGAGTTACCCACGAACGTAATTCCTTGCTCTGGGTTTTCCTGGCACAATTCCCAGCCTTTCTTAGAGTGTGACAAGGCATACCTAAATATGTATAGTAGATTCAGCCAAATTTGAATAAAGGACCTGGAATGTGCTGGATGAACCTCGTTTTAGACACAGAAGAAATAAAGACATTTTTTTTAAAGCCATTATAAGCTCAATTTCCAGCTGCCTTTGGTAGTATGATAATAGCAACATACAAGCCACCATTAAATTTTGCCAGTTGCATCTTGTAAATATTTTCTAAACAAACTATGCATTTCTCTAAATAGTTATTGTTGTATCTTTAGTTTAAGCGACATAATTTTTTCCTGTAATCTTGTCTCACTCCAGTTTATTGACATAGTAGCCAGGGTGATATTTCTAAGTTGAGAATCCTGTTAAACTATTTCCTGGGTTTTATTTTAAAATATATTGGAAGCCATTGAAATCCAATTGTCTTATTGTGGACTACATTATGTTGTCTTTGACTATCTCTTTATTCTGTTCTTGTGCCTTTCCTAGGTGTAGACCTCTTACACTTCCTAGGAACTCTTACCTGCCACGGGGCCTTTGCATTTGCTGTTCTCTGTCTCTAAAATGCTTTCCTCCAAACTTTCAAAGTTAGTGAAATGTCACCAATTCCGAGAGAAGCTTTTCTAAAACACTCCATAACTACATACCACCTTTCCACCACAATTTTCTCTCCATACTAATCTCTTATTTTGATACTTGTCTCTTATCATTAGTGGTAAATA
>NW_012148618.1:3351112-3352723 GCF_000956105.1 Propithecus coquereli
TGGTCTGTCCCAAACACGGGAGGTGCAACTAGTCCTATTTGTTATATTTTTATCCTTTTATTTGTTCATTCTTCCAGGGAATATCCTTATCATTTGCACCATCAGGCTTGACCCCCATCTGACTTCTCCCATGTATTTCCTGTTGGCTAATCTGGCCTTTCTTGATATTTGGTACTCCTCCATCACAGCCCCTAAAATGCTGGTAGACTTCTTTGTGGAGAGGAAGATAATTTCCTTTGAAAGATGCATCGCACAGCTTTTCTTCTTGCACTTTGTTGGGGCTTCAGAGATGTTCCTGCTCACAGTGATGGCCTTTGACCGTTATGCTGCTATCTGCCGCCCCCTCCACTATACTATCATCATGAATCGACGTCTCTGCTGTATCCTGGTGGCTATCTCCTGGACAGGGGGCTTCATTCATTCTATTATACAGGTGGCTCTCATTGTTCGACTCCCCTTCTGTGGCCCCAATGAGTTAGACAGTTACTTCTGTGACATCACACAGGTTGTCCGGATTGCCTGTGCCAACACCTTCCCGGAAGAGCTAGTAATGATCTTTAGTAGTGGTTTGATCTCCGTGGTGTGCTTCATTGCTCTATTAATGTCCTATGCCTTCCTTCTGGCCATGCTCAAGAAACACTCAGGCTCAGGTGAGAGTACCAACAGGGCCATGTCCACCTGCTACTCCCATATCACCATTGTGGTGCTAATGTTTGGACCATCCATCTACATTTATGCTCGGCCATTTGACTCTTTTTCGCTAGATAAAGTGGTGTCTGTGTTCCATACTGTAATATTCCCTTTACTTAATCCTATTATCTACACATTGCGAAACAAGGAAGTAAAGACAGCCATGAGGAAGTTGGTCAACAGGTATATTTTACGTAAAGAGAAGTGAAAGATAAATGTTATATTTTATAATCATTTACTTGTACCCACCCTGAAATTTCTGGCAGATCATTATCAGAATTTGAAATATAATAATGGTCTGATAAAGCACATTTTCACTAGTTGTTCATCGAATAACTACCCTGGAGAGGCTCTGGCTGTGAGGAGAATGTATTGAGAAATAAAAAAATAAATAAGACCTGGGAGACATGTTCATTATAAATATGAAGTAAGTAGCCAGCAAATAAATGCTTAGCTTCAAATTAGCAAGTTAAATATTGTTGTCATATTTCAATGTTAGCCCAGTGGAATGGTGTTCGGTAAATCATCTTCCTGGGCCTGGAAAGACAGATTATTCATTTGTCCTTTATCTCTTTCTCTTCCCAGAGTTAATTATGGAAAGCAAGGATTCATTATACAAGGTATTTCAACTAGTATTTCAGGTGGTCGCCATTTAGTAGTATTGGTGACAGAACTCAAGATTTTATCACATTATCAAAACAATTTTTTGGAATTCAGAGCAGAGATTAGTTTGGTTGCTACATGAAATTCCTCTCATTCCAGATGAAGCCTCCAACCAACTAGTGGTTTTCATAGTCTCTGCTTACATCCTTTCGAGTGGAAAGCAGGCATGAGAGGAAAGGGTTCTAAATTGACAGGGGTTGATAGACATCTAGCTGTCTAGCAACAGTAAGGCAAGCTGGTTTAGGAGAAGTACTACAT
>NW_012148618.1:3352773-3355051 GCF_000956105.1 Propithecus coquereli
CTTGGGGCATAGAGGGTTTGATTGGCTGTCTGACTATGGATTGAGATGCTCCAGTAAAATGTTTCTTTCCAACTTCATGGTTTCGAGGAGTGGAGGAAAGGGAAGGGGTGAATGCTCTGCATTTTTTTCATAAAGAATAAATGAAGTTAGTTTTGGTTCTTAATGTAAAGTATATATCATTACTTTCCAATTTTATGTCATATCTTGAACACTGAGGCAAAAAAGGAAATCTCTTTGACACTTTCTGGTAAAATGACCCTTTCTGTTTCTTTCTTTCTTTTTTTTTCTTTTTCTTTTATTTCAGCATATTATGGGGGTACAGATGTTTAGGTTACGTATGTTGCCCTTTCTGTTTCTTAATACCTGATGTATTTGTTTTTCCAAGACAACACACATTTGCCTAAATTAATTCTTTCTAGATTAACGCCATTTTCTATTTCCTCTTTGGTGGGATAGGTACAGAATAGGACAGAAGAGAAAGGGGTGACTTGTATGACAATAATCAGAATCATAATTTTGCTGTCTTCCATGGAAATAAAGAAAAAAGCTAGGGTCTTATAATAGTATCTACTACTTTGAAATATTCATCTCCTTTCAGTAAGGAGGACAATTATTCAATTAAGAACAAATAACCTAATCACTTCCATCTGTTCAAATGCTATATAGCAAAATGTACAAATGAACTTAGTAATCATAATATTCTAAACGCTCTTGGTAGAGATTTTTTCGATTGTTGAAAACTCAGAGTTTACTCATCAGTGAATGCAATGAGTTAGGATGCTGCAAGTTTAGAATTATGTACTTGCTGTGTTGTTATGAAGGCTATGGAATGCCTCCTCCAGATAAGTACAGTAAAACCATTGCTTTATGGAATCTTAGGAAATATGTCATTTTGGATAACCAAGTTTTTAAGAAAGTTAAGTATTGAAAACTGGCAGCATTGTCTTTCTTTTGATTAAACTCTTTCTAAACCAAATTTTAGATTTCCCTATCTCTATCTTACTAAATATGATTAATCTACTCATGGACGCCCACATTGGGCAAATCATAAGTATAGAGATCTTTGCCTCTTTTCCTAAATAGCCCCACACTTCTGACTTTCTGAGTGTTTCTGTCTTTCTGCCTACTTTCTTGTTACTAGATTCCTGGACAACACTGGTCTTTTCTTGACATGTCTACTTGTAATAAGCCATCCCTTCTTCATAATACAATGTTCCTATAACATAGTGGAAGTCACATGTCTATGTTTGTTAAAATCATGTACAAATTGAGCCTGTAGGTTCCAAGGAAGCAACATTCTGTTTCTTTAGTCAAGAGGGAGGAGGGGACGGGTATTTGTATACACAAGGAGTGCAATGCGCACTACCCGAAGGATGGACGTATTTGAAACACAGACTTGGGGGGAGGGGAACCAAGGGCAACACACGTAACCTAAACATCTGTACCCCATAATATGCTGAAATAAAAAAAAAAAGTATACATAGCATCCACAAGTGCCTGTACACTGTCACATCTATTTGCTTCTATAGATCCTTAACTTTTTTTGCTTTCTTATATTTGATTTTTTAAAGCAACACTGAGGAGAGGCAATACTATAAAATATCACATCAGTAGAAAACAAGCAACTGTCTTGGCTTTGCTGTTGATTACAATAAATAGTTACTTTGGTATGGCAGTTTTTAACTTTACTTAAAAGAGGAAACATGTTTGGTAAAGTGAATGATTATTTCCTTTTTATTTGACAGATCTTGTTCTATCTAGCAGTTTCAGGTTCAATACTGGATCTAAAGCAAAATTTTAGAAATAATCTTATTCCCACTGTCACTTTGAAATGGCATAGTCAATCAGTATAGGGTCAGCTTGGGTAGCAAGCATACCCATTTCTTAGATCACTACACCTTTTTCCTACTTTCCTGATATGGTGGGGAAACTTCTTGGTCAGGGTAGTATTGGGTATTGAGGGATCTGGTCACAGCCAGAAGATCTATTTTCATGTAGGGCCCTGCATTGCTCTTTATTGTGGCTGGTTACTTATTATCAAGGATTAAGCTGTAGAAGCTTTGATTATGGAAAAAAAATGTCTATTCACTACTCATGAAGCCTTGAGATCTCTTTTATAGATTACAATGAAATACTGCCAGATCAACATATGTGATATTAGACTGCAAGTTTCCAAGGTGGCAAGATTTCCCAACCAAAAATGATCTAGAAAGAACAGGTTTCATCTCTGATTGCCAGTCTTAAATTTGACTAAACTCAGAAGTAGCTGCATATATTG
>NW_012148618.1:3362777-3364759 GCF_000956105.1 Propithecus coquereli
AAGCATACTTATCACCTTTTCAAAAAAGAAATATTTTAATTAACTTTGGAGTTTGCTACACACCCTTTCGCCCCATTCTTTTCTCTCTGTACTCAAGAGAGACACTGATTTTATCCTTTTGCTGAAGATTCCTCAGTCTTCTGTTGGTTGAAAAAGTCTGATGTTAACCTGTATGGGAAAAAAATCTCTTGTAGGTAATTTTTTTCTGCATGGAGGATTTCTTCTTTATAGTTAAAGTCCTACAGTTTTACTATTAATACAGCATGTCTCAGAGGTGATGATTCTGAGCCAATTTTCAGCCTCATATATTCAGTTTATATCAGAAAACACAACACTTATAGTTTTAAATATTTGTTTTTTTCATAATTATAAGATTGATTTCATCCGATATAAATTGGCAGAAAGAAAAGAACAAAGTGAGAGAACCTGTACTACCTGATTTCATGGTTCATTATGAAGCTACAGTAAGCAAGAGAATATGGTATTGATGTAAGGATAGAAAGATTGATGGGATAAAATAGAATTTGTGGAAACAGACTCACACAGATGGTAAATTGATTTGTTGATGAAGACACCAATGCCATTATGTAAGAAAGGAAAGTTTTAAAACCATTTGCAAATGATGCTACAGCAACTGAATACTCATATGGAAAATAATAAACTTGGACCTCTACTTCACTGCCTATACAAAAGTTTACTTGAGCTGGATCACATACCTAAATGTAGTAACTAAAGATATAAAGCTTCTAGAAGAAAACACAGAAGAGTATGTTTGCTTACAAAATTGGGATAAGTAATAATATCTTAAACAGCACAAAAGCAGCTATAATCCTGAAAATGATAAATTAAACTCCAAAAAAAAACTAAAAATTATTGCTCATCAAGGTACACCATTATGAAATTAATAAACAAATCACATACTGGGAGGGAAATTTAGACTCTTAATCTGTCTCTCTCTTGAAGTAAAAAAATATACAAACAAATTTGAACAGACACTTCAGAAAAGAAGATATACAAGTGACTAATAAGGTCATGAAAAGATCACAACATCATTAATCACTAGAGAAATGATCCACAACATGTAATTGAGTATCCAGGTAGAGCCCTTTCCTACTACTTTGTGGAACAGGCTAAAATTTTCTTCAGCAAAGCTCAGAAGGAAGAGAAGAAGAGGTTTATCAAGTGTCCACAGGAGTACATAACATCCTGGAGACTAGATACTCTCATATAAATGACTCAGTTTCCCCACTGCTTGTCGGTGCTGTCTGGTCAGTGGGTAAGACTCATCTCATGGCACTAGGAGGGCAGTCAGTCCTCCATCCTCTTCAGCCCTCCAGAGGGACCTCTCTAGAAACTGATGTAGCAGATTATCTGTACACTGCAGGTGCTCTGTCCTGGACCCTGGATGCTCCACTAACATGGAGAAATATATTGAGCGCCCCCAGGTGCTCAGTCCCAGGCACTTGACACTATGCAGCAGCTCTGGGTGGTCTCAGCTCTGGAATGGCAGGTTGGGAATCTGTAGTAACTACAGCAAAAACACAATGCAGCAGTTGTCAAGGTGCAGGCCCTGTTTGCTGCATCAATTGTTTTAAAGGTACCCAGGATTTATTTTAATCAGGCATGGTAGACAAACAGTGATGGAAATGACTGTCATGAAGGAAGAAGGTTTTTTTTTTCTATGGGGGTACAAATGCTTAGTTTACATACATTGCCTTTGCCCCACCCAAGTCAGAGCTACAAGTGTGTCCATACCCCAGACAGTGCATACTGCATCCATTAAGTGTGAATACCTATCCCCTCCTCCCCACTCCCACCAAGGAAGAAGTTTTAAACTCACAGCTTTCTGGAAACAGGAGGCCTGGCACAGCACACTGGGGTGCCACATGGAGAAGCACCAGGGTTGGTTAGGTAAGTGGGGGAAGAGGGGAGAAAGTGGGCAAGAGCCTTTACTGTGGTTTCTATGGGAGTGAATGGGTGGG
>NW_012148618.1:3364809-3366400 GCF_000956105.1 Propithecus coquereli
AGCTGGGACTACAGGTGTGCACCACCATGCCTGGCTAATATAATTTTTTTTTTGTAGAGACAGGATTTCACTATGTTGCCCAAGCTGGTCTTCAACTCCTAGCCTCAAGCAATCCTCCTGCTTCGGCCTCTCAGATTGCTGGGATTACAGATGTGAGCCACCTTGCCTGGCCTAAATTTTATCAGGTCATTAAATATGAAATAAGCGATTTCAAGTAAACAGTTTAGTGTATTATATTTCAAACAAGGAGCAGTACAATTAATCAAAGTTTGACACAGTTTTGCCATCTTAATGGTAGCTTGTTTATGCCAGCAGCATAGAAGCCTAGAGAATGAGAGGTGATGAAATCATGAAAGGTGTTTTCCACAGCTTGTTGAAAATTGAATATTTCCTCTTTCAAGAAGTGGTCCAAAGCCTGGAAGAAGTGGTAGTCAGTTGGTGCAAGGTCTGGTGAATATGGTGGATGACAGAGTTTCCAAGTCCAGCTTCTGTAGTTTGAGCAGCAATTTTTGTGAGACATGTAGTCAAGCATTGTCTTGAAAGAGGTTGGCCTTTCTCTATTGACCAATTTTGGCTGCTTAATCACAAGCATCCTCATCATTTCATCCAATTGGTTGCAGTAGACATCGCTGTAATCAATTGACCACGTTTCACAAAGCTTAGCGGATAATACCAGTGCTGGAACACCACCAAGCTAACACCATTTGCTTTTTTTGATGAATATTTGGTTTTGGACTGTGTTTCGGCACTTCATCTTTATCCATCCATTGTGTCGAATGCTTGCAATTGTCAAAAACAATCAATTTTTCATCACACATAACAATACGGTGTAGAAATATTTCACCTTTATGTTGTGACAGCAAAGAAAGGCAAGCTTCGAGACGATTTCTCTTCTGATGCTTGTTTAGTTTATGAGGCACCCATCTATCCAGCTTCTTTACCTTGTCCATTTGTTTCAAATGGCCCAATATTGTTGAAATAGTAACTTTAAATCTTACTGCTAATTCACAAGTAGCTTGAGATGGATTTGCTTCCACTGCAGCTTTCAGCTCGTCATTATCCACTTAGGTCTCATGTGGCTCATTTTCAAGATTAAGATCACCACAATGGAATTCTCAGATCATTGATGTACTAAGCATTCATCAGCCACATCTTTCGCAAACATTTTATTGATATTTGGAGCTGTCTGCGCTACATTGCTTCCATGACAGAATTCCTATTAGAAAATGAAACGAATTTTTGGCTTATCCATGGTTTCACAAAACTTGCTCTAAAAAAATTTTTGAAAGATAATCACAAACCAAAGCATACATTGGAAATAATGAGGATGTACTTTCACAATAAAATAAAACAAAACGTGTCAGAGTGAAATGTCAGAGATATCAACTGTCAAACTTAGCACTTAAGGAAATCGGACATTTCATACTTAATAACCTAATACAATTCCGTTCCTCAGTTGTACCAGCCATATTTTAAGTGCCCAAATAGCCAATTGTGGCTAGTGGCTATCATACTGGGCAGCATATATCTAGGGTTTACATTTATACCTTATATAATAAAATAATTTCTGGAATTTTTAGTTAATTTCTAT
>NW_012148618.1:3366450-3368718 GCF_000956105.1 Propithecus coquereli
CCAAACTCTCTATATATTATGTTTTTTCCTATACAAACATACCTGTGATAAAGTTAAATCTATAAATTAGACATAGTAAGAAATTAAAAATAATAGCTAATAATAAAATAGAACAACAATAACAATATGCCAGTATCACTATTCTTGCACTTTGGAGCAATTATTAAGTAATGTAAGGTTTACTTGAACACAAGGACTGTGATACCATGACAGTTGGTCTAATAACCCAGACGGCCACTAAATGACTAATGGGCAGGCAGCATATACAATGTGGACTAAGGAATGAATCACGTCCCTGGCAGGACAGAGCAGGGCAGGTCGAGATTTCATCATGCTACACAGAATGGCATGCAATTTAAAATTTGTGAATTGTGTATTGTTGGAATTTTCTATTTTAATATTTTCTGATATTAGTTGATTATGAGTAACTGAAACTGCAGAAAGCAAAGCTGTGGGTAAAGGGGGAACTACTGTATTTAAAATAATGTTAAGTTTATTAAACTATATTAAACTATAAACCTAAGCCCAAAACTAATGTGAGGATTCACATGGCAGAGCTGTATGAAGTGATATATACTGCAAAAATACAGAAACCATAGAACTGCTCTCTGTTTCCATCCAGCAGCACATTACACAGCTTTCTTGCACCTCTCACTAAGAACAAATACACATGTTAGATAAATATCTTTTGAAATATTTTGATAAGCTGGCAAAAACCCCACAACGTTATAGAATATTGAAAGTCTAAAAATCAAATAAAATGGGGAACCCAGAGAAATAGACTAACAGAAATCAGCTTTTACTGTGAAGATTTCTGTTCTGTTTACAAGCCCACAAGGGTTGGAGGTGGGGGTACAGAAGAATAGGAGACAAAGCCCAGAACTCACCCAGTGATAAGTTCACCCAGTGATACAGTCCAAAACTAGCTGAGGTCCCAAAGGATATAGTCTCAGGGTAGTGGTGAGATAGTTTTTTAAAAAAATCCACCATTCAAAAGATGCAGAAGAGATATAAGGAAATTTAATGAACCACAAGTTGGCTCACACATATTTTTTGATTTTGAGTTTCACTAGGAGCTGATAATTTTGTTCAAAGTTTCTGGTTCCAGAGTTGTAATGCCTCCTGACAGAAGGAGACTCCAACATCCTCTGGAGGACCCTGTGTTTATTTCAGGACTCAAAATATTTTACAGATAAACTTTAAGGAAATAACAGCTTACAGTCAGACATCAGCGAGCACACAAAAAAGCAAAGCTCCATGAAGGATAGCAAGAAAGACAACAGACAGAAAGATCAAAATCACAGAAGAGCTGTAGAGTATAAATTAAGTAAGCTCAGTACATTTGAAGAAATAACTGAAAATATCAATAAGGATAAAGATACTATAAAATGAATAGGAAAATCATAAGAAAAATAAGGAGAACTTCAGATTCAGATTAAAAATTCAATAAACGTATTTAATTATAAATTGGACACAACCAGAAAGAAACAGTAACCTAGAATATAGAGCTGAGGAAATGAACCATGCAGAGACAAAATGAGTGAGAAAAAGAATGAAAGAGAGATTAAGAGACATTGAAAATAAAATGAAAAGTTCTAAATATATCCCAGTTTCAAAGGAGAGGATACACAAAATGTGGAGGAGGCAATATTGGAGACAATGCTGAAATTCCCGAAACTAATAAAAGATGCCAATCTCCATAATCATGAATCCTACCAAAATATTAATAGGATAAATTTTTTAAAATGCACATTTAGACACATCATAGTGGAACTGCAGATCAATAAAGACAACTGAGCAGATGTTGAAAGCATCTGAACAGAAAAGCAGAGATCATCTTCAAGGGAAAAGCAGTTAGGATAATACCTAACTTCTTTAACAGCAAAAATGAAAATTAGTGAAGAGTTACAATCAATGTTCCAAGAGAAAATGGTTGTTATTTCTGTGAAAATATAATCAAATTAAAACATTCTCAGAAAAACAGGAGGAGAGAAGGTTTGCCACAAGCACACAATCGCTGAGAGAAATTTCAAGGAATGTGCTTGAAACAAGAAAGTGATTGCAGATGGGAGATTTGAGATGACAGAGAAAAAGAATGGCAAGTGTGTGGGTAAATCTAAATAAACATCTACTGTATAAAATAGCAACAACAACAAACAAACTTCTGATATATAGAAAAGGAAAGAACCGAAGTACATGAAAATATCATTATAGCTGGGCGCGGTGGCTCACGCCTGTAATCCTAGCACTCTGGGAGGCTGAGGCAGG
>NW_012148618.1:3377209-3378405 GCF_000956105.1 Propithecus coquereli
TATTTTTAGTTGTCCAGAACATTTCTTTCTATTTTTAGTAGAGACGGGGTCTCGCTCTTGCTCAGGCTGGTCTCGAAGTCCTGACCTTGAGCGATCCACCCGCCTCGGCCTCCCAGAGTGCTAGGATTACAGGCATGAGCCACCGCACCCGGCCGGTAAGCGGTTTTAGGATTGTCTAACATGAATAATTTTAGTGGGCTCTGAGGATAGGGTCTGTCCCTATTTGTCTGATACCTGGCCCTGGAGTGATTAGGGCAGGAGAATAGTGGCCTAGAGTATATATAACAGTCCTATGAGTGCCTTATAAAAGAGGTGGTTGGAGTGTGAGCTCTGGATAAGTTGCAGGTGAGGCCTGTACTGTCTCTAGGAATTGACTAGCCATGGAAAGGGCAGCTCCTCCAGTGTTAGGAAGGCCCACTATGTCAAAGCATCAGAAATACAGAAAATAAAAAGTAAAATGCAACACCAAATGTTGATGAGTTGGTGGAATGACTTGAACTCTCATATATTGCTGTTGGGAATTTATAATAGTTAAACACTTTGGAAAACTTAATAGAAATTTCAGGGACTTTTAGACAGATGTAAACATAAACCCACCTAATGACCCAATAATCCCACTTGTGTTTAGCCAAGAGAAATGAAAACACATGTCTACAAAATGACATGTCAGCATGCTCATGAAAACCTTATTCATAGGCTAAGGTTTGAAACAACCCAAATGTCCATGAAAGGATAAAAATTATACTGAAAAAATTTTGAGTTATGTACCTACGACAGGACATTTATTTGGTAGTAAAAATGAACAATTGTAAATAATGCAACAACATGCATGAATCCCAGAATCATAATGTTGACTTTAAAAAGCCAGATACAAAAAATATGTAATATGATTCTATTTTTATAAAAATCCAAGAAAAGGCAAAACTATTCTATGATATTAGGGATTAGAAAGTGGTATCTCACTATGGTGGCAGTTGGGTAGGGCAGATGGCAGGGATCACATGGAAACTTTCTGGAGTTATGGAAATAGTCTTTGTCTTGTTTGAAATAGTGGTTCCTTAAGTGCATATATTTAACAGAAGTTATCAAGTTGGACATTTAGATCTGTGCATTTTAATGTATATATATTATATTTCAAGAATATAGCCAAAAGTTTATTTTCATGCTTGCTTGTAAATACATGTAAATTCTTAGGA
>NW_012148618.1:3380181-3381556 GCF_000956105.1 Propithecus coquereli
CCTTTCTCCAAATTGTACATAAGTTAGAACAAGGTATGCTGATTATGCATTGTATTTATTTAAAAATCATGTTTAGTATTTTAATTTTTAATTTACTTTTTAAAGTAGAAAAATTTTTCTCTTTAAAAGAAAAACAAATCTACTAAAACTTAAATCATATTGCTTTCCACTATATGATTCTTAATTTTGTTCTGTTTAATAATATGTAATTAAAAAAATTAATATTTCCTTATTACAGATTTAGTGGAGCATAGGAGACACTTATTCCTAAAATGAAAATAACAAATGCCAAGAACACAGTGGGGTCTATTTAAGAGGACGCCTCCTCTTGAGGAATTAATCAGTCCTACAATAAGAAGTCTTTGTGAACATCATTTACTTTCTCTTTGCCTACCTCTTTGTCACCAGAAATATATTGAATCTAACAACTACCTACTTGATCATATTATTTCCTTTCTTGATGTATCAGTGATTTACTGTGAGCTACATAATTTTTCTCTGTTTTAATTATAATGTAAGAAATAAAATAACCTCCCTTGGATTTCTACCCCCACTACCTAATAACATTCTATAATGTCTGTCACTGATAGAATGTTGATTTTAGAGCTCACAAGTGACATAGTGGCTCTTTAACTGATAAATAGTTGATTGTTTGTACCTAACATGTTTCCAGTCTCATTCTTTGACTGTATCTTGCTGGCATTATAACAATTCCCACGGAAAGTGTTCGGCAGCTTTGTTAGCCTTCAAATTCCCAAAGTATATTCTCCATTGCATCACAAATTAGTTGTGTGTTTCAAAGTGTAAGAGATTCCTCTGTGAGAAGAGATATTTAAGAACGAAGGCAGAAAAAAATCAGTTATTATTCCTTCCATTAGAAGGAAATACTGTCAGCTGTGTGAGAGTAGTGTTGGATTGCTAGAGAGGTAAATATTTTTGTTATTCTTCATATTTATAAGGGACAGAAAGAAGGAAGGAATGGAAACAGACATTGTAATTGTTCGTGTGGGACATCTGCTGTCTTAGAATGCAAAGATCAGAATTATAGCAGAAATAGACAATTATGTGAGGTCTGAATTCAATAATACAGCAGCACATTTTGCCTGTTTTCAATAATATAGCTCTTGTTCCTCCTGATACAAAGTTACTTTATTGGGAATATATAATGCCTTTATTAAAACTGCCTTAGGAATGTTAATAGTTGGTCTCAAATTTACAAATGATATATTAACTGAAAGAATTGAGGGGATGGGCATGATAATCAGTACAGCAATGCCAGGCTGAGGGCTGCAGAGAAAATCTTCATCAACTTCACGATTTTGCAGACTAGCTCTAATTAGTTCCTACACTTGTTGGGATAAGAAGTTTTCCTTTT
>NW_012148618.1:3384483-3402285 GCF_000956105.1 Propithecus coquereli
CTATAAAACATTCAAAAATAGAAGTTCGAAGAATGGGATACATTTATATGTGGACAGAAATTCTAGTATTGCTGCTTTGATACCAAGAAATTATTATCTATAGCCTCTCTAGAGTTAGCACATTCTCAATTTGGAAACCACTACCCAGATAAGCCTCAGATTTGTTTTCTCCAGAGTGACCAAGAGTCTTTCATTTAGACCAGGTTGATGGGTTGATGTTCTATAAAAAAATAGAAATATTTCTAGTAAGTACAGTTTTTTCAAGAATTACTTAGATCAATATTTCTAAGGTATTATTTACATATAATAAATTGTACCAATTGCTGTATAGTCCAATTGTTCAATATATTTTGGCAAATAAAGACACATAAAACAATTATAATAAAAAGTGGAACATTTCTGTCACCTTACAAAGTGCTGTTATTCCTCTTTGCTGTCAATCCCATCCCATCCCCTATTCCAAAAAGCCCTGAAAACTTTGATAACTGGGGTTAAATTTTTTCAGTTAGAAAAAATTTCATATCCCTCATGCACATCAGGAACAAATCCAGGGCAGTGGCATCCCAGAGTCCCACATGACAGAAAAGTTAAATGGAAGCACAGGACTGAGACAGGAGAAAGACTGGCTTCAATTGCCACTTTTGAAATGTAGAAGCATAAAAAGTAGAAGATATTTCTTAGGTTGTGGAGAGAGATGCTATAATATAAATGTGGCATATCTCGCTTTCAGTTCAAGAACTGTGATCTAGATGAAAGAGACAGAAAGAAACTCACTGTTCCCTGATACTCTGTAAGAGATGGAGATTGAGAACAACACAGTGGTGACAGAATTCATCCTCCTTGGTCTCACCCAGTCTCGAGATTTTCAGCTCCTGGTCTTTGTGCTGATCTTACTTTTCTACCTCATCATCCTCCCTGGAAATTTTCTCATCATCCTCACCATAAGGTCAGACCCAGGGCTCACAGCTCCGCTTTATCTCTTCCTGGGCAACTTGGCCTTCCTGGATGCATCCTACTCCTTCATTGTGGCTCCCAGGATGCTGGTGGACTTCCTCTCTGAGAAGAAGGTAATCTCCTACAGAGACTGCATCACTCAGCTCTTTTTCTTGCACTTCCTTGGAGGAGGGGAGGAATTGCTCCTTGTGGTGATGGCCTTTGACCGCTACATCGCCATCTGCAGGCCTTTGCACTATTCCACTGTCATGAACCCCAGAGCCTGCTATGCAATGCTCTTGGCTCCATGGCTTGGGGGCTTTGTCCACTCCATTATCCAGGTGGCCCTCATCCTCCGCTTGCCTTTCTGTGGCCCAAACCAGCTGGATAACTTCTTCTGTGATGTCCCACAGGTCATCAAGTTGGCCTGCACTGACACTTTTGTGGTGGAGCTTTTGATGGTCTTCAACAGTGGCCTGATGACCCTCCTGTGCTTCCTGGGTCTTCTGGCCTCCTATGCAGTCATTCTCTGCCATGTTCATAGGTCAGCTTCTGAAGGGAGGAACAAGGCCGTGTCCACATGCACCACTCATGTCATTATTATTCTTCTTATGTTTGGACCTGCCATCTTCATCTACACTCGCCCCTTCAGGGCCTTACCAGCTGACAAGGTGGTTTCTTTCTTCCACACAGTGATCTTTCCATTGATGAACCCTGTGATTTACACCCTTCGAAACCAAGAAGTGAAAACTTCCATGAAGAGGTTATTGAGTCGGCATGTGGTCTGTTGAATGGATTTTGTAATGAGAAATTGAGAAGGAGAATTCTGGCTGGAATTTATTCATTCATTTAACAAATACTGTTTTTCATTGAGTACTTCCCATTATTCAGGTACTATTGCAGGCAATGGAGGAAGATTTATGCATAATGAGAAGTTAATCTTTTATATTTAAAGATTATAAAAGAAATCTTAGAGTGGTTGGGATACAGTGAGTAAATGCAAGAGATTTAGGGGTTAAATTTTTTGTATCTGTTATGGTCAGTTCACTAAGGACTTTTAGTTTGAGATAAGGATCTTTATTATATTTCAATTACAGTAAAATATATTTTAATATTTTAAGTAAGGGAGTGACTAATCTATAATTTTTTCTTCTGTGGGTTAGGGCAACATCATCAAAATTCTAGGCAGAGATTAATAAACTGTAAAACATCGAATCCAAATGTTCCATTGCAAGTATATTTTGAAAAGTCTGTCTGTCTGTCTCTCTCTCCACACACACACACACACACACACACACACACACACACACATGCTCCCCAAAACACTTCGGTAGACGAATAAGAAAGTGAGCTAACTGGTTTCATGGAAAAATGTCATAAAATTATTTCATTTGGTTTCTTTTCAGAGCTTTGTGATTATTATTAGATATTTAGTACTGCAGATTGGGTTGTAGATTACATAAATCACTCAAGTTATTTTACACATGATAGGTTTAATGTGAGAAACTAGGTACTTGTAAAATCTTTTCAAAGATAGAAGACCATTCTCTATACTCAGAATACAGAAATAATTGCTAGAAAAACATTGTAGAACTACCCTGCTACGTGACCTATCCCTGCACTAACCAGGAGACCGGGAGGACCAAAAATCACTTTCCCAGGTCTTGACTCAAGGAACACATAAGTTAGCCATGGTCTGGGATGAAGAGAATGATAGAGAGTGCCTCTCATATTATTATTTCTCTCTCCAATTACTTTTTTTCAAAATTCAAGTTTTACATGAGTACATTTGAGAGAATATGGAATGCTAGTTGCAGAGATCTAGCCAAACCTGTTTATATGTTGACAGTATCTTCAGAAAACAAAACAAAATAATGAGAAAGTGGTGGTAAAATATAGGATAAAAGTTTTACAATCTTGGAGGTGAGAAAGGTCTGTGACGTAGGAACTGGAGAATGGAAAGAAAATCACAGTTATATTTGACATATAAAAATTATCAAATATATGTGCAGGCAAAAGGGAGAAGCGTGTTGAAAATATGCCTATTAAATATGTTTGTGCAGATTATTTTCTGAACAATTATAGAGGTTTGAATGAAAATTGAATTGCATGTTCTCTCCTTACTCTAGGATTGTACGAGAGCATTCATGCATAAAAACTAAAATAAAAAGTTATTAACTAAGGAAATTGTACATGTAAATGTAAATGTAAAATCTACATGATAAAAGGTTATTTAACTTAATACATAAATAATTTTCAGAAATAAATATTAAATAATTACATACTGGAAGGAAATATAATCAATGGAGTCTAATAGGCAATTAACAAAGGAAAAGATGGAAAGGTTTATAAATATAAAAGGAACTTTATCCTCAAAAATAAACCACATGAATAAAAACCACTGATTCTGGTTAGCATTTAGAAGAAATGTTGTTTATGTCCTATCAACCAAATAAAAGTACAGAATAAAAATTACTCTTTTCTAGAAGGCTATCGAAAGAGCAGAAGAAGCAATAAAGCCTTATTCTCTTGAGACTAGAAAGGGCAACGTTTTTATACACGAGCAGCGATGTATGTGGCAGCTTCCCTACCTGTGCGAAAGTGCCTCATCTGATCTGGGCAGGTGGAGGAGGGATTGTAACATAGATTGGGATATTTTGTAGAGATGAGGGGGAAAAAAGCTTAGCTTTGAATGATACGTGGAATGTAGACAGATTACAATCTGCAAAAGCTCCAAAGGAAAAACAAATACCTCACTTTTAGAAATCTCTTCCCTCCTCTCCCCATTAATACCTATGCCAATAATTTTCCCAGAAAAGGAGCAGTGAAGGAAGAAATGAAGGTCAGAGGGAATTTTCACAGTCTTAGTTATTATTGCAATACTTGGATGTTAATGGCTATAGACTTGAATCCAAAGGGAAAGAAAACTGTCTAAACTGTGACTCAATATTCTAGCTCAATCCTTCTAGCTCAAATATGGGGAAGATCAAATATAATCAGTTCCCTAGTGACGGTGATGCCAGATGTTGAGGTTTAGACTAACCAAAGATAAATACAATCTAAATAAAGATAACTACAAGCCCTAATTCAAGTGGACCTTTGGAGAAATCTGAATGATTAGATCTTTATTTTAACTTCTAGATAGAGTTAAAGGATTTAACTCACTGAAAAATTAAACAAAATAAAATTAAACATTATTCTGCCTCTTTCACTGAAGTTTTTATACAAAGTATTAAGGATGTGAAAAAAAACTAGAAGACATGACAAAAAAATTTAGAGAAAGAAAAGTCAAAAAAGAGTAGTATTAATAAAAAATAAGAGTTGAGTCATCTAAAAACATTATCAGAAAAGAACTTTAGAAAACTATTATGAATATATTGAATAAGTGACACATATAAATTGATAAGATAAAACTATTAGGAGACAGAACAAACTAAATATAATGGATATTCTAGAACTAAAGCAACAATATTTAAAATCAGAAGAAATTACTTAGATGAACTGAACAGCATTTTGGACACTGGTAATAAAATGACTAAAGAGTGTGAAGTTAAGTCCATAGAAATAACCAAATAAAGGACAGAGAGAGAAAAGATTTAAAAATATGAACAGTGTAAATATTCTTTAGGGAAATATCAAATAGTTAAATATATATGTAATTGGAATTCCATAAAAAGAGGAGAGAATGTCCATTGTACCTTTATTTTTGAAGTTTACTTTCACTGAATATAGAATTCTAGCATGAAAGTTTGTTATTTTTCTTTAAGATTTGAAAATGCAATTTCATGATGGTTTCCGTTGTTTCTAACTTTCGTCAGCCATCATTTTTATTGTAGTGTCTCTGATCTTTTTGCTCTAGCTGATCTTAAAATTATTTTTTCATCTTTTATTAGTGCTGTTACACTAGTACAATTATATCTGTGGTATTATGTGTATTTATATTGCTGGTATGGATATGTGGGTTGATGTTTTTATGAAATGTTAGAAATCCTTGGCAGGTATTTCTTTAGACATCTCTCTGTCCCATTCTCTCTCTCCTCTTTTTATGGAATTCCAATGTTATTGTGTCTATACCACATTGTCTTTAGCCATTCATCACAATAGCTAAGATATGGAAGCAACTTAAGTGTCCACCGATGGGTGAATGGCTAAAGACAATGTGGTATAGACACGATAATATACTATCGAGCCATAAAAAAGAAGAGAATCTTGACATTTGTGAGAATATAGATGAACCTGGAAGACATTATGTTAATTCTTTTTTCCTTTCTAAACTATATGTACTTCATTTCTTCCATATAAAAAATCAAAATTAATTTAAAAATCCCTGAGGAACAAAATACCAAATTTTAAACAAGGCAGGATTAGTAGCTGTCACGTCGAACCATATTGGAACCGAGGCAACAGGAAGAATAAATAATATTGATGAAGGCTTTACTTAAAAATTTGGTAGTCTGCTCATATTTTTTGCCTCATCCTGGCTTTTCCTTCTTTCTTGATATATTTCGGTAATCTCTAATAATTTATTTTATTTCTCTTTATGAATTATATTATAAGATGGAAATCAACTTCTCCCAACATTCTGTTTACTTTTGAATTAATAAGTATGCTTCCAAATAGGAAGGGTTCTATTTTGTTCACTGATAGGATTGGGTTTTAGAACTTGGAATTAACCCAGTGTGGTGTTATGTGGTATACGTTTTATGTAAAAATTAGTTCTTACAAAGCTCAGGTATTTTCCTTTGTCAAATTCAGTTAATAGCTAATATAGTTAATTTAATAACTCCCTTTGGAAGCATTCGTGGTTGTGGTAGTATCAAATCCCAAAAGCACTTTCTGCAATACAACATAAAGAGAGTAGTTTTCATACTCTGAAGTTCCCTATGTGACAACAAATATTTATAAACAATGGCAATGGTCAGTTACCCTCTCATCAGGAAGGAGAGGATGGCTACTTTGTGCAAATAGCATAAAATCCTGGATCTCAAATTTCTGGAGTATCTTTATATTTACAAGAAACAAGAAAAAGGGGAAAATAGAAAAATATTGCAACTATTCTACTAGTTCATCTGTTACCTTGGATTGCAGGGGAATAGAGGTCAGAGTACCTGCAGGAATTGCCAAAGGTTAAGGTCTAAGTTCAGCAGTGGAGCACTAGCTACCATCTCCCCCAACAGATCTTCATCTCCTTTTGATGCTTAGAATTGCTTTAATGGTAGAAAAAACCTTTAATTCTGTTATTATAGTTAAGTGAATTTTCCATCTCCTTGGGAGAGTTGACATCCGGTGTTATAAACCAAGGAACATACAAATGACCACTATGTATTATTTTCCTTATAAAGTACAGGGAAAAAGAAGGAAGATGCAGAAAGGCCAGGCTTAGGGCTCCAGAGAAAAACTTAACAGATTTTATGATTTTGCAGAAGATAACTCCTTGACCTCTTCATTTCCACACTCAGCAGGTATGAGAGTTTCTTCTGTTGCCTATGTTTCTCTCATTCATCCATAAGACTTTGACAGAAAGAACATTGTGAAACTGAGAAAAGCTTGCTATATAAACCACTGGACGCATTTGTGATTTTATATGATGGCTTCACTGAACCTCCATGATCTATTCTATTACTCAGATTTATGCACCCACCATCACCTCAGGGTTTACCCAAAGACACTGACAAAAGATCTAGTGGCATTGTGTCCATTCAGTAGAGCTACCTCCTAAGATCTAAATATTGTCAGAGTTAACTTTGGTTTAAACATACTTGAATGAATTACACATTAATACCATCATTACCTCATTTGATCCCCATGTTACCCCCGCCAGATTGAAATAGTTAATACGTTATTCTATTTGATAGATGAAAACTCAGGCTTCTGAAAGCTAAGTGACTTTCTCAGAGTCACACCATAGCTGAATTGCCAATTCAAGGCATGAGAGTCAGATAAATGATTTCCAAACCAGGGATCTCTCTATGTTATCACATTGCTTAAAAAGCTGGCATTTAAAGGGAATTTAGAAGTCATTTAATGTGGACATTCCATTTTATTGATGAAGGAATTTTCTGGCTGAATATTATAAGCTTTTTAGTGGTTTATGCATCCATCGTCAGCATCAGTATTAATTAAATATTTGATTATGTTCTTCAGTCTGATTCACATTTTTTAGGACATGTAAAGCTTATTATTCTATACTTAAATATCTTACAAACTTCAGTCAGAATGGTGACAGACATTACACCTCTGTTTTTGGAATCTTTGGTAAATACATTAATTTCATTAGAATTGTTAACAGAAAAAGACCCAAACTCTGTAAAATTATTTAAAGAGGTTTATTCTGAGCCAAATGTGTATGACTGGCTTGGAGCACATGGCCTCAAGAGATCCTGAGAAAATATGCCCCTGGTGTCTGGGTTACAATTTGGTTTTATACATTCATGGAGACAGGAATTATATGTGAGACTCTAAATCGATATGTGGAGGGCATACATTAGTATTGGTTTGGCCCAAAAGGTGGCATATTTCTAAGCAGGGGGAGAAGCTTATAGGTTATAGGTGGGTGTTAACTGTTTTTGATTTGTAATTGGTTAAGGAAATGAAGTTTTGTCTAAAGGCTTGGAATGTTTTAACCTAAGATAAGGATGTCTGTTAATCAGAGACAAGCCACTGAAACTCAAGTGATCTGTTTACTACATTGGTGGTCTGCAGGTGTGGTTTAAGCTGTCTTGTGTAGACTTAGGACTGTTAATGAGTTACAGAGGATACCTCCAAGAAGAGAAGGGGGCATGACTGAAGCATATCTGATCTCTTTTCTCATGGCCAACAACTCAGCTTTAGAGCATTTCTGGGGTCCACAAGGCCAAGAGGAGGTCCATTCAGTCATCTGGAGAGTTAAGATTTTACTTGAGTTCATAGAATACTAATGAGATTTAAAAAGGTGAATCATCACATTTTATCAGGTTTACTTACAAACAAAAACAAGTATTTATAATGGAATGAGAAGGAATTGAAGAGTGTCTCAGATTTGGCAAATTCCAAGAAAAATACCATTTAAAAGTAAATGGTTAGTACTGAAGTGAATTATACATTTTTATTTTTTAGATCAAATATTTAGAATGAAAGATGGTGGGCAGCCCACACATTGCTCAATTTTGTTGGAAAAGGAAACAACGATCAGGTTTTTTGTTTTCGTTTTTAGAAGTATTAGCAAGGCAGGCATGGGGTATAGTGGAGTAAGAATGAACATAAAGGAAAAAGTGTAGTGGTAAAAATTTCAGGGAGAAAAAACATGGAAAAAAGGAGAAAATTATAAAAGACAAGCTCTAAAGAGAAGCAATTAGGCACAGAAAGAAAATGAAAGGGAAAAAGGAAGGTAAATTAATATGGGAAAAGAAATCACAATCAAACTTAGAAGAAAGATTAAGAAAATAAATTGCTGATGAATGAAAAAGCAAAGAAAGGGGGAAAAAAGGAAAAATAAGAAAGGAAGCATGAGGAACTGTTTCAAAGAGAGATAGGGGAGTAAGCACCTTGGATCTCTACACACCTGCCTGCAGGAGGTGATCTGACCATGGTTTGGACTCCAGGCGTGCACACACTGTGTTGCCTGAAGATGTTCGTGTGTCTCCACCTTAAGACTGTGGTGAGCCCTCCTCCTTCATCTTCCCTTCCCCTGTAGTGTGTCATGACCAGAGTTAGATGGATTTCTGACTGAGTTGAAATGGCAAGGAGGATTAGAGATACAGTGAGGAGGATTTGGATTTCTGTTTCAGCTTCTTCTGACAGCACTTTCCCCACTAATTTGGCTAAAGTAGAATGCTTTACTCACATGAGGGCCATAATTTCTGAATTTATTTTTGGTAGAAGCTTATTTCATTTTGCCTAGAGGAATGCTCATCTGACGCATAGTCTCTGGGTCTATGACAACTACCATTTAGAGAAAATAGAGAAGATTCAGAGACGGGAATGGGACAGGGAAGCAAGGGTATCAAAGATGTCAGGTACTACAGAATCTCATCTGTCAAGTAGCAGTGGAAAAGCAGGAGTGAGGATAGGAAACGGGCAGAGTTTCAGTCTCAAAGACCTTCAGAAATTCTCCATCTCAGAGATATTGTTAAATACTAACACATCAAGAAATCACTCTGTGTGAGCATGTGGTATGCATAAAACTTAAGAGTAAGTATAGTTGACCCTTGAGCAACACAGGTTTGAATTGCCAGGTGCATTGATACAGTGATTTTCTTCTGCCTCTGTCACCCTGAGACAGCAAGAACAGCCCCTCCTCTTACTTGGTATTTGTTTACATACATATCCTGATGTGTTGAAGTATGACTTTCATGAATTCTACCCGTGGCTTCTAGTAACACCTGGAAATCTCCATTAACCACTCTCTTCAGCTTAAGGATACAGAAAGCAGATAGTTTTAATGTTTCTTGAAATACGTACCCTAAGAAGCCACTATATAGATTTGCTATCTGTTTGTTTGTTTTTCTTTATTTCTCTCGTTTTCCTTCTTTCCCTCGTCCCTCTCTCTTCCTGTCTTTCTTTTCTAGGTACTGCCCCAGTAGCACTTTCTGTCAAAGATTTTCCCTTCTCTGCACCTCATATTCTGCAGCACTCACTTAAAGCAGGTGCGCTATTTAGTTAAATAGTACGAGGAATATTGCTGTATATTACATTTTATATTTCATTGTAGGCCATCAATTTTCAAACTTTAAAAAAATTTTATTCCCCTTAATAAAATATTTTTGAGTATGGACCTTAAATACATGCATGTATATTTATAAAGTATATATATGTATATATGATATACTCATACATTATAAATATTAAAAAGTAAAATCTTTACTAATATATTATGCATTATAAATATTAAAAAGTAAAATTTTGAAAAAAATGAAATGCAGTGGTATATATAATGATATATCTCCACTAAATATATATAAATTACTATCTTCTTTTCAGATCTGAATGGAATCATCATGTGTACCTTCTGACATGAGCATACCCACTAAACAGACTGGGTTTTAAATCTGAATTGTACCCACTATACACAATATTTTTGTTTATTTAGATAGGATTGAATGTCCAAATTTCAACCCAGTACAGGAGTAATTTTAGGCTAGTATATTATTTTTAATTATTCAAGTACATGAAAAGAAGCATTAATTAATTAAAGCCATGATTAAAAATTTCTTTATTTAAACTGATTAGTACACACTTACATTATTGTACTACTTATCAATCAGAACAAAATATAAATCTCATTCTAAACTTAAGTAACATAACCACAGTAGCTTTTGTTTTCTCCCCTTTGAAATGAAGGAGTTAGACTGCAGTACCTATGGTTACTTACAGTTGTTCTATGCTATGATTTTATGAATTGAGATAATTAAATTTTTAAATTTTATACTTGCAACTTTTATATTGCAGCATATTGTTTGTTGAAAGACTCTCCTTTGGGTATCACACTGGGAACATGGAAAGAAATGTGTTGTTATTGCATTAGTATTTGAAATTGTAATCGTGCTAATAAAGTTACATGAGGCAGGTGTGGAGTGGCCACCTGCTGAGGAGTGGTGATCAACCAGGGTTACAGCTGGGGCACTATTTTTATGTTGGGTGAGAAGTAGAGCTATTGCTTGGGATCCTGGTGAACAGTTGGGGGTTGGTGTATACAAGGATATCAGAGCAGAGGGAGTACAATCAGCTGCAAATTAATCAGAGCAAGAGAGGTACCAGCTAGGAACTGGGAATTCCACAGAAACTGAAGGAAGAGAATACCTAATAAAATTTTGAGGTTGTGTGGATGAGAAGGAAAAAGGTCTAATCCCAAGAAAAGAGCTAACTTCAAGCACAGTATAGCCACAAAATCTCAAAGACCTTAATAGCTAGATTGTATGTCCATTAGGAAACTTCTCATATGACTTAAATAATGTAAGAATCGCAAAGTGGAGGATGCCAGATTCCTAAAGTGGAGAACAGTTCTGTGGAAGCGCATGGTTTAATGGGAATAAGAATGTACCTTAGAGAATAGCATTGTACTTTTGTTTTTCATTTTAAATTTCGAGAAATGAAGGGAATAGAGTTTACCCAGGATAGGAGTGGGTTGAGAAATGTTGTTTTTAGCTGACATGATTGAGTGTGAAATACTTTTTCACTGGAGAAGAACTGGGATCTAGATGGAAGACAGAGCAATAGCAATAAACTCTACTTTTTGATGTGCAGGCCAGGGAGATGGACAGGGAGAACAACACAGTGGTGACAGAATTCATCCTCCTTGGTCTCACCCAGTCTCGAGATATTCAGCTCCTGGTCTTTGTGCTGATCTTACTTTTCTACCTCATCATCCTCCCTGGAAATTTTCTCATCATCCTCACCATAAGGTCAGACCCAGGGCTCACAGCTCCCCTCTATCTCTTCCTGGGCAACTTGGCCTTCCTGGATGCATCCTACTCCTTCATTGTGGCTCCCAGGATGCTGGTGGACTTCCTGTCTGAAAAGAAGGTAATCTCCTACAGAGGCTGCATCACTCAGCTCTTTTTCTTGCACTTCCTTGGAGGAGGGGAAGAATTGCTCCTTGTGGTGATGGCCTTTGACCGCTACATCGCCATCTGCAGGCCTTTGCACTATTCCATTGTCATGAACCCCAGAGCCTGCTATGCAATGCTCTTAGCTCCATGGCTTGGGGGCTTTGTCCACTCCATTATGCAGGTGGCCCTCATCCTCCGCTTGCCTTTCTGTGGCCCAAACCAGCTGGATAACTTCTTCTGTGATGTCCCACAGGTCATCAAGTTGGCCTGCACTGACACTTTTGTGGTGGAGCTTTTGATGGTCTTCAACAGTGGCCTGATGACCCTCCTGTGCTTCCTGGGGCTTCTGGCCTCCTATGCAGTCATTCTCTGTCGAGTACGAGGGTCTTCTTCTGAGGGGAAGAACAAGGCCATGTCCACATGCACCACCCATATCATTGTTATATTCCTTATGTTTGGGCCTGGCATCTTTATCTACACTCGCCCATTCAGGGCTTTCCCAGCTGACAAGGTGGTTTCTTTCTTCCACACAGTGATCTTTCCTTTATTGAACCCTGTGATTTACACCCTTCGCAACCAGGAAGTAAAAGCTTCCATAAAGAAGTTGTTTAATCAGCACATGGCCTGAAAAAAGGAGAAAAAAGGAAAAAGAAAATCAAGGCTGTGAAGTTTCGTCTGAAATTGATCTATTTATTTCTGAAATACAGCATTTATTGAGCACCTCTCATTTGTCAGGCATCAGAGAAAGAGTTGTTAATGAGACAGATAAAAATCACTGCTATCCTGGAGCTATTAATACAATCTAGTAGAAATAAACAGCCATTAAGATTGGAAATAAATAACATGATTTCAGGAAGAGGTATTGATCTGAAAAAAACTAAAAGGGAAAGTGATGTAAAAAATCGTGACTCTTGGTTGGGCGTAACCAATTTACTTTTAGTCATTGGCAAGGCTTTCTTGATGAGCTGACATTTTGGCTATCTGGATAAACTGAAGGAGCCAAGCATATAAACATCTGGTGACAGAGCATTCTAGGCAGAGGGAATGGATAGTACACAAATTCAAAGATAATAATGAACTTGATATTTGCAGAATACAGCCAAGTCCAGATTAGTTTAAATATACCCAGTGAATGTGAAAATGATTAGACTTAAAGTTGGAGTTAGTGGCAGGGTCTAAAACATATATGGTCTACAAAATAACTATAAAGAATTTTAATTTTATTGCAATTACAATAAGAAACCATTCTAAAGTTTTAAGCTTAAGACTTCTCTACTGCAGGTTCATAAATTACCTAAGGCTGTTAACTCAAGAGTCTACACAAATATCAAAGAGTTGAAAAATATCATTAAGAGGAAATATTATACTTCTAAGTATATTTCGACAGGCATTAAATTCCCAATTTTTCTTCCATAATTAGGCAGAGAGAGGCAAAAGAAAGCTAATTATTTTCATTGGAAAAGGTCATGAGAACATTTTACTTTCTTCTAGAGCTTCATGGTAATTCTTAGCAAATTTTTATGATGTCTAGTTGTATGTTTGATCTTATCACGAATTGATTTTACTCTGACTGTAATGTTAAAAGTCCTTTGGTAGCCCAATCAGGATCTGTGTCAGAGAGCAAAAAACATTCTAGTTATTTTAAACAAAACATGTTTTAAATAAAACATTTAATATAGGGTATTAGTTGCTCACAAAATAGTTGAAAAGCAGACTATAGGCTGGGCATCAAGATATGACTCCCAGAATAACACAGGAAACCTAGGTTGTCAAGAGAGTTGTCCTTAGCCGTCTGTTTTCTGAAAAATACTACCAATTTAGCTGTGTTCCTGGTATCAAAATCATGATCCCAAATCCTTGTTTACCTATCAAGTCTCCCCTAGTTAAACACTTTTTCCTACTACTGCCTCTCTGCCTCATTAACTTAATCCAAGTTCAAATCTCACATGAGTACATTTAGTGGGCAACACCCAAAACATATCTGGAACCTTAAATGCAAAGGGGGTCTAGATTAGTTTAAATTTTTAAAATACTTTTTATAGTAATTAAAGTTTAAAATATTTATGAATATAAATCAGGTACATGGTAAAAATATTCAGACTATAGAAAAAGTGGTCTCAATCCTCAATCCTTCCCCATTCTCACTCTCAGTTTATTGTCTTACTTCCTGGTTCACTGAGAAAAGGAGCAGAAAATTCCTTAATCTCCTACCACTACAACTACTTATACACCTGCATCTGTGACCAAGTTTCCTTTAGTTCTTCCTAAGACTGGGTGACCTGATATTTATCCTACAAAAATCAACCCCTCCAACTGTGCAACAAATTCCATCCCCTCCTTCCTACTGCAGGTGTTTGTTCTGGTAACTCTCCTTTCCCTCTTGTACACTATTAATTTTATCTTTACTATTGGGTTTTCTCCTCTTCTGCATATAACCACATTTTTTTCATCTTCAATAAAACCTTTTTGACACCCTTCTTCCTCTACATGTTACCTCATGAATTTTTTATGGCTCCACATAAATTTTAGAATTTTTCTATTTCTTTGAAAAATGCCCTTGGGATTTCAATAGGGATTACATTGAATCTATAGATTGTTTGGGGTAGATGGACATTTTAAAAATATTAATTATTTTAGTCCATTAACATAGAAAGTCTTTTGATTATTTGCATCTGTTTTAATGTTTTTCATCAATGTTTTATAGTTTTCAGTGTACAAGTCCTTTCACCTCTTTGGTTAAGTTTACTCCTAAATATTTTATTCCTTTTGATTCTATTGGAAATGGAATTCATTTCTTAATTTCCCTTTCAGATAGTTCTTTGTTATTGCATAGAAATGCAAATGATTTGTTTCTTTTGCAGTTTTAAATTTATAAATATTTAATTGGCAAATAAAGATTGGATATATTCAAGGTGTACAACATGATAATTTGATATATGTATACATTATATAATGATTAACTACAATCAAATTAATTAACTCATCCATCACCACCTGTGTTGCACATTGGATACTCATAACTTGTTCATCTTATAACTGAACATTTGTACCCTTTGACCAACATCCCCCCAATTTTTCCCAACCCACTGACAACCAACATTCTACTCTCTGCTTTTATGAATTTATTTTTTACAGATTCCACATCTAAGTGAGATCATGTAGTATTTCTCTTTCTTTGTCTGGCTTATTTCACTTACCGTAATGTCCTCTTAGATTCATCTACATTGTTACAAATGGCAGAATGTTTTTCTTTCTTATGGCTGAATAATATTCCGTTGCATATATGTACCATGATTTCTTTATCCAGTCATTCACCAGTGTACACTTAGATTGTTTCCATATCTTGACTATTGGGAATAGTCAATGCTGCAGTGAACAGGGTGGTGTAGATATCTCTTAGAGATACTGATTTCATTTCCTTTTGCATATAAACCCACTAGTGGAATTGCTGGGTCACATGGTAGCTTTGGTTTTCATTTTTTGAGAAACTTCCATATCGTTTTCCGTAATGTCTGTATCAATTTACATTCCCACTAACAGTGTACAAGAGTCCTTTCTCCACCCTCACCAACATTGTTTTCTTTTGTATTTTTCATAATAGCCATTCTAATAGATGTGAGGTAATATCTCATTGTGATTTGGTTACCTTTCCCTGATGATCAGTGATGTTGAACACCTTTTCATATACCTCTTGGCCATTTCTATATCTTCTTTGGGAATATAACTGTTTAAATCTTTGCCAATTTTTTAATCAGGTTATATATCTTTTTATTTTTTTTTATTTTTGCTATTGCATTGTATAGATTCTTATATATTGTGGACTTTAACTCCCTATCAGAATTTACTAATATTATCTCCCGTTCAGTAGGTTGCTTTTTGGTTTGGTTGATTTTTTTCCTTTGCTCTGCAAAGATTTTTTTTAATTTGATGTAGTCAAATAGCCAAAAGATGATTGCTATTGTGAAGGAGCTTTTTTCTTATGTTTTCTTCTGGTAGTTTTAAAGTTTCACATCTTAAATTTAAAGCTTTAATTCATTTCAAGTTAACTTTAGTATAGCCATAAGACAAGAGTCCAAATTCTTTCTTTTGCTTGTGGATATCCACTTTTTCCAACACCATTTTTGAAGAGAAATTTCTTTCTCCATGTACACTATTGGCACCCTCATCACTCATTAGTTGACCACATATGTGCAGGATCATTGATGGGCTCTATTTTATCTTCTTTTTTTTTTGAGACAGAGTCTCTGTTGCCCAGGCTAGAGTGCTGTGGCGTCAGCTTAGCTCACAGCAACCTCAAACTCCTGGGCTCAAGCAATCCTTCTGCCTCAGCCTCCCAAGTAGCTGGGACTACAGGCATGCACCACCATGCCCGGCTAATTTTTTCTATATATTTTTAGTTGTTCAGCTAATTTCTTTCAATTTTTTTAGTAGAGACAGGGTCTCGCTCTTGCTCAGGCTGGTTTCGAACTCCTGTGCTCAAGCAATCCTCCCACCTCAGCCTCCCAGAGTGCTAGGATTACAGGAGTGAGCCACCATACCCAGCCTCTATTTTGTCTTTTTGTAGTTATTATAAATCAATTGTTTTCTTGACTTCACTTTCAGATAGTTTATTGTTAGTGTATAGAAATACTACTGAGTTTTGACTGTTGATTTTGTAACTTGAAACTGTAATTTGTTTGTTCTAAAAGTTTTTTGATGAAGTCTTTAGGATTTTCTATATATAAGATTATGTCACCTGCAAACAGAGAATTTTACTTCTTCTTTTTCAATTTTGATGCCTTTTATTTCTTTTTCTTGCCTATTTGCTTGGGCTAGGACTTCCAGTACTACATTGAATGGAAGGAGTGGAAATGGGTATTGCTGTCTTGTTTTTGACCTTAGAGGAAAAGATTTCAACTTTTCACCATTGAATATGTTAGCTATGGGCTTGTTGTATACAGCCTATACTGTATTGAGTTACATTCCTTCTATACCTAATTTGTTGAAAGTTTTATCATGAAAGAATGTTGAATTTTGTCAAATGTCTTTTCTACATCTACTGAGATGGTCATATGGTTTCAGTCCTTCATTCTGCTAATATGGTGTATCCATTTATTGATTTGTATATGTTCAACCATTCTTGCAACTGATTATGGTAGATGATCCTTTTAACGTGCTGTTGAAGTAAGTTTTCTAGTATTTTTACATCTATGTTTATGAGGGATATTAACTTGTACTTTTCTTTTAGCATCCTTCTGTAGTTTTGGTATCAGGGTAATATAGGCCTCATGAAATGAGTATGGAAATGTTCCCTCCTCTTCATTTTTTACTTAGCTTTGTAAGAAACTTTCAAATTGACTTTCAAAGTGAATGCACCATTTGCATTCCCACAAGTAATGAATGAGTGTTCTTATTGCTCCATCGCCATAACAACACTTGGTATGTCAGTTTTTTGAATGTTAGCTCTTCTAATGGGTATTCAGTGGCATCTCTTTGTTGCTTTAATTTTGAAATTCTTTAATAACAAATGATTTTGAATATATTTTCATATGTCTATTTGCCACATGTTTAGCTTCTTTGGTGAGGTGTCATTCTTATCTTTTGTCCATTTTAAATTGGATTTTTTGTTTTCTTATTGCTATGTTTTAAGCATTTCTGTGTGTATTTCAGATCAAAATTCTTTATTAGATGTGTGTTTTGCAGATATTATTGTCCTGGTCTATGCCTTATTTTTTTTATCCTCTTAACTGTTTTTTTCCCCACAGCACAGTGGTTTTTAATTTTAGTAAAGTCATACTTATCAATTTTTTTCTTTCATGAATCATGTTTTTGGTGTTGCATCTAAGAAATCATCACCAAATCTGAGGTCACCAAGATTTTATCCTACATTTTCTCTAGAATTTATAGTTTTGCATTTTATTTTTAAGTCTATGATCTACTTGTTGCAAATACCATCCATTCTTCATTAAACTGCCCTTGCTCTTTGCTGAAAATTATTGATTGTATTTCTATGGGTCTATTTTTACCCTGTGTTTTCTGTTACACTGATTAGTGTGTCTATTCTTTCACCAATGCCGTGCTGTCTTAATTAATGAAAATTTATAGTAAGCCTTGAAGTCAAGCAGTGTGACTCTTCCAACTCTGTTCTTTTTCTTTGGTATTGTGTTGGCTATTTTAGACCTTTCGCCATCCCAAATAAACTTTAGAATTAGTTTTTTGGTATCTACAAAATCCTTCTTCTACTCTTGTGGTTATATTGAGCTTACCCTGATAATACTGGATAATCTCCCTATTGTAAGGCCAGCTAATTTGCAACCTTAATTTTATCTGCAAAATCCCTTTTGCCAATTCAAATAATATATTT
>NW_012148618.1:3402802-3418923 GCF_000956105.1 Propithecus coquereli
TCTTAAAGTAAAATTGATTATGTTTTCTTTTGGCATACAGTCTATTAATTTTAGCACATAAATAGATTTATGTAACCACTACCACAACCAAAATATAGAAAAGTTCCATAATACCCCCAAATTCCTTCATGCTCTCTCTTTCTGAATTGTCTTTTATTACTAATTCTATTATTTTTCTGTTAATTCTCTTGCCTTTTCCCAGGATTACTCTAATAATAATTATACCTGTATGATTATACATTTTTCCCAGGATTGCTCTAGTATTAATAATATACCCTTACCTTTTGTTTTACACTAGGACAAATATTTCAGATTTACAGTTGACCCTCTGTATCTGCAGGTTTTGCATCCTCAGATTCAACTAATAGCAGTTTCAAAATATTTGAAAAAAAGGACAATACAAATAACAACACAATAATAAAATAATACTAGTAAAAAAGCAATACAGTATAACAATTATTTACATAGTATTTACATTATATCAAATATTATAAGTAATCTAGAGGTGATTTAAAGTATATGGAAGGATGTGCTTAGGTTTGTCAACTGTAATAATGGGATTCAGGCAATATGAACAAACATTGAATTTATTTGCATGCAAATTTGTGGATAGCCACCACTCGGGAGGACACAGACTTCCAAAAGATAGGATCAGTGCTCAAAGTGGAGAGATTTGAGGGTCATTTATATAGGCAAGGTCTGGGGAAGCTTAATAGGATTTCAACATTTTCCATACAAGGTTGATGCATAGTTACAGCAAATCAATTGCTTATGGGCAGTGTTTCTTTCTTGAGAAGGGTATATCTAACATTTCACATTAAGGGTATAATGGTCAAGGAGGGTTTTATCTCAGTCAAGGGGTCTTTTATCTTAGGCACCATCTGGTCTGAGCCAGGAACAAGAAATTAAGGAAGGAAGTTAATCTATCACAAAAGGCTAATAATTAAGAGGTCAAGCTCTGTGACTCTGTCTCCAAAGTCAATCTTTCCCAGGGCCTAACAACTCTTAGAAGCCCCAAGTAGGCAGACTACTCATTTTCTTTCACGGGTTGTATGCAAATACTATGTCATTTTAGATCAGGGCCTTACATATCCATGGATTTTGGTATCAGGGAGGGTACTGGAACCAGTCCCCTGCAGATGACTGTACTAAATCTTTGCAAGTGTTGTGTTAAGTTTTTTTCTTGTGTCTTTTTTCCCTTGTGTTTTTTACTTTGTCTTTACAGAAGAAAAAGTATCTTAACACCAAAGTTGCTTATTCTTTTTGTTTCAAAGACTGCTAGAAATGTGGCTAGCTACGGAATATTTTCTTGTGCTCTATTGCCAGTCCTGTGGGGAATGTTGTGTAAGTATGACAGTTATGAAGAGGTCAAATCACTGAGGTATTTGGGGAAAAGGTTATGTTTAGAGAGCAAGCCTTATATGAATAATTGGCCTCCATGTAAATATGGCGAGACCTTCAGTTTATGGTTTCAAGTTGTGAATACACATTCAGTATCTTCCTGGATGATCTGTCATGGACACTTCAAAAAATAATGATATAATTATTATAATCATTTCTGCTATTATTTCTACTATATTTTACTAAGTACTTTCTCTGTGCCAGGCATTGGGCTGAATGTTTCATATTTATTTTTATAATTTAATTTTTACACCATTCTGCTAAGGTACTTGCCTAATACCTGTCTTCACTTCTCCCAGTTATGTTGGGCTTTCCAACTTTCCCCTCCCTAGGCTTCTCCTGTCTGATGAGGTAGCTATCATTATACCTATTAGCCTGTGCTAATTTTTAAATGTCTTATCAGAAACTTTAATACTTGATTTCCCTTTAATACGTAACTCTCCAGTAGACAAGTGTTTGCTGTAGATAAATTGCCATAATCTAAAAAAATAATTTTCCAATTATGGAACTTTGAACACTGAGGCATAAAGATGAGAATGTTTCCATATCTGAAAGAATAATTTTTGCTTGTCATGTGTTCATTAAATGACTGCTTAAATGTCTTCTTCTCCTAGGCAAGTCTCAGTTGTGCCCTTTTTGTAATGAACACTGCTTTGTAATGAACACTACTATCACAGATGTGCATTCTCACTTAAAATAGCAAAGACACACTCCATAGTTCTTCTTGAAACTCTGAAAAGCTGGCTCAACATTTTAATAACTCCCATTGCAAGTAGATTGTAATGTCTAATCCCTGATCTCCTAAATGTCACTGCCTTCTAAAGGGTTTTATGCAAAGACAACAGAAAATATATATGCATACTGCAGGCTTCTGACATTTACTAAAGACCATGGTGATTTCAGTAGTTTTGTGCATCTCAGAAGACATGGTGTTTTTGATTCTGGCTGTATAGCTGGTAGGTTAAAAGCTAGATGTGGTAGTAACTTGAAAAACAGTTGTGGTTGGTGTTCTTCATGTAGCAAAAAAAAAAAAAAAAATAGCATTTATTTAGTAATTATATAAAGCAAAAATAATGGAGGATAGTAAAGAAGAAGTATATATAACTAAAAGACATAAAGATGGATGGTTCCATTAAACAGTGGTTAAAGCTGCCTTTCTGGAGATGAAGAGGAGGAAAAAAACCCCTAACAGCTGTTTATTCACTTACAATGAAAACAAATACATATTTATGTATATATAATTAAATATAAGAATAGTTTCCATCAATAAATTATTATCAGGAAAATAGAAGAAATATTCAAATGTATAAGCTGAGAATTTTCAATGCATTTACTGTAAAAGAAACTTACATCATTTTTTTATAAAAAAAGTAATTTAACTTCAAAAAGATGAAATTATTATTTTGGTAGCACATAGTATTTTTCTAAATCTCTGAACTGAAATTAGATTAGAATATTTTTATTGCACATTATAAGCTGATTATTTCTAAACAGCATTCTTAAATTTGAATTTGCTAAACCTAAGAAATTTCTTGAATGGGTTGCCCAGGAAATATGCTCAGAACATTTTTTTTCCTTTTTTTTTTTTAAAGTTTTATAGATTTAGAGGGTACAAGTACCATTTTATTACATGTGTTAACTGAAAAGAATAAAGAGATTTGTAATTTGGAGTTTACACGGTGGCCATTCCAGCAGGCTGGAAAGCAAGGCTCCCAGCCACAACCTGGGAATAACTGCTTCAATGGAGGGAGAAAGGGAACAGGATTTTATACTGAATAGGGTGGCTAAATATACATATATAGCAAACTGTAGGAGTTGTGAATATTTATGCAAAGAGAGCTATGTATCTGAGCGATGGGGCTTTCTGTCCTTTTGTGGGGTCCATGTTTAAAAATGGCCACCCTCAATGTCAAAAAGGTGAAACAAGGACACAAAACCCTTTCTGTATCAAGTTCTGTAGACTGTTAAAACTACTTCATGGTTGGTGGTCTTTTATCAGGAAAGAATGCTGGTCTGGCTCTTAGGAAATAAAGCCGGATGGCCGTTAGCTAGGGAGGGATAAAATGATGTGTGTTCCACCTCCCATTCCATCATGGCTGGGAACTCAGTTTTAAAGTTTCTCTGGAGTCCTTTGGCCAAGAGAGGTCTGTTCAGTCAGTGGGGATTTAGGATTTTATTTTTAGTTCACATATGGATATAGTGTCTGACCTTTTGGTGTAAATATCACCAGGATTATGTACATTGTAACTGTTAAGTAATTTTTCATCCTACACCCCCCTCTCAGGCTTGATTAGAGCTTTATATAGACTATCTAATGTAATTCTCGCAAGTAGAGGCCAAATCTTAGACGGTACTGAGATATAATCAAGGTCAAGAATACCTTAACCACTTTTAATCACTGGACAATAGTTCTGTTTTAAGATTTCTAGAATATTGTCCTGTGACAAAATTTTAAAATATTTATTAATATTGACAAAACAATCTGATTATGTGAAAGTAAATGAGGATGTAACTAGATTTTCCTCCACATGGGAAAACATAAATGAAAAATATTGCTGAAGGTAACACTTACATTTAGGTGTGGAGCGTTCGTCTACAGAGTGAGTTAAGGATGGAATAATAAAGTAAGTTGTGATTTGGAGAGTACAACTCATTTCCAGTACATTTCCTTCTGTACAGCAACAATTAAAAAATGAATCAGATATTTTTTCCCTTCATTATTTTTCCTCTTCTAACTGGACTGTGAAATTTGCTGCTGTAACTGAAGAATTGCTATGATCCTTCTACTATAAAGTCAGAATATGGGATCAATGAAAACTTTGTGATAGTTATTTAAAAAAGAAGACTAAAGTGTTTTGGAATATTTATTTTAGTTTTTACAGTAAATCAGCTAAGACTTATTCTTTAGCCTAGAAACGATGCTATCACTTTTAACTGAAAATAGCCGGCTAATCTGGAAATTTAATCAACTAATCAGTTAATTCAGAGAAAAGAAATCACATAATCGTAAAACATCCTTTCACTGAATTAATACATTGGTATTTTCAGAACAGTTACATCTGTATGTGTATTGATCTATAATCTAAAGAAATTTCAATAGTAAGTAGTGTCAAGTTTTCATAATATGAGATTTTCATTTTTATTATTATTTATTATTCAGAACTTTTTGAGGGATCATTGGAAATAAATGAATGAGAGGGAAATTAAGGAAATAAAAATCAAATAGTTCATTTATTGATTTTCTTTCCATTTGCTAATTCTCTGAATTTATGACAATGACTTCTTTCCCATTCATATTAATATTGACTATAAGTTAAATGTTAGTATATTGACATTTAACATTTGTTGACATTGGTCCACCATGTTTCACTGACATATTTCTATTTTAATCTTTTTTAGTGTACTTTGTAAACTTTTATACAGAATAAGGAACAAAAATATATTTCCAAAGATGAATAAATTATAACACAGGATTAGCTATATGACCTTATCTATTAATAATTAAATCATTATCAAAAGTAGATGAAATATTCAAATGTGCAAAGTGAGAATTATCAAATGATTTAAAATAACAAGGGAACTCATATAGTGTTAAATGTGGAAAAAGCAATTTGACTAAAAAAAAAAGAAATGATTTTGGTGGTATACAGAGTTTTTTTTTTTTTTTTTTTTTTTGAGACAGAGTCTCACTCTGTTGCCCGGGCTAGAGTGCCGTGGCGTCAGCCTAGCTCACAGCAACCTCAAATTCCTGGGCTCAAGCGATCCTCCTGCCTCAGCCTCCCGAATAGCTGGGACTACAGGCATGCGCCACCATGCTCGGCTAATTTTTTCTATCTATTTTTAGTTGTCTAATTAATTTCTTTCTAATTTTAGTAGAGACGGGGTCTCGCTCTTGCTCAGGCTGGTTTTGAACTCCTGAGCTCAAACAATCCGCCCGCCTCGGCCTCCCAGAGAGCTAGGATTACAGGCGTGAGCCACTGTGCCCGGCCGTATACAGAGTTTTATAAACACCTAAACTGAAACTATATTAGATTTTTTTTACTTAACTAATTTTAGTCTGATCAAATTTTCCAATAATCTGGACAATTTTCCAAATAATTCAGCTAAACTTTCTCAAGTTAAATGCTTACATTTCATTTGGTGGCTAGACGAGTAAGTCCTATATGGTCACAAAATTATATTTCATTTACCAGGACTACTTTTCATTTGCTTTGTACACACTTCTGACTATTTCTAAGAACATTGATATCACATAAGAAATGAAGTTTGTAGAACTTGGGAAGCACATAAATGGAAAAAGTAATTTTGAAAAAATGATTCTAAGTCCTTAAAGTATCTTTTTTTTCTAGTTTATTTTTTTATTTTTATTTTTTATTTATTTTTATTTCAGGATATAATGAAGATACAAATGTTTTGGTTACATTTTATGACTTTGCCTCACCCAAGCAAGGCATCACCTAGTTTAAAATAATAGTTTTGTTTGGATAGAATGAAGAGAATCAAACATTTTTGAAAAATTTTTCTATGAGATCAAGTATGCTTTTTGGTTACCAGTAGTCTCAGGGAATTAAGAAATTACAAAGTGAATAATTTATTGCCCTCATAGAATATTAAATGAGTCTTCTGAAATTATTATATTAAAGTGTTAATTAAATCCAGTGTTTAACAATAGATGATTCAATATAATTACATTTTTTTGGTGTAAGAGAAACCTTTGAGATTTCAACTCTAACTTAATTTTAATTTTAATTTTTATTTATATGCCTTATTCATTAGAGCACACAAATTTAATGTAATCTTTCTCTATAAACATGCATTATGTAACTCTTATCTAGTATTCAGACAGGTATATAATTATGTGTGCATGTGATGAGTATAATTCAACATGTACTGATGCTGGTCGAAACCAAGAGGTTTTCCTTTACAAGTGATATCTGATAGCATTTGCTCAGTGGTTTCAAAACAGAAAAATCTTGACCACGATGGTTTTTAGTTGTATTCTGGGCAATCGATGTTTTGGTGAAGTATTGTTATATGTCCTTTGTATATAGTTGTAAAAATATCATATTTTTCCAACTCTATAATTTTCTTCCTTTTAAGATTATAGAGCAGAGCCTGCAGATTAATGGAGGGGTTCAACCATTCCAGAGTATCTGAATTTGTGTTACTTGGACTTACTGATTCCCCTGAGCTCCAGACATTCTTCTTTGTGGTGTTTTCCATTTTGTATTTAATAACCATGTTGGGCAACTGCCTGATTTTGCTCACAGTCCTATCCAGCTCACACCTCCACTCCCCCATGTACTTCCTGCTCAGCAATCTGTCTGTCATTGACATGTGCCTGTCCTCCTTTGCCACACCAAAGATGATCATGGACTTCTTTGCTCAGTGCAAGACCATATCCTTTGAGGGCTGCATTTCTCAGATCTTTTTTCTGCACCTCTTCACTGGGACTGAGATTGTGCTGCTGATCTCCATGTCTTTTGACAGGTATATTGCCATTTGTAAACTTCTCTATTATTCAACAATTATGAGCCAAAGAGTGTGCATTGGGCTCGTGGTAACTTCTTGGATGGTGGGCTTCCTACATACAATAAGCCAGTTAGCGTTTACCCTCTATTTGCCTTTCTGTGGTCCCAATGTTGTAGACAGTTTTTTCTGTGACCTTCCTCTGGTCATCCAGCTGGCTTGTATAGATACATATGTTCTTGGGATCTTCATGATCTCAACCAGTGGTGTGATTGCACTTATAAGTTTTATGCTTTTGCTCACCTCCTATGTCATTGTTCTTGTCACCATCAGGGACCACCCCTCCACAGGTTCATCCAAAGCTCTTTCTACGTGTACTGCACATTTTACAGTTGTGTTAATGTTCTTTGGGCCCTGCATCTTCATTTATGTGTGGCCTTTCACAAACTTCCTGGTGGACAAAATTCTCTCTGTTTTCTATACTATCTTCACTCCCTTTCTGAATCCTCTTATCTATACTTTGAGAAACCAGGAAATGAAGATAGCAGTGAAGAAGAAACTAAATAACCAATATTTTGATTTCAGGAAAACTACTCCATAATATCCAATACAATGAACACAGATCTATCTGAGATGTAGTATCACCAGTTTTGTTCTTAGAGCACTAAAAAATTATACTTAGAATCTGCCTTTCAAGTTATTTAAATATTTAAATTCATGAAAGTAGAAGCCAGGGATAAGAGATGCACAACATCTTGCCAAAATATTAGTGTAGTGTTTGTAAGCCTTCTGAGATTCTAAATCCATTTGATAATCTGTTAAAATCCTAAGGCTGTTTTCATAGAAAAATGCACATATAGGCAAAATTTTGAATATAAATTCAGGGCTTCATAGATCCTTGAATCCTATAAACAGATTAAGACTATTTAGAGAAGCCTGAGATAAAATATGGGTCCCTTATCTTCTAATCCAGAACATGTGCACTCTACTGCACAGACTTGTGGCCCTTTGATGGTGTCCACTTTAATTTAGAACTTTAACTGGGAGTGTTGGGCAAAACAGTTTTTTTTTTCTTAACACTGAAAATATTTTCTTGGGAAAATTGATACCGTGAGGGGATACTTTTTGAATAACGTTGAACAATCTTGATTTAGCAGGTCCAATCGAGTTCTGAGTTATCTTTGAACATAACAGAAAAGTTCAAAGGATCTGAAATTTAACAATACAGTTTCTTAATAGATGTCCATCTCACTATCACACTGCATAATTGATATAGCAAATAATAAAATGACAATTTGTAAAGTTTAAACCATGGAAAGTAAATGACTCAAATCTGATTGGCTTTCAAAACCTGGCTGAAAATAATAGATATAATGAATTCATTTATTACCGAGACTTAATGTTTGGAAAAATTATTGACTATTAAATTAATGATAATTGTTTCATTTCCAAAATAAAATATTATTAGCCTAAGTTTCGTGTTTATTTTGCAATATAATATGGCCTTTGAGAAGAAAAGATGAAAAGTATAGTATGATTCTCCCTAATTTGGTTTATTATTGATTGTGTTAAATAGATTTTTTATTACAAGACAGTTTTTGGCAACCAGTTGGCCAATCCATTGTCCTAACAGCTAAAGAACTGAAGGTCCAGAGAATTCATAGAACTATTAAATAGTTAAGGCTGAATCACTGTAAGGGGCAAAGAACATTGCTCTAGACAAACCTGGACGCTGTAATTAAATCTTGGTTCTGTTGTTTCCTCGTTGTATTATCCTGGAGGATTCACTTGACCTTTCTATCCCTTTTTCAACTCTAAAAACAACTGTAAAAGGTAGGTTAAATGTTTGTCATGACTATTTTGTGAAGAGTCATGGATTCTAAAAATGTCATTTCCATTTCGCTTGGACTTCTATCCAAAAATACACTTTATTTTAAAGTAGTATGCCTCTGAAAATCAACTTTCTTCAGGGCAAACCACTAGTATGTAAAATATTATATTCTGGTTTTACAATGTCTCTAAGACAGCAGCTTGTTAAGATACGTGACAGAAAAATAGAACATTTCCTAGTTTTCCATTACTAATATGAGGGTGACAAAACTTAGATTTCATGACATTTTGATATCCTGATCAACTGTGTCTCCATGAATTGACTAAAGTATATGAAAAGAGTTTTGGAAGCAATCTGTCATCATGGAGTCAAACAGTGAGTGCCACGAAGAAAAACACAAACCCTCACCTTGCAAAGAAAGAAATGGCATTAATTGTTTCTTCCGTTTATTTTGGACTTCTAAGGTCTCAACATTCTTCAGCACGACCTCCAAGCCAAATATTTAACATCTGAAATTAAACAGCGAGCAGAAAGTTTATCAAGAAATATAATGATGCAGCTAGGTATAAAACTGCATGCTTAATTTGGAATACTAGTTCATTTCTAACCAAATCTCTTCCTTCTTGCCTCATGTCAATCTGACAAATGAACAAAACGTGAATGAAGGTGGAAATGTACTTTTTCCTCATTCCGATTCTTCAGCAAAAATGATTATCTTCGTTTTTGAATATAAATCCCTGTTCCTGAAATGTCAGTGTTTAGTTAAATAATTATTTTTTGAGCACCTACTCTGTCTCAGGCCCTTGCCAGGTACTGGAGATCCGTTAAAGTACAAGATCTGTTTCTCTGGCTTTGAGGGGCATGTACCCGGTAATTAGCTAGGATCAGACTGCTGTAGGTCTGAAGTCCGGTCCTGCCACTTTCTTGTGCAACCTTGAGCAAGTTTTTAAAAATGTTTCTAAGCCTCAATTTTTCACCTATAAAATGTGGTAATAGTATTTAACCACCAGTGATGATGTGAAAATTAAACAAAAATATGTGTAACATATTTAACACTGCTTTGTATTCATTAAAAGTTTAAAAAATACTAACTAATATTATTGTTATTGTTGCTGTTTTGTTAAATATGCATAAAATCACAGTTAATGAAATGGAAATAAAAGTTCTTACTTGAAGTTAAATAACAGGATTTTATACTATAATAGGATGTGTCAATTTACCTAATATTCACTAATGTAAAAATATTGGACCTGTGCCAATTATTATTAGTCTTTGTTGTCTTTCGGTAGTTAGTGTTGTCCTTTGTATGCCTGTATTTTTCAAAAGAAGTATTGTATTTTGGGAGTTTCTTATTTTAAATTGAAATATATTCCAAGATTGCATGAAGGGGGAAAATAATAAAAGCACTATGTTCAATAGGTCGGTGTCTTGTTTTTGTTTCCCAGTAATGTTTTTAAAATAAACATGGTTAAAAAGTCATGTATTTCAAAAAAGCACCTCTTGTATACTCCTGGATAGAGCTGGAACGCATTCTACTAAGTGAGGTATCCCAAGAATGGAAAGACAAGCACCACATGTACTCACCATCAAACTGGTATTAACTGATCAACACATAAATGCACATATAAGAATAACATCTATTGGATGTTGAGCAGGGGGCGGAGGGGAGGAGGGAGGGTGGGACGGGTATTTGCACACACAAAGAGTGCAATGCGCACCACCCGGAGGATGGACATATTTGAAACTCGGACTTGGGGGGGGCAAGGGCAACATACGTAACCTAAACATCTGTACTCCCATAATATGCTGAAATAAAAAAAAATTTTACTTATTTATTTTTTATTGATACAAAATAGATGTACGTATTTTCAGGGTACATGTGATGATTTGATACATTCATATAATCTGTAAAGATCATATCAGGGCTATTGGAGTTTTGTGTCTCATCTTTTACCCATTCAACAGATAGTAATAGAAATGCTTAAATGCTTCCTATATATTATGATTTATTAAAAATAACTGGGAACTGAGTGATGACTTAATTGTTATCTATTCACTTTATGTAAAGCACATTAATAAACAAGTTTCAACTATAGACATAAAGACTTTGTCTAGATTTATGAAAATATAAAGGAATTGTTTGTTTTGAGACATGGTAGAACATACTGTTTAGGAAATTGTTAAAAATAGAGCCTTAATATTACAGCATTGTCAGACATTTCATCTGGCTAATAAATTCCTGAACCTGCAGAATTAACACTTAATCTCTACCTCAGAAACTTCTGGTAGGAGAGCCCATTCCTGAGGGGTCCGTTAAACCCTGAACTGCCCCCTCACTGAGCCCAGCTAAGATTTCTGCACCAATGCAGCGTATCAGATTAGCCATTCCTCAATGTGTTACTCATCCGAATGTGCGAAGGTGGCTCTCACATTTGCACCACCCTTGACTCTTCCTCCGGATGCACTGTAGTTGATTCACTGCAGAGTCCTGGTCATCATAGAAGGAAGTTGAATCAAAGGTTCAAGGAAAAGAAGAGACTGGAGAGAAGTAGAAAGAGAGGAAAAATGGATGTAATAGAATAGATATCTAGCTATTAATAAATTCCCAATTTTGATTCTACATTTTTTCTCATCCACCACCCAATGCAATCCATTAAAGAGTTCTCCTATTTCTAAAATATATATTGACTTTATCTATGTCTCTCCATCTCTGCTGCCATCTCCCTAGACTAGGTGATTTATACTGCATAGTAATACTACTGCACAGTATGCTATTATAGGATAGTACATAGACTACTGCTTAGTCAGTGCTATTGCAACAACCTGCTAAATGTCTTCTCTGCATTTCTCCTCATGATTTCCACCTGCAATTCATTCTCCCATAACAGCAAAAACTATTTCTCCTAAAACATATATGCGAGCCCAAAGAGGAGCGGAGCACGAGTTGGGTTCTTCGCCTGTGGGTCATAGATTCTCAAGAGGTCTATGGATGGAATTCAGGATGTCTATGAACTTAGGTGGAAGAAAATTACGCATTTACTTTTTACTATTCTCTAATTGAAATGTAACATTTTCTTCAATTATGAATGTAGTTAGTATTATCAGTATCTATGATTGTGTCATCACAGATATTTTTAATAATATAATAAGTTGTTGGAGACATCTCAAAATATTGTAAATGCTCATCACTATTTTAAAATTATTTCTGCTATTAGATTCTCACTAGATCTTATTAAATGTGTTCATAAAGGTCCATATTACATGTGTCACATATTATATATAACACATATTACATATATCACAATTGAAAAAAATCTTTTGATAACTATAGTTTAGTATACTTGGTTTCTTAGTGTTCCTATATTTTTAATTGACACATAATAACTGTACATATTTATGGGCTACATAGTGATGTTTTGATACATACAATGGGTAGTGATCAGATCAGAGTAATTAGAATATCCATCATATCAAAGATTTATCACTTATTTGTGTTGGGAACATTCAATATCCTCTTTTCTAGCTATTTGAAATTATATAAAATATTGTTGCTAACTATAGTCACCTGTGGTGCTTCAAAACACTAGAATTTGTTCTTATCTAGCTATAATTTTGTGCCCTTTAACAAATGTCTCCCAATCCCCCTTCCCTTTACTCTTTCTATCCTCTAGTATGCTCTGTTCTGCTTTTTACTTCTATGAGATCATTTTTTTTTTTTTTTCAGTTTCCACTTGTGAGTGAGAACGTGTGGTGTTTAATTTTCTGGCTTATTTCACTTAAAGTAATGTCCTCCAGTTCCATCCATGTTGCCACAAATGATGAGAGTTCATTCTGTTTTATGGATGAATAGTATTCCGTTGTGTATATATATTTACTTTATCCGTTCCTCTGTTGTTGGACTTGGCTTGATTCCATATCTTGACTATTGTGAATGATGCTGGAATAAAGATGGAAGCGCAGATATCTCTTTGATATGTTGAATTTATTTCCTTTGGGTAAATGCCCAGTAGTGGGATTGCTGGATTGTATGGTAGTTCTATTTGTAGTTTTTGAGGAACCTCGTACCCTTCTCCATGATGGCTGTATTAGTTTACATTCTCATCAACAGTGTACAAGAGTTCCCTTTTCTCTGTTTCTTTGCCAGTATTTATTATTTTTTGTCTTTTTTGATAATAGCCATCTTAGTTGGTATGTGATGGTATCTCAGTGTGGTTTTGATTTGAATTTCCCTGGTAACTAGAGATGTTGAGAATTTTTTCATATACTTGTTGGCTATTAGTATGTCCCTGTATATTTTATCTTGTATGTTTGAGATATTATTCTGAGAAGGAGGGTTTAGGCTTCACCAAACTTCCAGAGGAGTCTATGATATACTTTTTATGTGTGCACATGCAGACACACTTACACAGGTATACACACACACAGCTAAGAACACCTGAAGTGGGGATTGACAGCACCATCACTGAAACTAGATTACCTGATTTGAATCCAACTCTACACCACTTACCAGACTTGTGTTTTGGGGCAAATTAATTAACTTCTGTGCCCTAGTTTTCTCATCTTTTAGGCAGAGTTTGAAAGTTAGCAGGCTGCAAGCTGCAACTGCCCCCTATTCCCAAAATGTTTTGTTTTTCCTCAAAGATTTATAAAGAAATCAGTCTAATTACCAAAATTAGGTAGTGGGAGATTTCACAAGCAAATACAGATTTATGGATTTTCATGAAAAAATGACAAAAACACAAGCTCATCAACATTTGGCCAGAATTTGAAGCCGGAGCTGAGCTTTTAGACAAGCTACCACCAGAGACTTCGTCTCTTTGTTTTGTCCTGCACAGGCCACTCCATGCATGTATATTGTCACAGAAGTTTGTGATTCTTGATAAAGAATTTAAAATGTATAATATGCCCTTTCTACCACCATGCCTGTAACTTTTCTTGCATCCCTAACCCTAACTTTGCTGTAATCCACTCTTGTACCTAAATGTTAATGGCTCGCTCTCAACAAACAGAATTTGTTGAATCACCACGGAACATTAATGTTCTTACAAATTATTCCTATATGAGACTTTAAGTCAGATTGGGATATAGAATCTGTTATACTTCTATCCTTTTCCTTTGTTATGCTTCTCTCCCCTTGTGTCCTAATTCTCTTTCCTATGTTTATACTCTAGCAGAAATCTGCTTGTAGTCATTGGCATTTCATTATACATCGAAGAGCTATGCCGGCTCTTCCAAGGATACCTCTAATTGTAGGAGGGTAGGATTTTCCTCTAGATGAAGTAGCTTAGAATTAGTCAATCAGAAGAAGATGATGTTATCATAAGTAGGATTTTCTGCCTTTGTCACACGGCCATCACTTTAGTCTCCTCTCAGTAAAGATAATCCAAGAAATATTTTTTGGATCTTTTTCATATCAGAAACTGTGATCTGTACTGGGGAAACAGAAATAATAATATATCATCCCTATTCTTAATGAGATTTTATTATAAGAAGAAGAAAGATGATTGCCATGATCTAAGTTTGCATATGGTACTATGGGAACCTAGGAAAATGCATGTCTAAATGTTCCTGGAGAAATCAGAGTAAGCGTGGGGGTCAGAGGTGGTGCTGAATTTGTGACTTGAATGCCAGGTCAGGGTGAAGTAAGCCAGGGGGGAACAGAGACAAAGAGAAAAATAAAATGCCGAGTGAATTCAGGAGGTACGTGTGGTTTACTATTTCTAGAGAACAAGATATGAAATTAGTAGTGGAAACAGAGATTGTGCTGATAGGAAGAGGCCGGATCTTGGATGCTACCATCGCAAAGGAATCAGACATACTGTAGAGTTAATGGGGGAGCACTGAGGAACTGAGGGCAGACTGCAAGCAACTAGTCAACCTTTATTGTGTTTCTGTTGTGTGAGCTTTCGACAGACTTCTCAGGTGATTTGATGAGGAAGTTTTGTCTTATTTATTTTTCTCTGTGGTAGATAAAAATATAGTCTGCGCTTAAAGACTACATTGGAGCTATAGAAGAAAAGTTATCCCAGTTCTTCTTGTCTCTTTCCATCCCTCCTGTATAACTTCAAATTTCTTTGCTTGATCAACATACAGAACCTTTGGTTATATGCAGAGCTGACTTGCATTTCAACAACCAAGGATCCCTTTTACCTCATATTCTTTTCTCTCCTCATCACCTTGTACTTTGAAACTATTTCCCAGAATCTCTCATTCTCACACTTGCTCGCCCTGCCCTTGTCCTACTTATCCCTCAGGTCTAACCTTGATGTAATTTCTACAAGGAGTCTTCCAATGACCACACCAAGTATGGAAGATTCCATTATTATATGTTCTTTTGTTATTCTATACATGTTCCTCATAGTGCTCAGCATAATTATAATTAGAAATGATTATACTATTATTTATTGACTACTTTTGTTTTCTTCTCTAGACTGTAATTCCATGAAGGTAGAACTACACATGTCATATTCACACTTTATCCCCAATAAGTAAGAGAATGCTTGGTACACACAGATACTCAACACACACTTATTAAAAGATTAAATGATGTGCAATAATAGAATTATCTGCAGGTTAGTTTTGGAGCACAGAGGAGGGATTGGTCAATTATAATAGGTAAAAGAGAGATTAGTAAATGTAATAGAATGTGATGATGGTCTAGTTGAATCTTAAAATAGGAATAGCAGGGTGGTAGGAAGGTGGGGGTGAAGGGAGAACGTTCCAGGCAAAAAAAAGAGTGGAGGTGTAAACAGCATGGTGTGTTCTGAGAACTGGAACTCATCCATCACTTTAGGAGAAAGGGATGCTTCTTGGGAAAGTGGTAAGATACAAAGCTGAAGATCTAGGTATTTAGATGGATGTTAAACTACTTAAAAAGGCAATTTGCTATTTACAAACATGAATACCTTTGGAAACAAAATTTTATTACTAATGATTTATCCTACAGATATGTTTGTGTACATCAGAAATGGCATATGTTCAATATCATTTATTGCAGCATTGATTAAATAAAATAAACAGGAAAAAAATTATTACCTATCAATAGGATAAAAATTAAATAAATTATCAATACTGTAGGATAATAAGCAATAGTAAAAAGAGTTGAAACTCTGTTCTAATATAAAAAGCTCTCCTTGATACTGTTAACTAACAAAAAAGGTTCAGAAATGTAAAAAGAATATTCATTTTACATAATAAGAAGGTAAGGTGTTGATCTATATTTGAATCTTCTTGTATTTGATTAAAGAAGCCACAGATATAATCACAAAAATTAAATAAATTAACAAAGTAAATTCAGGGGTGTATGTGTGTGTACACACAACAGGAACAGGGCAGATGAGAACAGGGATGAAAAGCATACTTTCAACTATACATCTTTTAATATTCTGATTTTTGAAATAGAAGAACATATTATTTATTT
>NW_012148618.1:3419163-3422867 GCF_000956105.1 Propithecus coquereli
ATAATTAATTAAGCATTTCTGGCAGAGTATGATGCATATTGAGTGTAATACAAATGTTAAATGTTAGTACAGTTTAATTTCCACCTTGAAGAAGTTTGTTTTCATGCCTCTTCGGAAGATTCACAGGGCATTTCCTCTCAGAGTTGTCATTGAACAGACATCTGGTGACTGACCTTCTGTTTCTGTAAAATCATTTGAAGGATATGACACCAGGCTTCTGTTTTCTATAGACTCTGAACTAACAGAGTGATGGCGTCTCCTTGATTTCCTACTCAGTTATAACACTTTTCACTGCCATGCCACGGATTTGTAACATATCCCTTGATATGTTTGCTCTTCTCTGTGCCAGAAAACAAGGGATCATAGCCTGGTTTTAGCATTGAAAGCATAGCAAAAGCTAGAAAATGCCTCTTTGCATCTTTCTTTTTCTGTAGAAGCTTGGTAGGCAAAGGCCTGGTGACTGCAATTCTGAGGACCACAGACCCAAGGTATGGTTCTATCTATTTTAATGGTCTTTCACCTATTAATGGAAGTCTCATCTTCCCTTTCCTTTACCTCCTTGTTACCCTTTTCCTATTTGAGACCCTCTCAATCCCCCTCCCAGAAATCAGCTTTTAGGAAATTATATGTTTAAACTAACATGGGACAAAATGAATTGGAAATCAGAAATCCTATGGACTAGAATATTAGAGCTTGAAAGGACCTCAGAGAGGATCTAATCAAATCAGAGATTTGCATAAGGTCCCATAGTTAATGGCAGACTTTGTCAGGAGCATTTGATTATCTCTGAAATTCTTTCCATTTCAACATTTCTATGATTAATATGATATTATATTTTGAAAGAAGAGTAATAAAAGAATATGGAAAAGGATGTTTATTTAGAAAAAGATAATTACTATACTTCAAAAAGTGTAACAAGTCACTACTTCTAACTGTTCCTTGAGTCAAGTACTGTAGCAGATACTAAAAGCAAAGCAAAAGATAATAAAACACATTAGCAAACAAATTTACAACAATGGCAAAACAACAAAAACAAACAAGGGGAAAGTCTGCCCTCAGAATGCTTGTCAATTATAAGAAGAAAAGACATAGACACTTAAGAATTGTTTAGGTAACAGTATAATGCAAGGTATAAAATTAATGCTGCGGGAAATAAAAACTCTGGAAAAGTAAAGAAAGTAAAATGGAATCAATAAAAGAATTGAAGAGGTTTCCTTAAAGAGGCAGAGCTTAGATTAAACCTTGAAGAGTGACATAATAAAACTGTACTATGTCTTGGTTCTAAAACCATTGAAATTTTTTGAAACAAACACTGTAACATCATTTTAAAAATAGATTTTCTGGAAGAAGAGTGGAACAAAGTGATAACCGACCAGAAAAAACGGCATGTCAATCAAGTTCTTTCTTTATGAAGTTTCCTGTGATGAAGTTTCACAAATCGACAGCTGCATCTCACGTGGAAGACTGCTTGCTGATTAGCCTCTGAGCTTCCAAGATGAGCAGGGGAAAGCAGTTCTTTGAGCAGGAACAATGGATTTGCTACAGGGAGAGAAATATGACTAAAGGGACATTGATGCGGGAACCTAATTTGGTGCTGAAGACTCCGTGCTTAAAGCTCAACCAGTTTGAACCAAATCTCAATTTTGTTTTACGTGTGTGTACTTTGGATATCCTGAACAATATGAAGTATTTTTACATCTCTCTGCATTTACTCCTAGTTTCTTTTATTAGACCATAATTGAAGATCGGCTTGTGAAATTGTTTAACCCCAATGAAGGTAAATGGAGAACAAAAAATCTTATTAATTAAAGAAGAAAAAGTGAAGAAAGAAATTAAATACCTCTATAGAACCACACCACAGACAGTTTTGATTCGGCTGATGACTCTTGGAGATGAAACATAGTATCATGAAATTAGGTTCAATATTCCTTTAAATTATTTCCTAGATTCATCTTTTGCAATAAACTGTTGGCACTCAGTGTGAAGTTTCTTCTCTACGACTATAATAACGAAAGATTAAAGAGCAGGCTCAGGTAAGTGACTATCAGTAGAGAATATGAAGCAGAGAGAGAGGGGACCCCATCGATGGAGGGATTAGAATGGGGACTGGATACTCCTTTACTCAAATTTTCTTAGATTGGTGCCTGTGCCACCTACCTAGACATTGTAAATTTCCCCTTTGCATTCCTAAAGCTTAGAACTGATGGCCTTATTTCAGAGCATGTGCAAATTTTCATATAATGGGACCCATGACATTTATTTGGCTATAATTCTAGCAAGTGTATATATTAAGATGCTGAATAAGCACACAAAATTTGTAGCTTGATATAGAAAAAACTATACTGCATTTCTTACCCTGATCAGCCCACCATAGGCTATTGATCAGAATGAAATATGAATGACCCAATTTAAGAAACTTGGTCTCCTTACCAGGGTTGAGAAGGTGAGAGACAGGTTAATAATGTTCAGAGAGTCATATAAATACCTTTATTATTATTTTTTCATTAATATTAATTCATTGTAGATTTCTCCAGTAACCATTAAACAATTCATAAATTGAACTGGCTGTACTTTACCACAAGAAAAACATTTAAGATTATATCTTTTTAACTCTACCCAATCCAATAACTTTTCAAGCAATTTTAAACAAGTTGCAATTTACAATGGGTATAGGTTCACTATACAGACATACAAACTATTGAGTCAATATAGTAAGCTGTAAAATCATTTCTTTATGGTTGGCAAATATCTATCTATCTATCATTTACCCACGTATATTGCCATATATACATCCATCCATTGACTTATTCATCTATCTCCCTATACATTCATCTATCAATTGATTGATCTTTGTATTTGACCCCTAAAAATCTATCCGTCAGTCATCTATATATCCATTTGTCTTTATCTGTACATAGGCCAGGGCAATATTACACTGAATATTATGCAAACTTTGACAAAGGCGGGTAGTTGACTAATTATTAGTGGTCACAGCAGTTTAGTTTTATGCATTAAACATTCCTCCTGTGTGTCGCTCTCAGAATTACAATGACTAAAATGCTCTTAAAGATAATCTTGCCCTAGTTTAATAGAGAGAGAAAGAGAAATTGAGAGAGAGAGAAAGAGAAAGAAAGATAAGGCACCTTCTATACTAGACTGTTGTCAAATAGCTGTATTAACTTGGAAAAGTAATATTATTCCCTGGTTCTCAATTTCATCATCTGTAAAATAAATAGATTTGACTAGATGATTTCTATTTTCTTAAAACTTCAGTTCTTGTCTATGTCAAATATGTTGAAGAACCACTATTTCATGGAGTCCTTAAGTCAAATACTGTATTTAACCAGGGCAAGACAGCTCAGATCGTTCAGGACCTTACTATTTACAACGTGGCTTTGGATAAAAAAATGATACAGTAAACATCATGGCACCCAAATAACTTGTCACTGCTTAGAAAATAAAGAAGTATTCATATCTGTAGGTGAACAAACTAGATTCTGTCTCTAATTCACACGATCTTGAAAAAGCTACTATATCCTTAGGTCTTAGTGTCAGCTTTTGTAAAACAGGACTGTGGATGGAATTTGTTGTATAAGACTCTAGGATCCTTTGAATCTTTAATATATAAAAGACTATAAGAATTTTCCTGGAGTATGGCGTACTGTTTTAAAACTGCGAAACCCACTATATGGAATGTAGAGATT
>NW_012148618.1:3422917-3440117 GCF_000956105.1 Propithecus coquereli
TAATGGAAGAAAAGAGAAAGGAAAAGTGAAAAAAAATCTGCTTTATAAATTCAAACTCTGTAAAGAATATTAGGTGATAATTGAATCTTTAATATATAAAAGACTATAAGAATTTTCCTGGAGTATGGCGTACTGTTTTAAAACTGCGAAACCCACTATATGGAATGTAGAGATTGAAGATTAAAATAAAGTTCATTCTTATTCTTATCAAAGATAGGTTACCAACATATTAAATAGTAAATATTTTTACTTACCAAGTATCCTTTATTTCTTTCTGACTTTCAATTAAAAAAATCATTCATTAGCATTTTGTCAGCAATAAAAACTCTATTGTTACTTTAGTGTATAGGATGCTATATTGGTTGTTGGTGCTTTCACGCTTCCCTCTTCTTAGAGACTATTGCAAGAGACTGGGAGGGAACATACTCTTTCTTAAAACATGTGACTATATCAAGGTAAGGAATACTCAAATAAATACTTAGATCTTATAAAATTTGAATATTCTAAAATGTGGGTCCTTGCATGCTAAAATGTTGAGTATAAGTTTTATAATGCCCTGTACTAAATGTTATTTTGAGGAAGGAACAATTAATATTTAATATGATCAGAGCAGTACTCAGTGCCTGCTGAGGTTGATTACAGAAATAGTTTTGCCATGAACTAATTGATTTATTGCAATATATGAACAAACTGAATAAGGGGAATAAATGCTGAATAAGTATTCATTTGCATATGAGGAAAATTAAGGGGTATGATCAGTCTTCCTAGAGTTAAAGATACGTCTGCTTAGTTTCCACATAGAATGCTTGACATCTTTATTTCTAAGGGTGTAGATCACTGGATTCAAGAGGGGGGTGAATATGGTATAAAATACTGAAAGTGCTTTGTCTATTGGGAAATTTGTGAAAGGCCACACATAGATGAAAATGCACGGGCCAAAGAAAAGGGTCACAACAGTGAAGTGGGCAGTGCAAGTGGAGAGGGCTTTGGAGGACCCACTAGAGGAATGCTGCCGAACAGTGACCAGAATGATAGTGTAGGAGATCACCAAGAGGATGAAGCACACCAGAGCAATCATGCCACTGGTCGAGATCATGAACACCCCCAGAATGTATGTGTCAACACAAGCGAGTTTAATCACCAAAGGAAGGTCACAAAAGAAGCTGTCTACTTCGTTGGGTCCACAGAAGGGCAAATTCACAGTAAATGCTAACTGACTCAGAGCATGGACGATGCCAACAATCCAGGAAAGTATCACAAGCCCAACACACATTCTCTGGCTCATGATGGTTAGGTAACGTAGAGGCTTACATATAGCCACGTACCTATCAAAGGACATGGAGATCAGCAGTACAATCTCAGCACCTCCTAAGAGATGTAGGAAGAATATCTGGGTTATGCAGCCTCCAAAAGAGATGGCTTTGTGCTCACTGAGGAAGTCCACAATCATTTTTGGGGTGGCAAATGAGGCCAGGGACATGTCAATGAAGGAGAGATTGCCCAGCAGAAAGTACATGGGGCAGTGCAGGCGCGGCTCTGATGCGATGGTGAGTACAATAAGGAGATTCCCCAGCACGGTGGCTGCATAGACCATGGAGAAAAACAGGAAGTAAAAGATCTGGAGTTCTGAAGAACTAGACAGACCCCGTAGTATGAATTCGGTCACGATGGACTGATTGTTCCAGGCCATTCACTCTGATTTCTGAAAGGACACTGACATTTGCAGATGAGAGAACTAGGAAAAAAGTACAGCAATCAAACTCAAAGTGGGATTTTTTGCATAGAATCATTTAGTGGCAGCCCACCACCGGGTAGTTCCCATTGTATCTTTTCCCGACTCATAGTGGCCAGATAGTAGCCTTTCCAGATGTTTCAAATGATTCAATTAAAGATTAATTTTTATGACTTAGCAATCTGTCCTAGAAATAAAATGCAAATATTCAAAAAAGAAGTGAAAATTAAGGCGTTCTAACATTTACTCAGTTTTTGAAATACTTTTAAAATTTCACAGCCCATTGCCAAGTTTTGAAGGGAAAGGGAGTGGTAACTTTTTTCAAAACTTCGTGATGGTTGAAAGTCTAGCACAAGGAATACTTGAGAATCATAATTGATTATTAGTGGACATACAATTATGGAAAGGAACATGGGTACTAGTCTCTCGCAGTGGCTAGGAAAAGGGAATAAAACATGAGGGGAGAGAAAATGACTACAGAGAAACATCATCTGCTTCTATTTTCTAACAGAGATTGTCGGGAATAAAAGTGAAATAGACTCTAATTCTTAGTTCTTCCTTATGGTCATTCAGATATTATGAATGGCCCTTGTTTTGTGTCACCAGTGACACAGTTTTCAAAGGCTGATGAACATGTTCTGGTTAGAGCCTGTAGGACCCGTACGTTCCCAGGTACATTTTAAATAGAAAGACATAAATACCATGCTGCCAGAAGCCAGATATTTTGTAACTGTTGAAATTTATCAGTTTTCACCAAAGCTGTTTGAAACATAAAACTCTTCCTGTTTCCAGAATTCACAAGGAACAAAAGTGAGACAGGTTTATATAGAGAAAGAAGATGCTAATGAACTCAGAAGAAGTTACATAACATAACATGCTTCGAAAGTTTGAACTAAATTGATTAGGGAAGTCTCTCTCACTGAGATTTGAGAAGACTTTACGCAGTGCACTGAAAGCCAATTGAAATGATGTGTACCTGAAATTCATGATAAAAACCTTTTCAACTTGCCACTAAATCAAGCTTTTGTTTCTCTTTTCTTTCTGAAAACTCTGTTGTAACTATACATTCTACGCAGATTGTTCTAAGACTAACCCAATTTAGTCACACAACTACCTACTGCTCTTTGCTTTCTGTTCTGAAGTTCGGTGCCCTTTTTTCTATCTGCACATTGTTCTTCTGCTTTTACCCATTCCAGAAACTTTTAGATTTCTTTAGCTCCCACCTAGCTGGTATTAAAATAATTGTCTCGGCCGGGTGCAATGGCTCACGCCTGTAATCCTAGCACTCTGGGAGGCTGAGGCGGGAGAATCGCTTGAGCTCAGGAGTTGGAGACCAGCCTGAACAAGAGCAAGACCCAGTCTCTACTAAAAATAGAAAAAAAAATTAGCCGGGAGTGATGGAACATGCCCGTTGTCCCAGCTACTCGGGAGGCTGAGGCAGGAGGATTGCTTGAGACCAGGAGTTTGAGGTTGCTGTGAGCTAGGCTGACTCCGTGGCACTCTAGCCTGGGCAACAGAGTGAGACTCTGTCTCAAGAAAACAGCAAACAAAAATCACTGTCTCCAGCACAGCTCTTACTTAAATTGGTGTACCAGAAATAGCAGTGACATGGGACCTCAGAAAATATGGACTCAAATCGTGTCCTAGGAATGTGCAGTTGGGTAATTTACTATGTCAATTAGTGCCTCCAATTCTTCATAAGTAAAATAAGTGGGTTGATCTAGATAATTTTAAGATCCTTTCCACAAACATAGTAATACTCTAATACTCAACTAGTTCCTAAAAGCAGTGACAATTACTCCAGAGTGAACTTAGATGAATCCTATACATAATTTCTGGGGAAAGGAGGCTCACAGTCTTTGAGATCTTTATATTTATAATGCCTGAATTGATATGAATTGATTTTATGAATCACATGGCAAGAAAAAGACCAGCTGCTTCTTGGGGAAGACACAAATGTTCGAGTTGCAGTGGGAGTTATTAAAACATTCAAGTTGGTTTGGCCATAGTTAAAGATAGATTACAGAATGTGTGATTGCTCATTAGTGCTTTATATACAGGGCATGGATATGGTAGGATGAGGAAGATTTAAGAAATTACCTTTATCTTGGACCACAGCAAAGATAAGACAAATAGGATGTGTTGTTTGACTTTTGGGGCTGCAAGTGTTATCTCTCTTTTGGTTACTCCATTAAGAAATGAGGATAAGGCCTGTGTCTCTCTATCTGGAGAAAAATCTATACAGTAAATAATAAAATGAAGGTTTGAGACTTTATATTTTGTAGCATTCACTTGAATCATTAGAGACTAATGGAAGAAAAGAGAAAGGAAAAGTGAAAAAAAATCTGCTTTATAAATTCAAACTCTGTAAAGAATATTAGGTGATAATTGAATCTTTAATATCACTTCAAAATCAGCATATCAATGAATAAAATGTAGATGGCAGCCCTATTTAAATATTTCTCTATTAACAAATTTTTGTATATTTATATTGTGTTCAGCTTGTACTAATAAGGTAAAAAGAAATAATTTGATGAAACTATATTATGTGCCTTTGGTGTAATGAAAAGAACACTTGATCTCAGATTTGGAGGCCTGAGTTTACATCACCGTGCAAGACTTTATTATATTACACTGAGTGCGTTACGACACTATCATTCTGAGTCTCAATTTCTTCATTTGTAATGAGAGATATAAAACAAAGCTTTGGTGTATTAAAACATAAAGAGCTACTAAATTAGAGAACAAATAGACCAAACACCTTGTAAAAAATGGAAAAAGATGTGCAATGGCTATTAACTATGTAAAAGATGCTCGAACTCTTTCTGATAAGAAAATATGTTAAAATTTCATTGAGATCCCACTTATCACCTATCATATGGTAAAATCATTTCTATCAGACAGCAAAATTGTAACGGTTTGAAAACCTACTCTAGATGATGCTATATGCAGGTAATGCCAGAAGGAATGTGAAATGATATAACCCCACGGAGGGGCATTTAAGTGTGTGTATATGTGTGTGTGTGTATTCATAATTTACCTCTAAGGAAAGGGAAATAAGAAGGAATAATAGAGTTAAAATGCTGAAGTGTCAGGTATAAAATCAAACTTCTTTGAATATATCTGCATTGTTAGTTTTGACCTAGGTTAGGAAATAGAGTTCAACTTGAAAAGAAGAGCTGCTGTACATTACGGGATAAGGGATTTACCAGAGATATTAGTTCTTGAACAATTGTGAAGGGACTTGGAAAAGTGAAGATATGACAAAGGGAGTTGCAGCATCAGAGAAAACACTAACCAGTTAATCTAAGAAACCAAGCCCATCTAGACAACAAGGTAGAGGGGATGAAAGCGGAGCTGTCAGAAAAATTTCTTATGTGAAGCTGTTACTTTTGTATATCTGCAGCCGAGCAGCCTGAGGCTACTGCCGATCCTCAAATTCAGCAGTGAGGAAAAAGCTGGATACAGAATGGAGCAGCAGAGAGCAAAAGAAAGCTAGAAGTGGTTGGTACCTCTGCATCTGTGTAACGATGATCAGAGAGTGATGGCTGCTGCTTTCTGCTGCCTCTCAAATTCCAAATATACTTATTTTTACACAACTTCAATACAGAATCATGCAGGGAAGGGAAATATGAAAACTATAGTTCTGAGTTTAACCACTTTGACAATAGAAAGATGCAGCATACTCAAGAGTCTACAGGAGACAATCGTGAAGCTGCATTTATATGGGAGGTTGGCTGGTGCTGAAACTTCCAGGATGGTTTTCCTAACTTCCTGCTTCACCTGGAGTGGACAAAATGGCTGGGTTCTGGCTGGTACTGCCTATTTGCACCTGGTATCTCATCGTTCAGTAGTTTAGCCTGAGTTTCTTTGATTAAGGGCCATATCTCAAGAGTGCAGAAGTAAAATCTGTAGATCTCTTAAGGGCTCAGCTCTGTAACTCACCCAGCATTTTAGCCACAGTCTAAACAATAAAAATTGCTACAAGGCAACAAAGATTCAAAGATTTGAAGGAGATGTAAAATATTCTGGTCGTGATTTCCAATCCATCATAATCTGTGCTTGAACACAATTACTAATATTTATATTCTACCCACATAGACAGCCCCTGCCTATCCTTCTCAACTAGAAGTGATATGGCCTCCTAGGGAACATTTGGCAATTTTTGGAAATATTTGGTTTTCATGACTTAGGATAAGAGGATGCTGCATAACATTTTATATTGCACAGGATGATCCTCTATGACAAGCAATTGTCTGTCCCAAAATGGTAATAGTGCTGAGAATAAGAAAACTTCATTAGTATAAAGTTGAGATTCATTCATATTTTTGTATGTGTCAGTAAGTTTTTCTTTTTAATAGATGAGTAGTATTTCATTATATGAGTATACAGAAATTTATCTATTCACCAGCTGATATATATTTGTTTTTGTTTTTTCCTACTTTTAGACTATCATAAACAAAGTTGCTATGAACATTCACATTTAGGGTTTTTTTGTGGATTTAAGCTTGCATTTCCTTTGCATAAATATCTAAGAGAATTTTTACAGGGTTTTATGGTAATTGTATATTTCAATTTATGTAAATTGTCAAGCTGTTTTCCAAAATGGTCATACCATTTTGAGTTTCCAACAAAAATATGAGAGTTTTCGTTGCATTCTTGATACAAATATTTTCTTCCAGTCAGTAGCATCATTTTTCATTTACTGAACAGTATCATTTAAAGAGTAGAAGTTTTAAATTTTGATTTTGCCTAAGTTATCAAATTTTTAATTGTTTTCTTTTCTATCTTTTTGTTTCTTTGAAATTTTTGCCTAACTTTAGGCCACAAAAAATTTCCTCTATAGTTTATTCTAGGACTCTTATAGTTTAACTTTTAAATTTAGGTCTATATTCATTTGAAATTAATTTTTATATAAGGTATAGGATAAGGATTATTTATCCTTATTTGTGTAAGAATTGAGATTATTTATATATTTATGTTTGGATATAAATATCCAATTATTCTAACATCATTTGTTGAAAAGGCAATTCTTTCCCACTGAGTTATTTTGACAATATATGTATTTTTCTTTGGACCCTTCATTCTGTTCCATTCATCTACTTGTCTACACTTAGGCAAATACAACACTATATTGATTACTATTGCTTTATATTAAGGGATGAAAATAGCATGAGTCTAACAAATTCGTTCTTCTTCCAACAAATTTCTTTGGTGATTTTATAACCTTTGCAATTCCTTATAAATTTTGGATTTAATTTGTTTATTTCTACAAAAATCCTGCTGAGAAATTGATTACTGTGATGTTTAATGCATAGAACAACTAGAAGGTAACTGCCATCTTAACAATATTGTTATCTTTCTATCCATGAGCATAGCCTCTCTCTCTCTCTCTGTCTCGCAGTCTCAGTCTCTTAATGTCTCTTTGTATTTATTCTGGGACCCAAGAGATGGAAAATAACAATGCTGGAGCCACACATTGACTCTTAAAACTTCTGCTCAGGTGTGGCATATGATACTTCTGTTTATATTACACTGAACAAAGTAAGTCATGCGTCCAAGGCTCTGGCAAATAGAGTGAGAGTTATGTTCCTCCACAGCACAGAAGGGTCCCTGAAGGGATGGGCTATATAAAAAAAGGTAGACAATTTTGAATTTTAAATTTAAATGCAGTGTACCACATGGATTTCTACCAGATAATAGTCATATTGATAGTATTCAATAAATAAAAATATTCATAATGATAGTTACTTGGAAATATCACTTTATTAATTACAATCGCATTCACATTGCTAGTACCTTAGTCAAAGTTATCTTCTTATACCTATTAGATTTAATAACCCTGCCTTAAATTTCCCCCTTCTCTGAACTGGCTGAATAAATCCTTATGTTACTGAAAGTTTGGTATTTGTCCTCAAGGCTGAATGAAAAATGAGGTCAAGTGGTTTCAGAAAAACGAAAGAGTTTATTAATTTTCCAGCAAATGAAGAGGATGACAGACTCTCATCTTAAAGAACCATCATCTCCCCTTTAAGCAAAAATACGGTCTCAAGGGGGTTTTCAGCTTCAAGCTATTGCTGTTTAACTATAGTTGGTGGTTTTGGTGGACCTCGTCTCCAGTGAAGACAATCTTATGATCTTTGTCCAGATAATTCTGTTGAGCCATCTCCTGTGGTTTAAGATACTAGGAAACAAAGAAAAAAGAACATTTTTCTGCCTCTTTGATTATCGGCCTTGGGCAGGAATGCAGATTTTAATTCCCAAAAATGGTGAGGAGTTTTAAAGAGACAACTTGTAAAACATTTTACCCTTTTTCAGACCTTTACCTCTGTTACACTTAAAAAGTACTATTGTTAAATCATCATAACCCTGACTACAATGGCCCTTTGTCATCTTTTATATTGAGTTAACTGTTTTAGAGTAGCATTCTTATTCTTCAAAACTGCTAACTAAATATCTTGCTCCACTGCAAATAAGTTGCACTGTTTATGCCCCACGAGCATTCTTTTTCTTCCGTCAATCAAAATTTTAGTTTTCATTATAAGCCACATGCATGATGTATATCTTGCAAGAACATGTTCTTGATTGTTTCAGCACATAATAATTTGTCTTTTAACTAAAAGATAGTTCACTCATGATCTCTGAAAATAAGGTGAACTCTAGATTTATTTGGTTTTATTTTCACCAATTGTTTTATTTATAGATGTTCAATATCTCCAAAGAACTCAAAATTTTGAAGCAGAGGTTGTCACTGAACCAAACTGGTTTCCACTTACCCAGTGCCATAGGCCAGACACTGGAGCCTAGAGCTGCAGCAGCTGAAAGAGGCATTTTTATTTGCAAGGTGCCATGCAAGGAGAACAAGCCCAAATGCTTAAAAGTTGAACTCCCCCATGTCTTATAAGTTTGGGTTTTTAAAGGCAGGGATACATTTCAGGTAGGCCAGGCCCCAAACGGCAGGATATTCTAAAGTAGGGGGGGACAGGTGGATTCAGAACAGAAAGAAATGTTAAGATGGATGTGACAGGCCCCTCATGGGGACATTTACAACAAAGAATGTCAATAAGAGTTCAATTTCTCAATTCCCCCTTAGCTGCATTTTCCATCCATAGGGATTTCTAAAAAACAACCCAAGAACATGTTAAGATGCCATCTTTCAGTTTCTATAGGGAACAAAAACACCTCCTATATCTGGCTTGCTTGGAGGGCCATTGTTCTAATCAGTTTGCCCATTCACTTTTAAAGGTAAGCCCAGTGTCCCAGAACTTCCCCTGAAGGAACTCATGATTTTCCTTTATTTTCATGCTTGGGGGCCTGGGAGGCCCCTCAGAGGGGGTCTCTGCTTGGTCTACAGTTGAGTGTTTTGGATTTTGTTCTCTACTGCCTTTAGTCCAGGGTTAGAGAACTAAGGATGTTTATTAAAATTAGTTGACATGATTATTTCCTGTTGCCTTTTGAAATGATTACTTTCCCAACTTCTATTCCCTGAATCTCTCAAGTCCAGGTGAAAACAATCATTGTAAATTCTCATAAGATTTTTGAAATATCTTTCCTTTGTGAATTCAATAATACCATCTCTGTTGTTTAATAAATCCCATTGCAAGATGATTTCTCGGTCAATTCCCAAGTGCCTACAACATCCATGTTATCTACAGCTGCTAAACAACTAATGATTCAACTAGATCATTTTATGTTTAAATTGACCTATGCTTTCTGTCAGAAACCTACTTAACACTCTTAATAATCCAAAGCCCGAATTCTGCTAGATCTGGTAAGTAAAGGTGTTTTACAAACGATTTCTACTAAAAGATTTTAAAAGTTTTCCCTTCCCACTCCCATCTCCTAACCCCTATTCCATGGACCTGAGAGCAGTACCATAGTTTGCATATGTCAGCATATACAAAGGGAGAATTCAAACAGGGGTGGGATGAAAGAGATTGATCTTCGAGGGCCTTCCCATAAAAGTAATGTGATTTATCCTTTAGGAAATAGAGTAAAATTTTAAATTGTAGAATTATAAATAGTTGTAGGAGAAACAGACTCATATTTTAATGAAAAAGAAATTGTGACCAAAAAAAGTTAAATGGCTTTCCTTTGGCTATATGACTATATTGTAGTAAATTTGATAATAAACCAGTCTTCTTTCACTGAATGAATATATGCAAAACCAATTTTCTATGTGCTTCTTCTGGGTTTCAACAAGAAAACTTTCATCTGTGAATATGTTAACAGTTCTCTGGAAATTTATAAGAGTTCTACGACTCTTCACTGAAACCTCACTATAATATTGTTTAAGAGCCTTAAATGTGATACAAGAGCTTTATATGTGATATAATTTGTATGTGTTTTTTCAGTAAGGGTGTCTTTATGGATCAATTATAAATAACTGAACAGGTGTGTGTGTGCAAGTGTGCATGTGTGTGTGTTTAACACACTGTCAGCATAAAGTAAGTCCTTACTAAATGTTAGCTATTATCTTTATGATTATATAGATGAATGGTTGGACAAATAGGTAGGTAAGTAGGTCTGTTTAGAATGATATTATCTTGGTTGGATTGCCATATAATACCAGCAAAGAAAGTGTTATTTTTCAATACCTGGATTTAAGGGGTATTTTACCATAATCTCTATTATTCTATAATTTCCTTTTAAACCAGTATACCAAATGAGAAAGCTGGAAAGAATAGTTAAATTTCATAGAGAAAAAAACTGTATGAAAGTAGATTCTTGGAAATGGAGCCCTTGCTTCAATTGAATCATACTTTCCTCTTAATTATTATTATTATTATTATTTTTGATACAGGCTTCTACCTATGAATCAAGACAATGGATGTGGCCAATAAGTCTACTGTATCTGAATTTGTTTTGCTGGGGCTTTCTAATTCCTGGGAACTACAGATATTTTTCTTTATGGTGTTTTTATTGTTTTATGTGGCAACAATGGTGGGTAATGGCCTCATAGTCATCACAGTTATAGTTGACTCTCACCTACATTCTCCTATGTATTTCCTGCTCACCAACCTTTCCATCATTGATATGTCTCTTGCTTCCTTTGCCACCCCCAAGATGATTACAGACTATCTAACTGGCCACAAAACCATCTCTTTTGACGGCTGTATTACCCAGATATTCTTTCTGCACCTTTTCACAGGCACTGAGATTATCTTACTCATGGCTATGTCCTTTGACAGGTATATTGCAATATGCAAGCCCCTGCGCTATGCTTCAATCATTAGTCCACAGGTGTGTGTTGCACTCATGGTAGCTTCCTGGATTGTGGGAATTATGCATTCAATGAGCCAGGTCATATTTGCCCTCACGTTACCATTCTGTGGCTCCAATAAAGTGGACAGCTTTTTCTGTGACCTTCCTGTGGTGTTCCAGCTGGCTTGTGTGGACACTTACGTTCTGGGCCTCTTTATGATCTCGACAAGTGGCATAATTGCTTTGTCCTGCTTTATTCTTTTATTCAATTCTTATGTTATTGTCCTGGTGACTATCAAGCATCATTCCAGAGGATCATCGAAGGCCCTTTCTACCTGTACAGCTCACTTCATTGTTGTCTTCCTGTTCTTTGGGCCATGCATCTTCATCTACATGTGGCCACTAAGCAGCTTTCTAGTAGACAAGATCCTATCTGTGTTTTATACCATCTACACTCCCATTCTGAACCCCGTAATCTATACCTTGAGGAATCGAGAAGTAAAGGCAGCCTTGAGGAAACTGAAGAATAGGTTTCTAAATTTTAACAAGGCAACCCCTTCTCATTATTTTTAGTTTTAACTTCTAGTTCTAGTTAGCTTCTAGTTTTAACTTCCTAGGCATTACATATCACAGTTTTCGTGACACAGCATTGATCACTGCTGTGCTAAGCTCTGATTTCTGGAGTTCTTATCAAATTGTAATTTCCAAGAATTGGTGAGAGCATGGGTCAGTGCATTTTAATACTATTCTCATGAATGTGTTCAAAATATATTAATATTTGAAATTTCAGAAAAGCAATTTAATGGAAATAATTTTTTCCAGAAACAAATGCTATCTATACAAATATCAGGAGTGATTGTTCCAGTTAAGACATTTAATGATAGTAATCAATTCATTGGAAAATAGGAATAAAAAATAATAAGAAAAAATATAGATTAAAGGAGAACTAGGAGATGATGACAATTACAGTTAGCAACTGAATTACTCAGTGAGTTGCCCCTAAAATGTGACAAATTACTAAGACCTCTGTAATACTTAGGAATTTTTATATTGCTGTAGGAGTTTAGCCTCTGACAAAAAAGCAATGATTTTCTATTTATACATACTTCCCAGAGCCACTCCTAAACATTTAAACCAATTCATGGTCTCTTCTAGTAAAGAAAACCCTGGATATATTTTATTAAAAATTTGAATGAATTCCAAAGAAAATCCTGTGAGCGTCAGAGTCTCCATAAACCACTTTTACCTCATAAGTAGAGCAATACAGCCATGTTACTCTTTTTTTTTTTTTTTTTTTTTGAGACAAAGTCTCACTCTCTTGCCTGGGCTAGAGTGCCGTGGCATCAGCCTAGCTCATAGCAACCTCAAACTCCTGGGCTCAAGCGATCCTCCTGACTCAGCCTCCCAGGTAGCTGAGACTTACAGGCATGTGCCACCATGCCTGGCTAGTTTTTTCTGTTTTTAGTTGTTTGGCTAATTTCTTTCTATTTATAGTGGAGACGGGGTCTTGCTCTTGCTCAGGCTGGTCTCAAACTACTGAGCTCAAGCAATCCTCTCGCCTGGGCCTCCCAGAGTGCTAGGATTATAGGCGTGGCCACCGTGCCCAGCCCATGTTACTCCTTTTGGTAAAGCAGAATGAGTAGAGAGGCTGGAGAGTTCTTCATATCAGAAAATATTATGAAATGAGTTGAAAAACAGTACACTTCATTTTGTGCAGACACCATGGTAGTTTAATTCCTGGGAGGTTAAGACTAGAATTAAATTAAGAGATATATCTTATGATAAATGAACTTTCGGAGAGTCTATGCTTTCATTTTAAAGTGTTACATTGCTTTGCATTTTGATTAAATTTACTTTTTTCTTTATTTGGATGTAAAAATAAGAAATCTGTGCTTAGCAATACACTGTCAATGAAGTAAGCTTGTTTTTGTACACAAATAGGTTTTGTTACTGTTATAAATAAGAATACTAGGTTCAGTATTAGCTTTAATGTCCTTAAAGTATCACTACCACCTGCTGATAGATACTGGAATTGCAAGTATTGAAATTCATGAGAAATAATTCTTTTGGATATCTTGTTTACAAATCATCTTCTTTAAATATTGGCATACATTAATGAATTAACTGTTATTTAGAATTTACTAAATGATATTTATGAAATATACTGTCATATATACGATCTGACTTTTGTCCCAAAAGAAAAGATATGTTGCAATGACAGTATTTAATAAATATCAAACTGTTATTTTCTGGCATGATTGAGTAAATAGAGAAAATAAAGAATTATATATGCATTAATTATCATTCATGAGAGATAATTAAGAAAAGAAAATTAACAACTTTTCATTTTAAGCCATATTATAAGAGGAATGTGTTTTATCTTCATCAGTGCGTTTTTCTTCATTAATGTATTAAACAAATAAGAAAACAAATTTACAAGTATAAAAATATGTGATATTGTGTTTAAAACCTGTGCAGTTTTGCAATCATTGAATAAAAATGTCTACAGTATTAATGTAAAAATAATACATGTTTATGTCAGCAAAATAATAGCATAATTCTATTTTAAATAGGGATACAAATTGGGCCAATTTAGATTGTGTTTGTGAACTTTCTCTTGGTTGCAGCTATATGTGCAAATATGTTTGGATTCAAGAATCTTATTTATATAAAACATTTTAGCTAATGTTTTAGAAGTATGCCAAATAATTCTTTTACTTAACATATTTATTTGTCAAGGGAATATTTTCAAAATAAAGCTGCATTTTGCAGTATAAAACTGTGAAGTCTTTTGGAAGAGATGCCATCAATCTTCAGTGCTATGGTGGAGAATTCTAGAATTCAAGAACATTTGCCAAAAAACCCTCAACTGTGTCACTCATTAGCAGACAACTCTATAAGGCAAGTCAATAATGAGATTGAATAGTTGGATTGATAATAAAACTCTGCAGCTGAGAATAAAAAGGAATACAGAAAGCCTCTGGAGTACTTCCATCTATAAAGGGAATGACCTACCATCCCCCCTCGTAGCTCATCGTGAGGAGTCAACGTTCAAGATATCTCTGTGTGTTATAGAAACACTTAAAAATGTCAGTTAGGACTTATGATGGATGGTTTTATCACTGTATTTCCTCCACAAGCTGCTGACACTCTTCCACCGAGGGTGAGTGCGTGACACTACCACAAACTCATTCATAAGCAGCAGTCAGGATGGTGCCATTTGCCACCACGGTATGCAGAGTCAGAAATGACATTTTGCAAAGCATGCTTAGATAATCAGAAACCAGCTAATACAACCATAACAGGTTGAGGGTAGTTTTAAATGTTCTGCACTATTCCAGTAACAGGATTGAGGGAGTGTGGAGATATGGAAGACATGTAAGAAGACCACATTGACAAACAACTTCATCTTTCTTTAGGTGTTTGGGGAACCATGAAGCTTGGCAATACCAAACCTAAGAGTTTTCAAAATTATAAAAAGCCAGTTGTAAAAAGTCATGTAAAATTAAGCTGAATAATTGAATGCAGGCAAAAAAAGCTATTTAAAAATCAGGTATAGATAAAATGTAAATTTTAATATGTGAAGGAATTGGATATATGTAATGGCCATAAAATGTAAATTCTCTTTGCTTCTAAAAATATTTAAGGAAAATTTCAGAATACTATAATATATAGTATAACCATGGTGGATTTACCACAAAGCTAGGAAAGCTTTTGGCTTAGTACTCCTCCCTTGCATGGGTTTCCTCCAAGACCTTGCAATGGGTCCAAACAAACTTTTATTAATAATTAGGGTTTTGTTTTTGTTTTTAAAGAAGTCCCCTTGGATTGAACCTTAGGCTCCACAGAACCTAGGTCTACCTTGAGTGTAGGGGTAAAAGTCTCAGATTCTGGTATCTTTTTACCAGTGTTTGATGTCAGTTCTACTGTTAGTGGTGTAAACTTGGGCAAGATACTTAACACCTGTTAGCCTCAGTTTCTACATCTGTAAAAGGAGATAATAATGATACATACATCATGGAGTTGTTTGAGGGATAAAGAAAGTAAGTCACATAAAGCATATAGTTGTCTTCAATAAATATTAATCATTATATCATTCTAGGTGATCAACTCTGGATGTCTTTGTTTAAGAGCTTGATATTCTCTTGAGCTAACAGTTGCATTGTTTAATTTGAAAGGTAAATTTTTATTTCATATGTTTTAAATATCCATGTCTGCATATGTGTGTATAAAATTAATGCATATCAGGATTAATTTGGAAAATTAAAAGTGGCTTCTGCTAGAAAAATTGCATTAATTCAAGCTTCTGGAAACTTGTTTTTCTCTCTGCTCGCAACTTTTGTTAATCAAGAGAAAATTTAAATTTTTTCTTAATCATTATGCTATTGCTGCATTACAATGAATAAGTATTAAATTGATTGATTGCTTTTAGGATGGATTTTCAGTACAGTTTTTGTCAGAATAAGAATGATCATGTTTGACCCTCACGTTAATAAGGTGAACAGATAGATAGATGGTATAGATTAGTAGATGGATAGACAAAGTTTTGTATGATATGAACTCTTCTGTGAAGTATTTTTCTACATTTTTCTACATTCATGTGATCACTGGAGTCTGTTGCCAAATGGAAAAAGTTCTTGATAAGATGCTACTATTTGATCATATTCAGACTCTTTTTTTCCCAAATTTCTTCTTCATTTATTCTATCAAAGAATAGTTTTCTTTTTTGTTTCTAATACTCAACTAATCTCGGATTTGGATTTGTGAGATATACCTATCTTGGCAATAGGTATCTCTCTCTCTTTTTTTCATTTAAAAAAATTTTGGAGGTAAAAGTGTTTTTGGTTACGTGGATAAATTGTATCATGCTGAAGTCATGGCTTTCAGGGTATCCATCACCAGAACAGTGTGCATTGTAACTCGATAGGTAGAGTTTTATCCCTCACCCCTTTCCCACTCTCTCTCTTTCTTAGTTTTCAATGTCCATTAGAACTCTTTATGGCTATATATATCCTTCATTTAGCCCCCAATTATTAGAGAGTACATGTGGTGTTTGTTTTTCCATTCCTGAGATACTTCACTTAGGATAATGGTCTCCAGTTCCATCCAAGTTGCTGCACAAGACATTATTTCGCTCCTTTTTATGGCTGAGTAGTATTCCATGGTGTATCTATATCTATATATAAATGCCACAATTTCTTCATGCATTTATCAGTCAACTTAGGTTTGATTTTATATCTTTGCAATTGTGAATTGTGCTGTGATAAACATTCGAGTGTGTGTGTGTGTGTGTGTGTGTGTGTGTGTGTGTGTTTAATAAAATGGCTTCTTTTCCTTTGGGTGGATACTCAGCAGTGGGATTGCCGGATAGAATGGTAGGTCTACTTTTAGTTCTTTCAGAACTCCATACTCCATACTGGAATGCCATACTATTTTCCATAGTGGTTGTACAAGTTCACATTTCCAACAGTGTGCAAGCATTCCCTTTTCATTGCAGCCATGCCAACATCTATTGTTTTTTGCCTTTTAAATCACGGTGATTCTGACAGGGGTAAGGTGGTATTTCATTGTGGTTTTAATTTGCATTTCCCTGAGATTAGTGATGTTGAACATTCTTTCATATGTTTCTTGGCCATTTGTCTATCTTATACAAGTTTTTCAAACTTAAAAAAAAAATACTAGTGACTCCCTTCCAGTTAATGCAAAGTTGATGAGAGAGACAGTTGGAGTAACCCTTTTCTCTCCCTATTTCTTCCCTGATACCATGTTGCATGATGATTTTTGGATGTATGTACCCAGATTGAAAAACAGCTATGGAAATCTGATTCATGTGAACATCTTACATGTATTCTCAGACTCCAGTGAAACCCATGATGCAATATGATCGTCCTTCAGTTTATACTCTTCTTTTATGATGATTAATTTTCTAAAGAACATAGAAATTTTTCGTTGCAAACTATTTTTATTGTTCTTGATTACAACTGTGAGGTAAATATGCACAAGTTACGCTGGAGTTAGTAGGACCAACACCTAAATAAGATTGGAAATGTGACTTGGAGCATGGGTTAATGTATTCTATCTGTATTGTTGCCAGTATAACTCAATTGAAATTTTATTTTTTCTCTCTGATTTCTGTAAAATAAATAAATTCCAACACATAGTATGTACTACAGTGTTTGTATTTTTGTTTTTTCTCTGCTAATATTGGGAGAAGATATATACTCATTTACATTTGTAACTATCTCTTAAGAACTAATTTTTTTT
>NW_012148618.1:3441477-3460118 GCF_000956105.1 Propithecus coquereli
GACTTACAGGAACAGGCATTGGGGGCAACTATTGGAGCTATTGTGGTCTGGACTAGACCCCAGTGATGTGCTCTGATGTACAGAAGCCTCGCTGCCACTGCCACTGTCTCATTGCCCTCAGCACTTTTGAAGGTGGTGAATGTCACAGGACTCAGATCTGGCTTCCACAGTTACTTTCCCTGACATCACATCATCTTGCTCACCATCAGGGTTACTTGAGTAGATGCTCTTTGCCTCACAGTGCCTTCTAAAACTCATGTTGATTGAAAACATAGGGAAGATGTCTGGGCAAAGATTTTTTGGACATAACCCCCAAAGCACAGGCAAAAATAGATATATGGGATTATATCAAACTAAAAAGCTTCTGCCTAGACAATGAAATAATAAAAAAATGAAAAGCCATCCTACAGAATAGAAGAAAACATTTGCAAACTATGCATCTGATAAGGAACTAATATCCAAACAACTAAAAACCAAGAAAACAAATGACCAGTTAAAAAATAGGCAAAGGACCTGAATAGACATTTCTCAAAAGAAGACACACAAATAGCTAACACATATTGAAAAAAATGCTCAACATCACCAACCATCAGGTAAATGCAAAATAACCACAATGAGATATCAACTCACACCTGTTAGAATGGCTACTATGCCCAAAGGCAATCACAGTAGCAATGAAAATAAATAAATGGGACCTGATCAAATAAAAAAGCTTTTGCACAGTCAAGGAAACTATCATGAGAGCAAACAGACAACCTAAAGAATGGGAGAAAATATTCGCATGTTACACATCCGATAAAGGGCCGATAACTAGAATCTATATAGAACTCAGGAAAATCAGCAAGAAAAAAATCAAACAACCCCTATCAAAATGTCGGCAAAGGACATGAACAGAAACTTTTCAAAAGATGGACTAATGGCCAACAAACATATGAAAAAATGTTCAACATCTCTAATCATCAGGGAAACCCAATCAAAACCACAATGAGATATCACTTATCTCCAGTGAGAATGGCCTTTATCAAAGAGTCCCAAAACAATAAATGTTGATCTGGGTGCAGAGAGATAGGAACACCCCCTACACTGCTGGTGGGACTGCAAACTAGTGGGACACAACCTCTGTGGAAAGTAATATGGAGATACCTCAATGAGCTACAAGTAGAACTACCTTTTGATCCAACAATCCCATTACTGGGCATCTACCCAAAGGAAAAAAAAGATATTCTACAAAAAAGACATCTGCACTCGAATGTTTATAGCAGCACAATTTGCAATTGCAAAGATGTGGAAACAACCCAAGTGCCCATCAATATATGAGTAGATTAATAAAATGTGGTATATGTATACCATGGAGTTCTACTCAGCAACAAAAAACAATGGTAATATAGCACCTCTTGTATTATCCTGGATAGAGCTGGAACCCATTCTACTAAGTGAAGTATCACAAGAAAGGAAAAACAAGCACCACATGTACTCACCATCAAATTGGTATTAACTGATCAACACATAAGTGTACATACAGTAATAACATTCATCAGGTGTGGAGCAGATGAGAGGGGGAGGAGGAGATGGCCATATACACACATAATGGGTGTGGTTCGCACTGTCTGGGGGATGGATATGCTTCAAACTCTGACTCGGGTGGGGCTAAGGCAATTTACATAACCTAAACATTTGTACCCCTGTAATATGCTGAAATAAAAAAAAAAAAAACGTGGAAAAGAAAAAAAAAAAAAATGCTACAGGTCAATTTCACTGGTAAACCAATATGCAAAATTCTAAATGAAAAATTGGCACATCAAACCCAAATTACTATATCCTCATATAACACATTATGATTAAGTAGAGTTTATGCTAAGAATGCATGTATGTTTGCATTGGATGTTCTATCAATGATATTTAACATTTAAGATTAAAGAAAGAATTCATTAAACATTCCAATTGTTGGGGATCAGATGTTCTTTGCTTAGTTTTTTCATTTTTCCCACCAACGAGGAGAATATCACTAAAGATTCAATTCAATTCTTCACGTAATATTTCAAAAATCTCTACCTGTAAAAATTTCCCTAAATCTATTGGAACATAGTGCATATAATTGGTAGTGGGTTAGACAAGGGGAAGAGCTTTGGGAGTTGAAAGGAAGATGAAAGTTTGGCTATCTGGACTTGAGCCATTTTCCTTATTCAACAAACCAGCAAATGTCTAATAACAAAGAATCGCCCTGGGACACATCTATCTTCCCATGGTCCCTGTTTAATCCTTAGTTCTAAATAAAATGGAGAAATGGGAAAACGGGAAAAGGGTGAAATAGAGTGCTGAAAGAAGAGATTTTCTTAAGTCAATATTTATTATAGTTATGATATCTCAGCTCAAAAGCATGTATATATCTGATGCAATTCTCTTATAGGAGTATTTGATCTGAAAGAAGCCAAAACTTGTTTCAACTTTTTCAGAATCTGCACATAACTGAATTAGGTATGTTTTCTATATTTTATGTCAACCACTTGCATGATCTATTTACTTGGGATTCTCTCTTTGGAAAATGATAATAAGACCTTTAACTAGAGAATGAAACTTAGAGCAATGGCTTGTGATACTTGAACTTTTGTTCCAATTCCTTTGCTTTGACCACATTTTGACCATCCATTTTAGTCTAGAGCATAAAATTGGATGTTGAGTGTGATAGAAAATCTTTTAAGGATCAATTTCTGTAAAATTTGAGGTGTTTTTTTTGATTCTAAGGGTTTTCTTCTGAAGTAGTGAATAGAAGAGACTCTACAAAAACATCCTGACATCATTTTACATTTATCTCAGTTCACCCCAGCCCAGTCCATCACCTAGACAAAATGACATTCAGTAGAGGGATACAGTGTCATGCTCTATGATGATTGCTAGCATTCTTCTTTCTCTCCTGACCACATCTCATTAATTTTTCATTCATTTTCACCAAAAGACAGTTGCCATTTCACAAGTGATTGACCAAGTTAAAAGATATGGTCAAGAACAATTTTATTCCCAATTTTTTAAATAATACATGCTACTTCTGGATAAAAATTTCCTTCCCCATAAGAGAATGCCCTAGGAGGGATGCCTCCACTCACCCAACTGGTAACTATTGATCTAAAAATCCTTTGTAGTAGTTTCATTTTAGGTATTTTGTGACAATACGGACTCTCATTCATTTGATTATTATTATTATTTTTTATGCTAGGGTTTTTGAAAGAAACTTTGTAAAAGGTAATATAGCAACAACCCATGTAGCAAATATTATCAGGGAATAAAGTTTTCCAGACTAATATATTATAAACTAAAATTTATCATTTTAAACAAAAAACATTAACCATTTTGGAAAACAAAATATATGTCACCTCCCACCTTTTTGACTAGAAAGGGCTACTATTATTAAGTTCATTTATGGTACAATTAGTAATATTCAATGAGATTGAATAAACCAAATCTCTCGTTTTCCAATCCGGATGATTCCATTCATTGTATACTCTTAAGCCATATCTTTTAGATTTCATTAGAGAATCTACTGTCAAGGGTTGTGGAAAGAGCTCTGAGGACTTGGGATGAGGTGCTGGATTTGTTATTTGCTTTTTATATAATATTGAACATATTAGTTAACTTTTTTGAGTTTCAATTTTCTTATGTAGAAAAATGAGGACAACAATCTCTTCCTTACTTCAAGTCTCACATATTGCATGTAAAAATGCTTTCAAACTAAATAGTTTTGCAAACTGATACCACTCCCTTTTTAAATAATATTTTATAGAGACTGACACTTAATCACTTTTAATTATAACACAGAAAAAATGACAGAAACTTCTTTCTTAAAAGAGAAAAACAAAAATAGACAAAAAACCCCTCCTTATCAGCTATAAGATTTGCACTTCTAAACATAATTTTTAAAAATGAATTATTGACTAATTTTCTACCTCCTTGGAAGCTTTTTATGCATTCTTCCAGAGAAGCTGCAGAGAAAACAGGCAGAATGGATTATGTTATAATCTATTTGCAAATTATTTATTATCTCTAGTGTTTATTATCATAATTTTTTTGTTCATAATATCATTTTTCATGAATGAGATGGCATTATTTTTTGTTAGATATTTTTCAAACAATTTACTTTATTAGGTTAGAGAAGTTCTAATCAAAGCCTACAAATTCTATATCCTGAATACAATTACTTCTTTTGTAAGGCTTCTGCACTGGTGAGTGAAATATCACAGTTGATCTTTATATGATCTACTTTTTAACTACCTAAACTAAATCAAATCTTTGTATTTCATGGATGAGTATTATCACCTTATTTATTGATATTCTGTACTGACACATGGGCCATCTCAGTTTACTTATTTTCATATGGTACAATGTTAGTTGCAAGGGACTTTAGTTCAAACCAGAACAGTTATCATAATCTCAGAGACAATATGGATTAAAAAGTTGTTTGTTTTTTTTTTTGAGACAGAGTCTCACTCTGTTCCCTGGGCTAGAGTGCCGTGGTGTCAGCCTAGCTCACAGCAACCTCAAATTCCTGGGCTCAAGCGATCCTTCTGCCTCAGCCTCCCGAGTAGCTGGGACTACAGGCATGTGCCACCATGCCCGGCTAATTTTTTCTATATATTTTTAGTTGTCCAATTAATTTCTTTCTATTTTTAGTAGAGATGGGGTCTTGCTCTTGCTCAGGCTGGTTTCGAACTCCTGAGCCCAAACAATCTGCCCGCCTCGGCCTACCAGAGTGCTAGGATTACAGGCATGAGCCACTGTGCCCGGCCAAGGATTAAAAAGTTTTAATGATGTGGTTGCAGGTATTATGTAATAGAGAAAAGACAGAGGTAAGAGGAGAGAGAATCACAGTAAAAACAAAGGAAAAAAGATAGTTATTTTCCTTGTAAATGTCACCTCTTAAAAATCTCTAAGAAATGCAGTACAAGCATCAAGATGTCTTAGCATCTCCTGTTAATTGGTCTTTGCAATATATTAATACATGTTACTTGTTTAGAATCAGATTTAACCTATACATTTATAAAATGGAATTGTTGGCTTATATGGTTGAACCTCATAGCTATCCTTCATTAATAAGGATAGTTGAGAGAAGAATATATATGTCAAAATTATAGGTAAGACATTTCCTAATAGGATAACTCTAGAGCATTTAAAATTAATGTTGAAAATAACACTTTACCATTGTGGTCTACTTTTCTTGCTCTTGACAACAATCCATTAATGTTTATCTTTGTAGGTATTTCTTTTGTAGCCTGAGACCATGGACCAGGGAAATTATTCTAGAGTGGATGAATTTGTGTTGCTGGGACTCTGCAGTTCCTGGGAGCTCCAGTATTTCTTCTTCATGTTTTTTAGCTTCTTGTATGTTGCTATTGTGCTTGGCAACCTGCTCATTGTCTTTACAGTGATTTCTGAACCTGCCCTGCATACACCCATGTATATTATGCTCAGTAATCTTTCTGTTCTTGATGTTTTTCTGGCAACTTATGCAACCCCTAAGATGATCCATGATTTTCTTCATGAGCCCAAGACCATCTCCTTTGAGGGCTGCATGGCCCAGATATTCTTGCTCCATGTCTTTGCTGGTGGTGAGATGGTGCTTCTTGTAGTCATGGCATATGATAGGTATGTAGCCATCTGTAAACCTCTCCATTATGCAACCATTATGAACTCATGCAAGTGTACAGGCTTGGTGGTATGCTCTTGGGTCATTGGGGTTATGCACTCCTTGAGCCAGTTAGTTTTCACTGTAAATTTGCCCTTCTGTGGCCCAAACATAGTAGACAGTTATTATTGTGACCTTACTTTGGTCATCAAACTTGCCTGTACAGACACTTATGTTCCCGAAGTGTTGATGCTTTTGGACAGTGGCCTTATGGGGATGACTTCATTTTTGCTGTTGCTGATCTCCTATACGGTCATCCTCGTTACTGTGCGACGTCATTCCTCAGCAGGTATGGCCAAGGCCCACAGCACTCTGACTGCTCACATCACTGTGGTGACACTCTTTTTTGGGCCCTGTATCTTCATCTATGCCTGGCCTTTCAGTAACTTACCAGTGGATAAAGTCTTTTCTGTGTTTTCTACAGTTTTCACGCCTATGTTAAACCCCCTTATCTATACATTGAGAAACAAAGAGGTGAAATCAGCAATTCATAAACTGAAGACCCAATATGTAAGTTCTAGGCTGTCTTCCCAGTTTTCTCTCACAGGACTAGATTTGTTGAATTGAGTAGACAAGGGGAAACTTGTGGATACACAGATTTTATCGTTTTCTTGTGACCATCATTGTCTTTAAAAATTATTTGTTTAAAATAATAAATGCAATGCATGTTTTTTGTTAAATATTTGTAAAGAAGCCTATATATGAGTATGCTTTTTCCAATCATATTTGATATAGTTTTATAGTTGGTGGTTAATTTCTTATATTTGCTACATAAAATCTGTGACAGGATGTTTCATAAAACATTGTACAATTTAAATTATATGAAATTAATTTTATAAAAATTTGGGTGCATATTCTTATGCTCTAAACTAAAAATGGTATGTTTCTTTTATGGTCTAAAATACTCCAAGTAATTTGTAAGATTTGGCTCTAGCACTAAAAACCAATCCCATTAGTATTCTTTTTTTCATAGATTTTATATCAAAAAAGTTTGTTGGATTAAAAAAATTCATAGATTAATTCAGCATGTAAAATAATTTTACAAAAGTTTAAGGTAACACTTTTCAAATCCACCTTTATTTTTTCCTTCTCACATATAATACTTGAGGGACTTCACACATTACATTTTTTGAAGCTTTATAAAATAACTTGATGTTAGTCAGATAACATTTATTCTCTTATCATTTTGTCCCCACAATGGTGTTGACATCAAAATATGACAGTTAGCCAGTTTTAAGTCCATAAAATAATTATGTAACATTGCACATAAAGCTTTGGACACTTGGCAATAAATCTACATAAAAATAGAACAAGACACAAAGGCAGTTACTTCAGAACAATGAACATTATCATCTGGAAGCAAATTATGATGCCACCCCAGTACTATGAACTGAATGTTTATGTCCCTTTTCCCCTCTCAGTGTTATGGTCTGAATATTTTATGTCCCATTCATATATTGAAACCCTTACTACTAAGTTGATGATATCAGAAGGTAGAACCTTTAAGAGGTGATTAGCTTATGAAGGTGAAGCTTTCATAAATGTAATTAGCGCTCTTATAAAAGCAACCCTAGAGCACTCCTTCTCTTTTGCCACGTGAGGTTGCAGCAGAAAGACTGCTGTCTATGAACCAGGGAGTGGGTATTTACTAGCCACCAAATCTACTGGCCCCTTGTTTTTGGACTTCCCAGCCTCCAAAACTGTGAGAAGTGAATTCCTGTTGTTTGTAAGCCACCCAGTTTATGGCATTTTGTTATAGCAGCAAGGATGGACTAAGATACTCAGTGTTATACACCACCCTGACTTCCTCCAAGGTGATCTCACTCTAGAATGAGTAATATATAGATGAAATATAGGTCCAGCTGATATAAAATAAAGATAGACGACACATTATTCTGTGGAGATATTTTACTCACGTTATACATTCGCTGTGCTTTTAAACATAACTCATCTGGCAAACTTATCATCATCATCCTGGTTTTTTGGGTTGGGTGATTTATCAATTCTGCATTGTACTGTTGCTTCTTTCCTGGTATCAGCATTGTGATTGACAATTAACTGGACAGCAACAACTGCTATAGATACCCCATGTGTAGTTTTTTTCTATAATGTACTAAATATTTTAAGTCTATGACCCATGGTGAGAAGTTAGATTTGTCTGGTGTTCTTCCTTTAAAACTCTTTATCCTTAATTCTTCTTGAACATTCAATCTAATTACTGTGCTGATTTTCACAGGAATACAGAGTTTTTGTTTTTGAAAAACAAAAATGAGGATCATCCATACCACTACATATTTCAAGTAAGGTAGAAAGAATACATTATTAACTAGGCCCTTCCGTTCAAAAAGTACTCCATCGGTATGGACTGTGCAATTCTTGTGTTCATCAAATATGACTTTGGAAAATAACTAACGTCTGCAGTGTACCTATTTACAGGAATTTAATCAGACATACTGAATGTATATTTTAATGTAGTTACTGATTTTGGAAAACCCTATGCCAGAGGTGGGAAAACTGTTCATGCTGGAAAGTGAGATTAATTTAGTTGTAATCAAATAAGGCTGCACTCAAGAATCTTCAATTAGATATATTTAAAAATGTACATTATTTTGTAAAAATCTAACTACTATGTACTTAATAATTTCAAAAAATAAAAACTATTTGTCAATTTTAAAGTTAACTAACCTTTTAATGACTTTGTGGTGTCTGCTGTTGGTTGCAAAGCATTTGAATATTTGGCTGTAGCATGGAGGTCCACAGTTTCAGTTGATCCTCTAGATGGGGTATCAATCATTTGTGACCTTAAGGGCACCTTGATTTGGGTTAGGTAGGAGAATATATATTCACAACAATAAGTGGTTAAAAAGCAAGAAAGCATTTTTCAGGCATGTTTCCAAAGGCATGGGTATTCTACTGCATTTTTCCATATTTTTCCAATTGGATTTTTCTTAGCGTCAAACAATGACTTTAAAATGTCAACAAGCACCACATATGTTTACCATCAAATTGGTACTAATTGACCAACACTTATGTGTACATATGTCAGTAACATTCATTGGGTGTTGGGCAGGTCGGAGGGGGTGTGCAGTGCACACCGTCTGGGGGATGGACACGCTTGTAGCTCTGACTCGGGCAGGGCAAAGGCAATATATGTAACCTAAACATTTGTACCCTTGTAATATTCTGCAATAAAAAAATTAAAAAAAAATAAAATAAAATGTCATCTGTTGAGAACTCAATCAATTCCATCTGTAGTTCTTTAGGTGCCTTGGTGATATCAACTAGGTGAGACTGAAATGCTAATTTGAGTATGATGTCATGATTCTCAAAGTCAGTGAAATTTTCATTGTATTCTCCAATTAATAGGTCTATAACAGCTGCATATTCTTCAGATGTTTTGCATGTGTCATCCTGCTCATCAATGACCTTTGCTAATTGGGAAAACTGGAAACAGCCCAGATGTTTACTTACCAAAAAAAAATGGACAAATATGCAATGTGCTGTATTCATACAATGGAAAAACCTATAACATTAAAATGAATGAACTAAAACTATGTGTATCACTATTGATAACTGTTAATAATAAATTATTAAGTGAAAAAATAGTAAATTGTAAACTAATACATAGAAGATGATACTACTTGTATGAAATTAAATAAGTATGCATATTAGGCTGTCTATTTCTTTGTGGATACATCCCTATGTAATAAAACTATAAAAAATCATACAAATATTAAATACCAAACTCACATTATAGGTTAACTCTGAAAAATTGATTTGGGGTGTTATACAATATGCTTCCACTAGCAATGTTTTATTCCTAATAAAAATAAAGGAAATATGGTAAAATATTAAGATTTGGCAAAGTTTAGTATTGTATAAAAAGATAGTCATTTAATATTTCTCTATTTTCAGGGTCCTTGAAATATTAAAAATCATTTTGTACAAAGGTAAAGTGAGGTTTGGAGAGTTAAAGTGATTTGTCTAATAGCTTATTCCCCATTTTTGGTAGAATTGAGAACAAGAACCCATGTCCTCTAAGTTCTAATTAATTATCCTTTCTTCCATATCACCACACGCTCAGGTTGCAAGGACATAGTATGTCCTTCCATTTCCATGTGAAAATATTTCTCATTTAGGGAAAAGAATGCAGTTTTCTACACTCTTTCCCTGGAGTGGCAGGTCCAATTGCACAGAATTCACAGAAGATATTTTACTCCACATACTGCCCAAGGGCTAAATGACTCTCCCTTTTTCTCCTATAGCTCTGTGGTCCTCATTGCAGTTGTCAACAATGTAGGATGTTATTTGCTTTGTTCCAATGGGAATATCTAGTGAAAGGTATTAATAATTCCCATTGGAATGTGAGCCTTGGCTATTCATTGTTAAATGTAAAAAGTTTCAACTGGTCACTTAGATAAATCCATGGTACTCTTCCAATTTGACAAAAGAAAAAGGCACCTATAAATATTGCTACTCAGAAGAGATCAATTCCACAACAGAAAAACTGAAGAGTTCAATTTACATCTCTGATATGCATTATAACAGGTAGTATATACCTAACAAATATATACATTAAAATAGATTATATACAGTTACATATTCTATTCAGTCATTGTGCTGTGCCTTAGAGAAGATCCATAAATGGGAGAAACATGTATTAGAAGTAAAAGAAAGTGAATCAAGATGAGGATGTTCATGTGTCTGTGTCTAAGCATGCTTGGGAGAATTTGTGAGAAATTATGCAAGAAGGTAAAGTGGCAGAAAAGCTAGGAACACATTCTGCTAGGTGGGTATTCTTGGGAGATTATGCAAAATCAGATTATACTCTTAACTATCACCTAAAAAATTAAATAAACATGCAAGTCAAGGCTATATATTTCCTTGTAGAGTAAGACTATTAAAAAATTATAGAAATGTTAAATACCAAACTCAGGTTATGGATTTGTAGTTATAGTATAGTCAGTAATTTATTTTACTTTGCACTTAAAGTAAATAAGACAAGATTTATTTAACCCTACAGAAGTAGAGTGAAAATTTCTTCTTTTTAAAGCATTTCATTATTTCTAACACTTTTTTAAAATTTGGTAACCAAAATATGGTTTACTTTAAATACAACAAATAAACTATTTTCTCTATGGTGCAATTCAAACTGATTATTTTATCCCCTTTGCATTTGTTGATTATGGGTGCTGGTTTTAATGAATTAAGTATGACTTTGTATTACCAATAAGATGAAATATTTTGTTCTATGTAAAGATGGAGATTATGTAGGTGGTTAATGGTTTGCTGAGTTCAAGGCCATTCATACAGAAGGACTCTGTGTGCAGGAAGATAAGAAGGTAGAAATATTGAGCGAATGACAAATATGAGATTAAATATATTTCAATTAACACTAAAAAGCACATTTATGAAGAATTTACTCCATGCACATTTCTATACAAATCCTGAGTGATACCTAAGAATTCAAGAAGCTTCAGTGTGGTAGGAAAGTGATATGTACACAAAAACTCTTACTTTGTGTTTGGAAAGCCCCCAGCTAAGTTGGGGTTCCAGCACCAGAATGGCTAGCAAGTCTGCCGTAATGGGAAACGAAGGGGAGCTGGACGTGTGTTTTTCCAATGTGCCTTTCATGGGATACTTCTTTTATCGGAAAGGCCTAATGCCTAGTTGGGCCAACTGCAGCCAGGGGATTCCTTACACAAGAAATTTTATATGGCAGATGCCCTTGTGGCTCTTGTCTGACCTGTGCCTAGTTTATGCCTGCCTGATCATCACTCTGGCCCAGAGAGCCCGACCTTCAGTTCTCCCCAGCGTTCCAAGGAAAAACCTAACCAGGGGAAGCTTGTTGTTCTTTAGATGGAAGGCACAAACTTAATGCACCACTGCAATAGGATAAATGTTCAAAAATTGTTACTTAGGCAGGGAGAGTGTGATGAATTGAAAAGGTAGTCCTTAGTCCCTGGGTCAAGTGAGGCAGGAATGCAATAGGATAAATGTTCAAAAATTGTTACCTAGGCAGGGAGAGTGTGATGAGTTGAAAAGGCAGTCCTTAGTCCCTGGGTCAAGTGAGGCAGGAATGAAGAGTCAGGCAGAGAGAGTGCAAAAAAGCATTGCAACCAGCAGTGTATGTAAGGGAACAGGGTGTGAGTCACTTAAGTTTGCTGGCAAATGCCTGACTGATCCATTTAAAGAAAGCGTCAGGAAAGCTGGGAGCCCGGCCTGCTAGGTGGGAGAGAGGCCTCTGAGGCCTTACCTCTGGCCCAGCTTGAACTGTTTGGGTATAGAAATGGAAACTGTGTTAATGGTGACCGAGCCTTGCTTCTGGTATGAGAAAGTTGAATTTATATTCAAAACGTTTGCCAAGCCAATGTAAAATTGTAAGAATTCACTTCACCTTGGGAGAGTATATAACACACATGAAAGAAAAGAGCTGCAGCAACATTAGGAAATAGAAATGTCAACAGAAGCCTCTGGGAAGCCTTTTGGAGGAGATGACATCTGCATTGGAATAAATAGATCATCTCTGAAGGACATGAAAAAACAAACAGGAAGTGTTTACCAGCTTAATAAATGGTGCATAATCCAGGTTTTGCTACAGAGTATTGCGCAGTATAGTAAAAACAGATCATATATTCTTAGCTGTCACGCTGAGGACTTTAAATTTTATTTATTTATTTCTGCTAAGAAATGAGATTTTACAAGTAGGAGGGTGAGATCTAGGAAAAAGAAAGATTTTTCCTTGTAACTGCATGATTCAGAAAAGTTTACAGAAAAAAGAACTGAGTTGAGGAGAGAAATTGTGAGCTGAGGTTTGAGATGGCTGTGTAATAGTCACATTCACAAAACTGTCAGAAGCAGTTTAGGATCCTGGAGTGCAGTGAGAAAGTACGCTGCAGAGTTAGAGTCCATCACCAGAGGTGACAATTGATGCCATAGAGGTGAATGGAATGTCCAAGGGAAAGGAGGAGAGAGAGAGAGAAAGAGAGATTAATAATGATACAAAGTAAGAGATAAAGAAGAGTACAAGAAGTGCAGAGGGTGAAGCAAAAAGAATTGGGAACCTGTAGGCTAGAACCTCAGTGGGAATCTGCTTCCAAGGAGCAGCAGCATGGATGAAGGAAGCTAATATTAGAAATTCTGAGAGGAAAACCAGGAGCTGTTTCACTTAAGAGTATATCAAAATTAGCTATCATCACCAGGTCTTCGAGGACATTTGATAAAGTAGTTTCCCTGACTGTGGCAGCAAAAGGCGTAGTTAAGCATGTTAAAAGTCCAAGTAGCAGAAGATAATAGGAAGGGAAATATGTAGACAGTCCTACAAGAAATTTCTTTTAAAAAACAGGGAAAATTAAGAGAAAAGAAACTCAACTAAAACAACTAAAGATGGTAGAAGAGTTTAGGAGAGTTCTTTTTTCTTGTTTCTCTGATAAGTCAATCTGAGCAGTTGTCAGTAGCTGAAAAGTTTAAATGAAGGAGGGAGAGACTAAAAATGCAAGCTAAAGATGGCTTAATTCAGTGGTTTTCAACTGGAAATGATTTTGCACCCCCCTCAACTAGAAATTCAGTAATGTTTCATTGTCACGATGGGACAGGGGGAAAGCGTAACTTGCATCTAGTGGTAATGTCAAGGATGTTCCAAACACCCTACAATCACAGAACAGTCCTCCTCACCAAAGAATTATTCAACCTCAAATGTCACTAGTTTCTGCTGCTGTGAAACCCTGGTTAAACTGAAGAACCAATGCCTCATAGTGGGAGGAAAGATTAAAACCAAGAGCATATATTGAGGGACTTTCCAATCATAGCATAGCGTAAATGGCATGGATTTCATATAATTCAGATCTAAAACTTTATAGTGTTAATGAGTGCTAGCCCTGGAGTGAAGGCCAAGGATCAAATTCTATTTATAATCCAATGAATGATATTCCAACTGTGTAACTTTAGGAAAGTTACTTATCATCTCTGTAACTCTGATTTCTTACTTTAAGATGGAATTAATAACTGTATTTACCATGCAGTGTTATGAGAAGATTCAGTTAATATATAGTAAAGTGCTTAGAAGAGTGCCTGGCACTTTGCTGTTACTTAGGAAATGCTAAATATTATTTTTATTATCTGATTTCAAATCCACACTAAGATTTTGCAACACTTACTATCTGACTAAAAATTCCCAAACCCGTCTAATCTTGTGTTTTCTCCTTTGCAGTTTAGGAATAATAATGCCTTCTGTGCAGATTTTTGGAAAGACTACTTGATATAGCATATACATAGTAGATGCTACCTAGCAGGGTCTGAAAAAAATCCTAGCTTTCTTTTCCCTTATTTTGCAAATTTTAAAATTATTATTTATCATTCACTAGAAATCTGACTCATATTTTGTTTATATACATTACAGTCATACGGCAAACATTTTCATTAGGTAGAGTTGGTCATTTTATATAATAAATCCATCAATTTGAGCAAGAACACCTTTATTTTAGAAATGGAAAAACAAATAAAATGAGTCACACGTGGGATAAGGTGTTAAAATAATTTGCATTCTGTTTCAGAATCTCTTCAATTATTATTCTCTTATATATTACAAACACTGATTCATTGTTGCCAAGTTTCATGCAATTATTATGGGTTATGTTAATTTTTTGCTTTAGTTCCAGAGTCCATAATAATGTGTCTAATGTATACCCAAAATGTGGACCAGTCAAATGCTTCTGTAAACATTCTTCCAATAAGAGTACATAAAATGATTCTTTACTGGAGGACTATCTGGTGTGGATTGCATCCATGTAAATGAAAGGCTAGGTCTGTATCCCAGAAACAGGAAAGACTTTGACTTCTTGTATAAAATAAATAGGCAGTGAAAGACATTTGTGTTCTTATGTGGGGCTAGAATCACATCACTCTCGTGGGTCCCTTGCTATGACTATGGTCAACAGTTAATTGTCAGAACTAATGTAGTTTTCTAAAATAGGGCTTATTGAAATTTTTTCCAGCTCAACTGGACTAGATTTAAATAGCAGAGGTGTATCTTTACAGGAAAAAAAAAACATGAGATGAAAATTTAAACTAATTATTAGAATTATTCTAATTCCAAACAAAAGATATTTTTAAGAACATGGGAAATTTATAATCTAATCATTTTACATCTCTATGCAAAAAAAAAAAATCCTAGAACAACTTCTTTATTCCTTCAATAATTATAAAGATGTTTGAAGAAGGTCATGGAGAACATTAAGCAGGGGGAATATAAGTGGGCCAATTTAATTTTGATAGGTAAAGAAAATGGAACATTTAGTTACTGCTCTTGGATAATCAAGCAAAAATGATAATTCAGGTAAGCTATAATATACATTTCAAGAAATTATTTGGATTATTAATTGACAAACTGGGTTGGAACCATAGACCTAGATAATACACATTTAACAGTATCTCCTTGGTAGGAATTGTCTAAATTGTATATGACTCCACAGTAAGTTAAATTTTTGTCAATATGAGAGTATTTGTTAAGAACATCCTGTGTAATACAATAACTTTGATAGTAGAATGTCATGAGTTCTTCTGCTTAAACTTTACAACCTTCTGTAAAATAGGTATTTTTACACTTCCCAACATTTTTAAGATGTGAAATTAAAACTCAGAAAAAAATATTTAGCCTAAAATTGAACAATCAGTGTGACTCTACATCACACAGTAAACGTCAAGTGATGAATATCTCTTAGAGAGTTAAGGAGGATGTTGCACTTAAAGATTTATTGTAATTAATGATAGACAATGACCAGGAGACCAACCAATGTAAATTGGTTTTGGCAACCTACAAAGCCTGTGGAGCTGGGCTTTCCATCACTCCTCAAGTCTTGTTATCATGAGTCAGCTCATGGGTGAGCTCATTTACTACTGTGTAACAGATAGAGACTACCCAAAAACTTAAGGGGTTCTAATGGTACTAATCAAATTATTAAGCATTATTTTAGACATTCTCATAAGCTGCTTTCTACTATCCACCTACCCAGATATATTATCATGGTCTCTTTGAATTTTTTGTATACAGCAAATACACTTTATTTTCTGAGATCTCAGAATCCTTCATGTTAAGAGGCTTCTTAGTTCATAATTCTGATCCCTTCCTAATTCTTCTCCTTTAGGGTTGTTTCAGAACAATTTTGCAGCCTGAACCCATGGATAAGGTCAATTCTTCAGCGGTGTCAGAGTTTATATTGCTGGGACTCTCCAGTTCTCAGAAACTCCAGCTTTTCTTTTTTGTTTTCTTCTCTGTGTTGTATGTGGTTATTATCCTGGGAAATCTTCTCATTATCATCACAGTGATTTCTGATACCTGCCTGCACTCCTCCATGTACTTTCTCCTGGGAAACCTTTCCTTTGTTGACATCTGTCAGGCTTCTTTTGCTACCCCTAAGATGATTGCAGATTTTCTGAGTGAACCCAAGACCATATCCTTCACTGGCTGCATAGCTCAAATTTTCTTCATTCACCTTTTCACTGGAGGAGAGATGGTGCTACTTGTCTCCATGGCCTATGACAGATATGTAGCCATATGCAAGCCCCTGCACTACATGAAGATCATGAGCCGAAGGACCTGCACTGTCTTGGTCATAATCTCCTGGGCTGTGGGCTTGGTGCACACATTAAGCCAGTTATCATTTACTGTGAACCTGCCTTTTTGTGGACCTAATGTAGTAGATAGCTTTTTCTGTGACCTTCCTCGAGTGACCAAACTTGCCTGCCTGGACTCTTACATCATTGAAATACTAATTGTCGTCAATAGTGGAATTCTTTCCCTAAGCACTTTCTCTGTCTTGGTCAGCTCTTACATCATTATTCTTGCCACAGTCTGGTTCAAATCTTCAGTTGCAATGTCCAAGGCATTTTCTACGCTGGCTGCCCATATCATGGTAGTAATATTATTCTTTGGACCTTGTATCTTCATCTATGTGTGGCCCTTTACCACCTACCCTGTGGATAAAGTTCTTGCCATATTTTACACCATTTTCACCCCCATCCTAAATCCCATTATTTATGCACTAAGGAACAGGGATATGAAGGCAGCCATGAAGAAAATTGTGACCTATTATCTGAGGTCAAAGAAAATTTCTGACATTCCACTAGTGGCAAGGAATTCCCTTTATTAAGATAAAATTCCTTGAAATTTCTCAAATCAATACACTGTCTATATTTTCAATGTACTCTGGTGGTGTATCTCAACTGTGCGGAAAGCAATGAAGAACATGATATAGAGAGTATTTAATGAATAGTAGCAAGACTTTTCCCAGATATCACTTAAGCAAAAGATAAATATCAAAATATATTTAAAAAATCACTGTGTATATGATTACTGGTTTTAGAAATAAAATATGGGTACTACATGGAAAGTATGTATGCATTCACTGCTGTGGTTACAAGTAAACATGAATATGATGAAAGAAAGCAATGAGAACTCAATTCTTTGGTGGGCATCAATTTAGATGTTTTTCTGGTCTTAGTTTCTCTATTAGCATGCCTAAAAGATCAATATAGATGACTAGTATTTAAGAATTTGAAACTAAATTTTCTCAACTTCAGGTGGTAGCCAATCTACTGATTTAAGATAAGTACATAGGCTTAAGTGGAGATTCTCAGGTTATGAGATTTCTCTCCCAACATCAATTATGCCTATCCCATATGGTTTCCCAATAGTTAACAGTGCTTTAAAATATAGTATGACACCTAATCACGAACTTCCATTCCAAATCTTTCATTTAATGACTTTCTGATTGGTTAGATTAATTCTGGTTTCTTTTAAAATTATGAGTTGTAGAAAAGAGAGGAGAATCTAGAAAGCTGAACCATTTCAACACCAAGACCCTAGTCTGTGATATGAATAGCTTTGAAGCACTCTTTGCATTTGGACCAAATATGAAATACTTAGTGAAAAAGAATCAATGTTAAACATACATTCAGTTGGTGACCTGGACCCCACAGCTGGATCTCTAGCCTGGTCTTTGGGACTATTAGGGGATTTATTAAAGTTGATTAGAGTTTTTAATGTTTACTCCCCCTAATCCCTCAATTTATGAAAGTCAAATAGACTACTGTAAAAATTAGTCTCTCCTTTATGCCAAAAACGAAAACACTACTTTTGCATTTTGCTGTTTTCCCTCTAATCCTCCCAACTCCAGCTAATGGTGGAATCTACCCCTGACAGAACCATCATTCAATACAATATTGAAGAAATCTTGGATATTTCCTCTTCTCCCACCCGACCTACTTTTTGCTCTCTCCATAGCATCCTACTTCTAAAGTCTGACACTTTTTGCCCTTTTCTATTCTCAACATGTAGTTTTGAGTAAGGGTAGCATAACAGTAATTTACACCTTAGTATAAACTTAAATTTCTAGATTAACTCTCCCAGGAATATGTGTGTGTTCATTTATTTCTAACTTTGGAATTCCATCAATAGTCAGAGAGGAGAGTTCACAAATTGGATCTAAAATGGGCAGGGAAAAGAGATCTTACCAATGTTCTCTTTGTGTCACATAGGGTACCTCATATTCTGTTCATGGAATGAGGCCTGGAATTACAATTGTTATTCTTAAAGGAGTATGTACTGTATGATTTTCTCCTAATCGGCCTAGAGTACCAAAGGTTTAGGGAGGTGGGATTCATTGAAAGATATAGGATCATATCATTGGCAAACAGGGATAGTTTGACTTCCTCTTTTCCAATTTGGATGCCCTTTATTTTTATCTCTTGCCTGATTACTCTAGCTAGGACTCCCAGTACTATGTTGAATAGAAGTGGTGACACCAGGCACACTTGTCTTATTCCAGTTCCTAGGGGAAATGCATTCAACTTTTTACCATTCATTATGATGTTTCTGTGGGTTTGTCATATATGGCATTTATTACTTTGCGAGTCTCTTTAATTTTATAAAAGACACATGTCTCCCTATATTTTTTAGCCCTCTTTAATA
>NW_012148618.1:3461308-3466220 GCF_000956105.1 Propithecus coquereli
CTTCAAATATTTGAAGAAACAACGTCTTGAAGCAGAAATAGATTTATTCTTTAAACTAAAGATGGTAGAACCAGCTGAGCACTCTACCAGCAGAATTAAACTGTTTTGTGAAGTAGGGGGCTCCTTGCGACTGGAGGAAACCACCCTGAGATAAGGTGATCACTTGTAAGATTCTGTGATTGTTTCATTAGCACTATGTTAGGGGTCAAAAAATTATTTTGATGATTGAAAGTCAGTTAAAATCAAGTTATCTTTTGCTTCCATATGTACCCAATAGTTTGTAAACAAAACAAAACAAAAAACTTTTCCATTACTGGAAAAATTATTTTATAAAACATAATTATTCCCATGGCAAGGTGACCTCAGATCTCTAAAGGGTAATATTTTGCTCCACCAATGAAATCAGTTTCCCGGAATGAGGACAAAGGCTTTATATCGCATTACCTTATGGTGTTATAATTGTGTGGTTGAGAGCAAGAGGAACAGAGCCCCCACTACCTCAGGGCAGGACCTGAGAGGCTTGCTTCTGCACAGCGTAGTGCCGGGAACCAAGTTAAAATTCACTAAGTCAAGATCATATTAAAAAATCTTCAGTATGAAGACTCATAGCAGAAAGTGTAGAGCTTAGAAACAAAGTGGGAGACACCAGATTTGCAGAAAATAAGGAAGAAGTGAAATACTTAGAGAAATTTTTTAAAGTGTAAGTATTAAACATGAATTTTGAACATATTGTTGGACTAGAGAAATAACTGGTAAATCCTCTTATAGATGCAAAATCATTAACTAGAAGATAGCAAAGGGGAAGTTATTATTGTCTCAGCCAAATTGAAAATTCCATCTAGAAAAGGCAAATTCCTGTTCTCCACTTTTCTGTCTGTATGATTCTCCCACTGCACTGGTTTTGGGCAATCTTATAGGAATAGGACCAGAATCTGATAAACAGAGGGAAATATGTTACAACCATTATCTTTCTATGCCCCTTTTATGCTTTCAAAGAGAATATTTATAATATTTAGCCATTAGTTTAACAAATATTTACTGACTATCAAAATTTGCTTTTAATGAAGAGGGGATTAGCTATACAAAGTAGAGTAATGGTCAATAGGGTGTCCTTTATTTCTTTTTGCTTCTAGACTTATAGGGAATCAAATATTATATGTTAAATAAGGACCAGAAAAATTATGCATGCTTAGGGTTCAGAGTTCTATTGACACATTTAAGAGATGAATATTAATGTAACATCAACTCTTATGTATCCAAATTGATCTTATACCAAGAACTGAGAAATTCTCTTACGGTGTATTTTGGGAACTGAAAACACTTCTATCTCTGAGGTATAGTGGCAATAACAAAGTGAATGATTCATTAATGGAGAAGCTTCTTGTTTCTATGTTGGTTTTCTAAGGAATTCTGAGTGATTTTTGTAAATTCCACATGTTGCCATAACATAAATTACTTTGCACTTAGAATTTTAGAAACTTTAGAGATAATCCAGTTCTGTTTTCTAAACTCAGTCACATCTGGCCTTAATAGAAAAATGATTCTAAGTTAGCCTATGAAATTACAATGTCCTCTTATTAAATTACCATAATATCTAATAAAGTTTCCACAATGGATTGAATGCTACAGGCTGTCCCTCGTGGTGCCAGATTTTCTCTTTTTAAAATCATAACTGTAGCTCTTTTGGAATTTTTTTAGTCTTAGAAGTGAGCATTTTTCCTTTCCAATGTTTGTTTGCCTCCTCCTCTCCTCTTCCCATGTAAACTCATGATTAGATGCACGCGCATTGCCCTGCATCTTCCACATGGTGATGGTACTACTCCCATGATGGAAGCTTGTACTTAGGTCACTTCATGCCTCATTGATCTGTTTATATTCTTGAGTAACTTAAGTTTTTGAATTATTCTTAAAACTAGAAATCATAAGCAAATGCAAACATGGAAGCACCCGAAAGGGTAGGATTTAGTGCTTCAACATCCAGGTTAAAATTACATAGAGAAAGTTTGTAAATAGTGTAAATACTTTTAAAATTGGTTTATGGTTGCTTATATAGTTTTTACTTTTAAAATATTAAATATTTATTATTTTAGTCATGTCTAAATAACCAGGTCCTAACAAACCACTGAAGAATATAGAGTACAGAGCTTCAATCAGTGTAAGGATAAATATCTATCATGTACTGTTGGATACACAGAGCTAAAGTTAAAAATGTTGCCTGAATCACTTCAGGAAGGTCATATACGGTTTTTTCTGGGACCACGTAGCCACATATGTTAAGCAAAATGTCAAAAAAATGTTTAAGAGGCAATTCACACACTACTTAACTTTTTTCTCTTGAGAATATATTATGTGTTTGATTGTATGTAATAATACATATAATTACATGAAATATTTTCAAAAGGAACGTTTCTGAAAGGTGTTAGAGATTTTGACAAATTACTGTGTGTCAAGCATGTATAGAATAAAAGGCAGAGTCTGAAGAAAGAGAGTGAAAACACATCGGTAGTTATTGGCTTATTCATAAACGATTGTTCTTTATGTGACAGAAGGTCAACTTTGATTAACCGTTGTTGAGAATGAAAAAAGTGTTCTTGACCTTCAGAGAAACTTTCAATGTCAACAATGCCCCTTCATTCCATAATATGGCAAATTGTTTCTATTAAACTTAAAACACTGCCAAGCACATTATGATGCTCAATTTCAAGAACATCAATCTAGTTCATTTAGCCTTGCATTTAAATCTAATTGCATCCTCAGTTTGCTCTTGATCTACCGTTCCCAGCTTAACTTATATTCCTCCTTAGCATGCAATCTCCTCTAGCCAGGCCACTCAACTCACAGGTCCCTGAATATAGGACGTCTTTCATATTTTTACCTTTCTGTCTTTGTTCCTGTTATTCCTTCTGCCTGAAATAGCCTTTTCCTTCATTTTTGGCTAGGAAATTTCAAACCTTTAAAAAGTCTTACCACTTTGGCATAATCTTTAATTTTATTAATATTTATGGTGTTAATGTACCATTCACTTCTAATTATGATAAGATTCATATCTCATCCTCTTTTTAACACTTCTCCAACTTCCCATAGCAGTTGTGGGTGTTAAATATTAGTCAATTGATTACATGTACGTATATATTTCATTAAATTAAATTGACTCAATTGAAAGTATATCATATTTCTTTTGTGTATAAACTAGATGTATTATAATATCAATCATTATGATATTGTTCTGATTTTTTTTAATTTAGGTAACTGCAGATTGGATACATGGCTCACATAAATGAATCAACGGTGTCTGAGTTCATACTTTTGGGACTGTCTAATTCTTGGGAACTTCAGCTTTTCTTTTTTGCCATCTTCTCTATAGTCTATGTGACATCAGTGCTAGGCAATGTCATAATTATTGTCATCATTTCCTCTGACTCTCATTTGAACTCTCCGATGTACTTCTTGCTCAGTAACCTTTCTTTCATTGACATCTGCCAGTCTAACTTTGCCACTCCCAAGATGCTTGTGGACTTTTTTTTTGAGCACAAGACTATCTCCTTTGAGGGTTGCATGGCTCAGATATTCCTTCTTCACAGTTTTGTTGGAAGTGAGATGATGTTGCTTGTAGCTATGGCATATGACAGATGTATAGCTATATGTAAGCCCCTGCATTATAGTACAATTATGAACCGGAGACTATGTATAATTTTTGTGTGTATTTCCTGGGCTGTGGGTATTCTTCATTCTGTGAGCCACTTGGCTTTTACAGTGGATCTGCCATTCTGTGGTCCCAATGAGGTAGATAGCTTCTTTTGTGATCTTCCCCTGGTGATAGAGCTGGCTTGTGTAGATACATATGAAATGGAAATTATGACCCTAACTAACAGTGGCCTGATATCATTGAGCTGTTTTCTGGCTTTAATTATTTCTTACACCATCATTTTGATCACTGTCCGGCACAGGTCCTCCAGTGGGTCATCCAAGGCACTTTCTACATTAACTGCCCACATCACAGTGGTGATTCTTTTCTTTGGACCTTGCATTTATTTCTACATATGGCCTTTTAGCAGACTGTCTGTGGATAAGTTCCTTTCTGTCTTTTACATTGTTTGTACACCCCTGTTGAACCCCATCATCTACTCCCTGAGGAACGAAGATGTTAAATCAGCCATGTGGAAGTTAAGAAGCCGTCATGTGAACTCCTGGAAAAACTGGGAATCACCATGAGGGAGCTATAATCTTCTTTTTATTTTTTGTTTTTATTTCAGCATATTATGGGGGTATAAATGTTTAGGTTACGTATATCGCCTTTGCCCCACCCAAGTCAGAGCTTCAAGCATGTCCATCCCACAGATGGTGCACATGGCACCCATTAGGTGTGTATATGCCCATCCCCTCTTCCCCCCTCCCATCTGCTTGACACCCGATGAATGTTATTACTATATGTGCACTTAAGTGTTGATCAGTTAGTACCAATTTGATGGTGAGTACATGTGGTGTCTGTTTTTCCATTACTGTGATACTTCACTTAGTAGAATGGGGGAGCCATAATCTTGAATTAGCATGAAGACCCTCCATGGATGACAGCATCATGCCAATCATATTTGCTATTGATCTGGGTTATTGAGTTCAAAATGAAAGGAAATTGCAAAAATTAGTTTCTGGTTCTATTTAAATATAATTTTAACCATTTTTTTCATTGTTTTAACTCTAAAATACAAACTTTTACGGAGGACTTGGAAATCCTAAAGTGCTTGAAATGTTTGCTCATGTTAGTAAACGTGATTTTCTTCAATTAAATACATATATTAATTGAATACATATATTATACCTTGCTGTCAAGATGTACAAGCAAATTGAATTTCCGATATTTTCACTCGACTTATTTATAACATTATTTCATATATTGACATAGTAGAAAAATAAC
>NW_012148618.1:3478975-3480924 GCF_000956105.1 Propithecus coquereli
TGATGACATGCTAGGCCACAAAACAGATCTCAACAATTTAAAAAAATAGAAATTATATCATGTATCTTCTTGGACCATAGTGTTATAAAATTAGAAATCAATTTCAACAGAAACACTCATCTCTACACAAAGTCATGGAAATTAAATGATCTTTTGCTGAATGATTGTTGGGGAAAAAGCTCAATGTGGGCTCCTTCTATGGAGTAAGGCAGCTGTGTGAACTCCAGGCAGCCCCCTTGACTGGGCTATATATGCAGACATAGTGTTTTAATTGATACCACAAAAATATTAATATACAGTCTTAGCATTAGAAGTCTTGGTACATAGCAATATATGTTTTTCTTCAAGATTTTCTCGCCTACTCATATCCCTTTACATTTCCATACAGGTTTTAGAATCAGCATGTTAATTTGTATATTACTAGAATTTTGATTGAGATTACATTAAATCAATGGATCTATTTGGGAAAAATTAACCATTATCAAGCAACATTGCTAAATGCACTATATTCATCAGAGATATTGGTTTGTAGTTTTCTCTTTTTGTTATGTCCTTTCCTGGGTTTGGTATTAAGGTCATTGCCTTCGTAGAATGAGTTGGGAAGGATTCCATCCTTCTCAATGTTGTGGAATAATTTCTGCAGTATAGGTACCAGTTCTTCTTTGTAGGTTTGGTAAAATTCAGATGTGAACCTGTCTGGTGCAGGACTTTTTTTTTATTGGAAGATTTTTTATTGCTAGTTCAATTTCAATCCTTGATATAGGTCTGTTCAGGAATTCTCTTTCTTCCTGATTGAGCCTAGGAAGGTTGTGTGTTTCTAAGAATTTGTCCATTTCCTCCACATTTTCAAGTTTTGAGTCATAGAAATTCAACATAGAGATAGATACTATTATAAAAACTAAACAAACAGAAGTTTTGAAGACTGAAGACTTCAGTGAGTAAACTAAAAAAATACAACAGCAGAGTACATCAAGCAGAAGAAAAAATTTCTGAACTTGAAGACAGGTCTTTTGAAATAACCCAGTCAGAGAAAAGGCAAAGAAAAAAGAGCTAAGGAAGCCTACAAGACCTATGGGACACATTAAATGACAAATATTTCCATGATAAGCTACCCAGAAAGAGAAGAAATGGAGAAAGTGAAAGAAAGCGTATTTAATGACATATTAGCTGAAAACACCCCAAGCCTTACTAAAAGCTAGATTTTGCTCAAAGGAATAATAGCGCAAGAGTATTTTGCATTGAGGCTGCCCTCTCTTCTCACTATTGGAATCCTGGAGCCACGTGTAATGGAACCTAAGTTAGTTTGCTGGCACATAAGAAGCAATGATGTTCTGGTAAATGTTTAAGAGATGGTTTTTGGTATCTATCTAAGAGGGAGGCAGAAAAGGCCCTGATTTGTAGTGTATTCCAATATCTGCGGTATAAATACTCCCACCATAGCAGATTTCAAGCTAACAAGAGTTTAACAAACACCTCACTAACTGACTACCACTTCTTCCAGGCTTTGGGCCACTTCTTGCAAGGAAAAATATTCAATTCTCAGCAAGCTGTGGAAAACATCTTTCACGATTTCATTACCACTCGCTCTCTAGGCTTCTTCGCTGCCGGCATAAACAAACTACCGTTAAGATGGCACAACTATGTCTATAGTTTAGGCACATACTTTGATTAATTGTACTGCTTCTTGTTTGAGATATAATAAACTACACTTTTGATTCAAATATATATACATATGTAAATATATACAGTCATAGCAATAAATGGTCTAAGGATTCTATAGATTCTAAGGCAGATATTGCCAGGATGAACAAGATAAGCAAGACTGAACTATTTGCTGCCTATAAGGAATCCACTTTAAATATAAAGACACAGATTTCTTTAATGTAAAAGAATTGAAAAGGATCTACAATGGACATAGTAATCATAAGGGAGCTGAAGCAGTCATATCG
>NW_012148618.1:3480974-3485831 GCF_000956105.1 Propithecus coquereli
CACCAGTGGAGTCTGGGGACACCACCAGGAGGAACTGAGCAGCTGAGAGAGAGGAGGATAGAAGTAAGAAATTGGTGTGAACCAATTTCGGGAGTTCGGGAGCCAGGGAAAGGGTAAGGGTTTTTCCCCTCTCCTCCACCTGGGAGCCTCAGGCCAGCAACAGGACGCAGGGCTCTCATCCCTCAGCGGGGGGTGGGTGCCACAGGAGACTAGAGAGCCAGCATCCTTGCATCTGGACGCCTCCTCCTCTGACCCTCCTCCGCTCCTGGCATCCCAGGAAGTAATTTTGTAATTTCAAGCCGCTTATAGCCATGTGGCCGCACCCACCCCATAGCACCAAAGCACCTTGCGCTGAGTGACTTGGCTCCCGGCAAGGGAAGTGCGCTCCCAGCCGAGCATGCCTCGGGCAAAAGGAGTGCCCTCCCAGGGTACATTCCCAGTCCAGATTGCCTCTGACGGTGTAGCTCCACAGCGGCTTACAGAGGAGGGTGCCCCCCAAAAGTGGAGAGTGGTGCAGGAAGTCTGCAGCCCCTTCCTCAAACCATAGCAACCGCTAGAGTTTTCTGTGCTGGGTGACCTGCTTTCAGCACCAGGGACACGTTTCCATCTCCAGCCGGCAGGGCAACCTCAGTTTGTGATCTTCCTGCCCACCAGCATTTGGTGTGTTTACCTGCTTACGGCACAGACGGCGGGGTGGGGAGGCACAGGGAAAAAACCCCGGTCCAAGGGCCGGGGGCCAAGGAAAACCCGTGCCCATCCACACGGTGTGGAGGAGCACAAGAAAGCAGGGTTCTGTGGGTGAGCCCCCTCCCCCACAGAACCACCATATTGAAGTTTTCTGTGCCATTGTGACTCAATTTGAATAAGTACTGGTTCCCATGGCAACCGAATGCCTCAGGCGTCCTAGGCTGCATCACAGCAGCTACCCTCACCACCATTCACTTTATCAGGGAGTTCAGCTTGAGCTGCCACTATTCCCCTGGTGGAGCATCCCCTTGGTGGAGACCTGGGATAGAGAGGTCCACCTGCCTCGCCGAGGAGCCTAGTGGCAGAAAAGGGGAGCACAATTGGAGATGCCCGTATCTGCCAGCAATATGCGGAGATGCGTGCCGGTGGGCCAGACACACGAACTGTGGGGAAGCTCAAGAGCCCATCTTGGGTGGAGAAGAAACACAAGTGGACCGATCGGAGGGGAAAGTTCCCGGGTTTGCAGATACAGACAGAAAAAGCCTGGCTAGAGGCTTCAGCAGTTGCACAAGTAGACCCCTCCCATCAGGAACAGCCCTCCAAGCTTGGAGAGATAGCCTTGAACTCCATATCAGCGGCTCCCCCTACTGGCTGGATAAGCAACTTCTGAGCCCAATAGAGGCTCACACACCCAGGCTCTTGCACCACAGCTATGATCTATCTACCTTGCTGCTCCTTCCACCTCATGGGGGAGCAGGGTCCAACCAACCCCTGGGAGCTACAAATGCCCTCCCAAAGCTTGGGACATTCATATACCCCACATGGGGGACCGGAGCGGAGCCTACCATGCGCCCAATAGATTACCTCTGTAACTGGCTCCACCACACAAACTACAATCAACTACAGCAGAAACAACCCCATTGCTAAACATAATGCCTTCCATCTCAAGCTATTAGGGAGTACTGGATTTGTACCCACAAGTACAATCCACTAGCCTGGAGCTTAAGCTAGGGGACCAAACTCACTATGCTCCACTGGGAAGAGATGAAGAAAACAGGTCAGCGGTAACCCAAGAGGTTCTTCAAACTTACTAAAACACCCCTAAGGCAATTCAGGACCAGAGCTCCTTTTCTGGCATAGTCAGGGAATGAATGATCCTTGGAGACTTGGAGACAGGGCCATAAACCAGCCCTAGCACCCCCAGCTCTTGACCAAGAGGGCCAGATGAGAAAGAATCAGTTAAAGAACTCAGGAAACATGAAAAATTAGAGTAAAAAGTCACCCCCAAAAGAAATCATTAGCTCTTCAGCAACGGATACCAACTTAAATGAAATGGTTAAAATGAAAGATGAAGAATTCTGAATATGGGTTTAAGAAAGCTCAATGAAATTCAAGAGAAAATAGAAACCCAACACAAAGAAGCCACAAGAAAAACTCAGGAAATGAATGAAAAATTCTCTAAAGAAATCAAAGTATTAAGGAAAAACCAAACAGAAATTCTGGAAATGAAAGATGCAGTCAAAGAATTATAAAAAAACAGTGGAAAGCCTTAAGAATAGGCTGGATCACACAGAAGAATCTCAGAGCTTGGAGATAATACCTAAGAGCTAAACAAACCAGTCGAAGAGAAAGAACACAGAAGCAAGAGGCATGAATAAAGCATACATGAAATGTGGGATTATGTAAAGAGGCCAAACATAAGAATTGCAGTCATCCCTGAGGGTGAAGAAGAAAATACACAAGGGTTGGAAAATCTATTTGAAGGAATAATTGAGGAAAATGTCCCAGGCCTAGCCAGAAATCTAGATATCCAGGTACGAAAAACACACAGGACTCCTGGGAGATTCAGTGTGAGAATGCAATCACCACATAACATAGTTATTAGGCTGGCCAAAGTAAACACAAAAGAGGCACTCCTTCAAGCAGTAAGGTGAAAACAGCTGGTAACCTACAAAGGAAAACCTATCAGACTAACTGCAGATTTCTCAACCGAAACCTTATAAGCCAAAAGGGACTGGGGACCTATCCTCAGTCCTCTAAAACAGAAAAATGGCCAGCCTAGAATTCTTTATCCTGTAAACTAAGCTTCCTATATGAGGAAGAAATAAAGACTTTCGCAGACAAGCAATCACTGATGGAAGTTGCCAACACCAGACCTGCCCTACAGGAAATACTCAAACCTGCATTATATACTGACCAGTGCAATAGACACCCACCAGTGTAAAATCACGCAAGAGCTGAAGTCCATAACCCAGATTCAACAATGACTCAAGAGGTAAAACAAAACAATAAGAGTCTACCCAATAGGATGAACAGAAATCCACCCCAAATATCAATTCTCTCATAAATGTGAATGGCTTGAATTGCCCACTGAAGAGACATAGCCTGGCCGAATGGATAAAAACATACAAGGCAAATATCTGCTGTCTCCAGAAATGCATCTTACCCACAAGAACTCATTCAGACTCAAGGTGAAGGGATGAAAAACAATATTCCAGGAAAATGGAAACCAAAAGAAAGCTGGTTTAGCATTCTTATATCAGATAACATAAACTTTAAAGCAACAAAAGTAAAGAAAGACAAAGATTGTCACTATATAGTAGTGGAGGGAAAACTTCAACAAGAAGACTTAACAATCCTAAATATGTATGAACCCAACACAGGAGCACCTAGATACGTAAAGCAAATCCTGCTTAATCTAAAGAAAATGATAAACAGCAATGCCATAATAGCCAGGGACTTCAACACCCCTTGACAGAACTGGACAGATCCTCCAAACATAAAATAAACAAAGAAACAATGGACTTAACAGAACTCTAGAACACATGGGCCCAACGGACATGTAGAGAACATTCCACCCAAATAACAATGAGTATATGTTCTTTTCATCAGCTCATGGAACTTTCTCTAAAATTGATGACATGCTAGGCCACAAAACAGATCTCAACAATTTAAAAAAATAGAAATTATATCATGTATCTTCTTGGACCATAGTGTTATAAAATTAGAAATCAATTTCAACAGAAACACTCATCTCTACACAAAGTCATGGAAATTAAATGATCTTTTGCTGAATGATTGTTGGGGAAAAAGCCCAATGTGGGCTCCTTCTATGGAGTAAGGCAGCTGTGTGAACTCCAGGCAGCCCCCTTGACTGGGCTATATATGCAGACATGGTGTTTTAATTGATACCACAAAAATATTAATATACAGTCTTAGCATTAGAAGTCTTGGTACATGGCAATATATGTTTTTCTTCCAGATTTCCTCGCCTACTCATATCCCTTTACATTTCCATACAGGTTTTAGAATCAGCATGTTAATTTGTATATTACTAGAATTTTGATTGAGATTACATTAAATCAATGGATCTATTTGGGAAAAATTAACCATTATCAAGCAACATTGCTAAATGCACTATATTCATCAGAGATATTGGTTTGTAGTTTTCTCTTTTTGTTATGTCCTTTCCTGGGTTTGGTATTAAGGTCATTGCCTTCGTAGAATGAGTTGGGAAGGATTCCATCCTTCTCAATGTTGTGGAATAATTTCTGCAGTATAGGTACCAGTTCTTCTTTGTAGGTTTGGTAAAATTCAGATGTGAACCTGTCTGGTGCAGGACTTTTTTTTTATTGGAAGATTTTTTATTGCTAGTTCAATTTCAATCCTTGATATAGGTCTGTTCAGGAATTCTCTTTCTTCCTGATTGAGCCTAGGAAGGTTGTGTGTTTCTAAGAATTTGTCCATTTCCTCCACATTTTCAAGTTTTGAGTCATAGAAATTCAACATAGAGATAGATACTATTATAAAAACTAAACAAACAGAAGTTTTGAAGACTGAAGACTTCAGTGAGTAAACTAAAAAAATACAACAGCAGAGTACATCAAGCAGAAGAAAAAATTTCTGAACTTGAAGACAGGTCTTTTGAAATAACCCAGTCAGAGAAAAGGCAAAGAAAAAAGAGCTAAGGAAGCCTACAAGACCTATGGGACACATTAAATGACAAATATTTCCATGATAAGCTACCCAGAAAGAGAAGAAATGGAGAAAGTGAAAGAAAGCGTATTTAATGACATATTAGCTGAAAACACCCCAAGCCTTACTAAAAGCTAGATTTTGCTCAAAGGAATAATAGCGCAAGAGTATTTTGCATTGAGGCTGCCCTCTCTT
>NW_012148618.1:3488141-3488951 GCF_000956105.1 Propithecus coquereli
AAATTCTTTTCCACAGAGGTTGCACTAATTTGCAGTTCCACCAGCAGTGTAAGAGTGTTCCTATCTCTCCACATCCTCGCCAGCATTTGTTGCTTTGAGATTTTTTGATAGAGGCCAGTCTCACTGGAGTTAGGTGATATCTCATTGTGGCAGAAAAGTTGCTTTCTCTGTATGACTGGGGTGAATCTGTGGGAGCTTGGAACTAAGCAAAAGGGGACAGACTGTTTCATGGGACAAGTGGGCTGGTTTTAATCATCTGATAAAAACTTAACACTAGGGCTTGCGCTTGGCGCCCAGGCTGCTGCCAGCACTTACACTTTTAAGAGCACATCATGAGAAAGAAATTGGAAATTTTAAAGGTATTTTTTATATGTTATTTTAAGTCACACTTGTTTTCAATTAGGAAAAAAATAATTTATATTTTTTACAATGTTGGGACAATAATTTTGTTACATTTAATTGAAATGTAATGCAGCTATAAAACCCAATTTTATGTTATTAATATATGTAACAATCAGGGGAATGCTTATGATTTGTATTCAGAGAAAATAAGAATTTAAACAACTACATAAACAGTATTATCCCATCTACTAATTTACTATTTAACAAGAATTAAATATAGGGCTACTAGAGAAGTAGACATCATCTATCATATTGATGATTTGAGACTGGATGTTTCAGAGGCTGTTAATGATGACATTAGTAAATTTGGTATTTAGTAAAATGGAAAATTTAGAGAAAATTAGTTAATTTTGTAAATATTAAATTTGTGGTGCAGTGGGGGTGTTGCAATACATTTTGAGACCTTAG
>NW_012148618.1:3490859-3492650 GCF_000956105.1 Propithecus coquereli
TATTAATATTATGATATATTCATCGTATTACTGCTCAAGATGTTTGACTTAATTATATAAAAATCATAATAATACATCTCTGAGAAGCAAGTAAAAAGTTTGCTATACTTTGAATCAAGGGAAAGTGAGATAAAAGGAAGAAAAAGCATAAATAGTTTCTCAAAATGATGAAATTTTTGATAAAATGATGCAATATTCTTAAAGTCTCTACAGATCCCAAATCTCATAACAATCACTATTATAAATGATACTTCTTAAAAACATTCTTGTTAATTTTAAAAAGAAATCTTATATGAAATTGTTTTAGATAAATTCGCAGAGACTTCCCTTTGAAACAGTGTTTAAACTCCCTGAAGAATTCCATCCGTATTTCTGGACCGGTTAGATTGGTTAGATTAGATTAGGTTAAGTTGGAAGATAGCATTTTCCTAGGATATATGAGTAAATATTCTGTACTTAAATCTTCAACAGAGACCAGGAAATATTCGTTTTCATATGACTCTTATTATGATTGTTTTTAATTTCTAGACGCCTCTGAAAGTTATTTGTGATCATCTATTATAGTTTACTACTATCGTAAACAGAAGCAATATAGCTACAGTTAGGCTAAACCCTTTGTGAAATTGTGGAACAGAAGATTTTGTTTTCAGCATTACTTTCTTTTAGTCTATTTTTTCCCTCTTTCAGATCCCTGACTGCTCCAAGTTCTCCCGTAGTTACCTAGGACTTAGAATAGGGTACAGCATCCAGCCCTACTTTACCCCTTTGAAGACAAGACAGCTCATCTTAGCTACAGACATCCTGAATCCATTTTCTTTTTGTTTAGAAGTAAACTTCTTCATGACTTATCTCCTCGGGGCTTTGTCTGTTTTCTTAGGAGATGTGGAAGTAACAACTAAATTCTTCTCAAGCATTAATGACTATAGATTATAGGACATCTCCACACTTTTCATTTCATTGTAGGTAAGTGAAAATGTTTTGTCAGCACCCTTATGAAGATTATGCACCAGCATTTGTCTCCACTACAGTCCATAACAGTAACTGTTACAACACTGATCTGGATTTGGAGTGGGAGGGCGAGACGAGTGGGAATACTGGAAAGTTGATGAAAGATGTATCCTTGAACTGGTGGAGTTCCGTGGCCCCTGTAAACTATTCTTTTATTTACTTTACTTCTGCCTGTCATCATATCTGAAATAGAAATATTGAAGAAACATTCACTTGATAGAATTACAAATAGGAGGGACCCAAGGGTCACCTAGCACAACTTTGTATCCATGTATCAATCCATCTTCAACTATTAAAAGAAATGAAAAATTGGTCTTTACATGAACACACCTACAAATTGGAGACTCCTTGTTTTAGTCAGACCTCATCATGTAAAATTATCAAAAAATAAATTACTTATTCTGATCTGAAATAATATATTATTAAGAATGTTTACATATACTTAGCTACTAGAGTTGATTAAAGAGTTTTTACTTATATAATCTTTTTAAGAAACATTTCCAGTGTCTCTTTGAGGTTAATATTCTCAGTATTTAATATTTGAAGGTTAAAGGAACTGCTCAGTGTCATATAGCTACCCAATGACACAATTATGATTTTTAAATACAGATTCTTTTTTTATTCTAACAGCTTTGTTTTCACTACAGTACAGTAATATTATCAGACACAAAAAGATGGCCCATTTCATCCAATAAGGAATGTGTTAGGGAGAGAAGGGAAATGAATTCATCAACTTCTCTAAATGAACAAGGGATTGTTAATATTAGTAAATGATCTTTTTTT
>NW_012148618.1:3492700-3494563 GCF_000956105.1 Propithecus coquereli
AGTTAATTTTGTAAATATTAAATTTGTGGTGCAGTGGGGGTGTTGCAATACATTTTGAGACCTTAGAATTAGAGATGTAGACCTAAGACTCTTACAAGGGTGTAAAGTTATTTGAATGTATGAAATCAGTCAGCAGGAAATCCTAAGGAGAAAATTAATTTCAAACAGCAGATTTTTAAAGATTAATTGCATGAAGGGGAGGAGAATGAAGAGAGATCAAGGCAGAGTAGTGGGAAATATTGGTCTAAGAGGTAGTTAAGAGTGCACTCGTCAGCTGTATCTGGAAAGAGATGAAGAATCAGCTTAGTTCTAATCATAAATTCAAAATGTTCCACCCTGTGGAAGGGCCATCATAATTGAGTAAGAAGGACAGTAGACAAGGGGTTAGAAGATGTGGCTCTAAACCAGATAGTACAATCTGGGTCAAACAACAACCCCCTGAAGAGCCCGCTCAGCCTATCTATATATGTAGGATATTGGACTGGTTGATTTCTAGTATCCATAGTAGCATCAAAATTCTATGAGAAGAAATCTTTTCCTTTGTCCTTTGTGTATTCTGTCTTTGAATGAAAAATAACCTTAGAGGAGGAGAAAATCTGAGCTTCACTCGACAGCATTTTTTTTTCTTAGAAGTTGAACTAAGAATTTCAAATTTGTGCATAATTATTTGGAGTCCCTTTATTAGAATCTACTCTGCAGGATGCAAAGTTTCTATTGCAAAACAGCTTTCACTGCCCTACCCTAGAATCCTTGCCTTGGAAACCAAGCATGTGGCTCATCCGAAGCTGTTAAAATACTAAGGTGTTTGCCCTGCTGTGTAGTTTGGAGAGTCATGTAATGACTCCCTATCAATTTTTGACACTCCCAATGGTGTTTTCTTAAAAAGCTCTTCTGTAGCAGAAAGGACTAGTCAACAAAATTACTCATTGTTTTCCTTTCTATTATGTTGTCTTCTCTCACAGGGCACAGCATTTGTCAATTGCTGCTTGGTCTATTTGTGAAATCCTCAAGGTCTATTTATAAAAGCCTCACTATAATTCTTGCGAGCAAACAAATTCTCTCACGTAATTATCCCTGATGAAGGTGATTTCTGCTCTCATAACTCTCCTCTGGGTCTCTTGGTCACTACAGTCCAGTGACGTCAAATTCCTAATTAGCTTCTAATCATTGAGATGGCTTTCCTTATATCTGTAGGCTGAGTATATTGGCATTCTAAAGTGTAAAGGTCAAGACTGAAGTCTGGAAAGATATGAGTTCCTTACCTTTGTCCCCCACCTAATGGCTCCCGAAGAATTTTGTTTCCCCTGGTAGGTACTGATATTATAAGGCTGAGGACAGGAATTGTATTGTTTTCCCCAGACTCCTAACTCAGAACAGAGAATGTAGAGAGAAGCAGTTATTCTCCACCCTTTTGATTAATCTTTAAATATTCTGTGCCCATTTTGCCTACTAATTGTTGTACAAATACCTAACTCTGAAAAGTGATTGATTGCTATATTACCTCGTAAAAATAGGAAAGTTTTACCCTTCTGATTGAATATACTTTTATTTCAATACCACCTTTTATAATTATTTTTATCATTGACTTGCTATTTTTGGATCATGCTTTCAAAAGCCAGAGTTTTATAGAATATTAGCATATGGAGGGAAAATTCGTCCTTTTTCTGAAGAGAAATGGAGTACCTGGGAGAGTATGAATTGAAAGAATTGGAACAGATGTTTTCTATGTCCCAGGCTAATACTTCTTTTATAGTCCATGATATCTTTGGATATCATCCATTGATTAGAACTTCAGGCTATTTTAAAGTTTATAATTTAGAATTGTTCTTATTAATTCATGACTAGAAAATAGTAATATAAATA
>NW_012148618.1:3505878-3508544 GCF_000956105.1 Propithecus coquereli
GGGGTCCACCGTTGCCTATTCCCTGAGGTGCGCCCCAGGGCCGCCTGCCGGCCCGCCACGCACCCTACCTACGGGGTCTCTGTGCTGTGTCCCTCCCTGCACCCGCAGGACTTTCAGCGATTTCCACGGGCAGAGCCTCTTTTATGGAGTTCCCCTCCCCTAATCCAGTCCTGGCGGTCTCCTGTGGCAAGAAGCCGCCTCCAAACTTTTCCCCTGTGGACTCCGGCGCGGCGTCCGATACAGGGAGCACGCACTCGGGCCGGCCCCTCCCCTCCGATGCCGACCTAGGGCCGCGCTCCGCTGCTTTCGAGATGGACCCCGCACCTCTTTCAGCTCCCCACCGCCTGTTGGTCTGCGCCCCCACCTCGCACCGACCTCCGGCACTTCCCTGCCTGCGTGAGAGTGGGGTTTGGTGAGGGAAGAGTCATCTTCTTGGGAGTCAGGACTCCCCGCCCGGCAGTGCCCGCCGCAGCGAGCCCGCCGCGGGGCGCGGCTGTCCCGCGCTGCCTTTCCCCTTTGTCCCAACTCTCCGGTAATTTGCGAGTGTTTTTTGAGTTCACCTGCTTTTATCCGCGGGGCTGCTTGTCCCTCGCTGCCTCTCTGTAGATTGACAAAGCCAATCCTGCAGGGGAGCGCCTCACACGCTTGTGGGTGTCCACGTTTTTCACCTCACACTCTGGGAGCAGAGAGCCAGGAGGTCACCCCTAATCGGCCATCTTCCCCTTCCCCTAGTAAATGATCTTTAGAGAGGCAAGTTATAAACCTAACTGCTTTATCACCAGTGCATAGCACAGTGCCCTGGGAAAAGCGGGCATTTAAATACATATAAAGTAAATGAACTAAAAAAGAATGGATTTATATAAAAAATAAATTTAGAGTTTGTGTTGTCTAACACTTTGATCTTATATTCTAAAAAACTCAGTTCTCAGTTGAATCAATTTGCCATATGTTTTTCTCCAGGGGAAACAGGGTCTTGTCTTTTTCTGAGTACCCCAAGAACCCATTAAAAAGGGAAGAATGAAAGAACACAGCTTTGTAGAGGACTCAGAAAAGTTATTGAGAGGATGATTCTTATGGTGATTTTTCACACAGTTGGAGTATGTGTTTTAGTCTAAAGGCACCAGAAAGTCTTCTCTGCTCGCAAGTGCCTCCTGCCGCCCCTTTCTGCAGTAGCATCAGAAGGTCTCCCTAGGAGTCTTATTTCCTGTGCCTGTGGGCTTTGCTGTTTCTGATGGGGTATATATGAACCCCTCTTAGCTGATTGGATTTTATTTTCTTTCCTGTCTTTATGGAATCAGTGCAGTATTTCTGTCAAGGGGTCTAAGAGTCAGGAATCCTGAGAAGTGAGGCAGAGGACAGCACTGAAGAAACTCTAGTGGCTCCTCAAGGACAAACTTGTTCCATTGTACAATTTTTCTTGTAGCCTGCTCCACCTTCAAACTCCATTTGTTAAACTCTTTGCAAAATCTTAGAGTCATAGTTTTGATATAATATATGATAACATATTTAGTTCCCCTTATCTGTGGCTTCACTTTCCTTAGTTTTAGTTTCCTGAGGTTAACCACGGTCTGAAAATATCAAGATATTTTGAAAGAAAGAGAGAGAGAGAGAAAGAGAGAAAGGAAGAAAAAGAGATACAACATTCACGTAAATTTTATTGTAGCACATTGATATAATTGTTCTATTTTATTATTAGTTATTGCTGTTAATTTCTCACTGTGCCTAACTTATAAATTAAACTTTATTGTAAGTATGTATGTATAGGAAAAATATAGTTTATAATAGTTTATATAGGGTTCGGTAATATCCATGCTTTCAGGTATCAACTGGGGGTCTTGGGACATATTCTCTGCAGATAAGGGGGAATTACTGTATATGAATAGTTCTTTGATGGGCTTTTTTTTTTTTTTGAGAATTGGAGAATTGAAATACAGGGGTGAGTCTCTGAAATTTGGTTTCTGGGAGTTAAAATTATTTATTACATGCCCTGCCTTATACATAAACCCTCCAGTCTAACTTAAAGAGAGAATAGGCAATTTGTAGTCATGATCTAAGAAAACATTAATATCAAAAATTGCAAGTGGTTAGAAATCAGTAAAATAAAAGATATCTTCTCCCAAGACCTGATTTAGATATGAGGAAAGATTCTTCAGATAATCTAATGCTCCTACAATTCACTTTTTGTTTTTCTTATTTACCATACAACTTTTCTGAGTTCTACATATCTTATATAAGTAAAAATAACATATAAGGGAGAAATTTCTGATAACAAAAAACATAGACAAATAGCAGAAAAGAAAAATCATTTTTCTCATAATCTGAATTTCTTACTATAAATACTCTTATCCCATATAACTACAATTTTAAAAGCCTCACCAAATCAAATAAAATATCAATCATAGCTCAATAAAATGTCTATGGTTAGTAACATCAATGGGTGAATTTTAAAAAGTTTAATACCTTCAAGGATTAATTAAAAGGAAGTAATGTAGATTTCATCATAAAGTAGGACTCCATGAAGAAAAAGACCTCAGAGAGCTAAAAATAGAAATACCATTCGCTCCAGCAATAGCACTATTAGGCATCTACCCCAAAGAGCACAAAACATTCTACGATAAAGACATCTGCACCCGAATGTTTATGGCAGCACAATTCACTATTGCAAG
>NW_012148618.1:3508876-3537141 GCF_000956105.1 Propithecus coquereli
GGGGGGGGACCAAGGGCAACATTCGTAAGCTAAACATCTGTACCCCCATAATATGCTGAAATAAAAGAAAAAAAGAAAAAAGAAAAAGAGCTGAGTCATAGAAAAGTTCCAGTAAGCTCTGGTCCTTTCAGTTTTGCCCGGATTTTGTATTAATATTTTTGGTTTATGTAATTTGTAACTGGAGAGGGGAAATAAGATCTAATCAATCAAGGCAATGATTCCTATGAGCTGTCTTACACAAATCTAATGCTGTCTCTCTTTCTCATTTGTTTTAATTTTTATAAATATATGACTTATGTACACAAAAGTTCAAAAAGAAGTGCTCATCTTGAAAAGTTTTCATAAAGTAAATGCTCCCATGTAATTATCAACCACATTAAAAACCAGGAATGATTAGCACTTCAGAAGCCCCTCCTATGACAGCTTTTTTTCCTATTCCCCCTTCAAGGACAAACACTATCAGGCTTTTTTACACCGAAGGTTAGTTTTGACTATTTTGAACTTTATTTAAATGGACCAATACAGTATGTTCTCTTTTGTGTCTAACTTTTTAAGTCAATATTAAGTTTGTAAAATTATCTTTCTCTGTGGGAGCTGTTCAAAAACTTTTTTATATCGTTTACTTTAGAAAAAATGGTTTAGATTTTGTCTTTGTATTATAGATTCTTAGACTGGATTTCTGTGATGTAAAAAAAAAAAAAACCTTTTCAGATGTTCAATTTCAATTTTTAAATAACTGATTTTCTTTCTTAAATTTGTGTAGTTGGATATGCCAATTGGTTGAACATCTCCTTGACAACTCTCCCCTCTAACCCAATCTTCCATTATTTTCAGAGTGGCACTATGTAATTTCTAATGATTCATGAAAACCCAGGCACATAAATATGAATAGGAACTGGAATCCCGAAAACTTGAAGTGTAATTCGGAAATCAAATTCATGCTCACTTCATTGACTGACGTCTATTTCTCTCCTATTCAGGTAATTGAAGATAAGTCCCTTCCAAAATCAATGAATGAGACAAATCATTCTCGGGTGACAGAATTTGTGTTGCTGGGACTCTCTAGTTCAAAGGAGCTCCAACCTTTCTTGTTTCTCATATTTTCACTACTTTATCTAGCAATTCTGCTGGGAAACTTTCTCATCATCCTCACTGTGACTTCAGATTCCCGCCTTCACACACCCATGTACTTTCTGCTTGCAAACCTCTCATTTATAGATGTATGTGTTGCCTCTTTTGCTACCCCCAAAATGATTGCAGACTTTCTGGTTGAACGCAAGACTATTTCTTTTGATGCCTGCCTGGCCCAGATTTTCTTTGTTCACCTCTTCACTGGCAGTGAAATGGTGCTCTTAGTATCCATGGCCTATGACCGTTACGTTGCCATATGCAAACCTCTCCACTACATGACGATCATGAGCCGCCGGGTATGTATTATTCTTGTCCTCATCTCCTGGTGTGTGGGCTTCATTCATACTACTAGTCAGTTGGCATTTACTGTTAACCTGCCTTTTTGTGGTCCTAATCAAGTGGATAGTTTTTTCTGTGACCTTCCTCTAGTGACCAAGTTAGCCTGCTTAGACACTTATGTTGTCAGCCTACTAATAGTTGCAGACAGTGGCTTTCTCTCCATGAGCTCCTTCCTCCTCTTGGTTGTTTCCTACACTGTGATACTTATTACAGTTAGGAATCGGTCCTCTGCCAGCATGGCGAAGGCCCGCTCCACATTGACTGCTCACATCACTGTGGTTACACTGTTCTTTGGACCATGCATTTTCATCTATGTGTGGCCCTTCAGTAGTTATTCAGTTGACAAAGTCCTTGCTGTGTTTTACACCATCTTCACTCCCATTTTAAATCCGGTTATCTACACGTTGAGGAACAAAGAAGTGAAGGCAGCTATGTCAAAACTGAAGAATCGGTATCTGAAGCCTGGCCAAGTTTCTGCAGTCATAAGAATTGTTCTTTTCCTGGAAACAAAGTAAATTTATGAGACTGTTACCACTTTAGCCCTGTCTCTAGACATTTACAAATGGACTCACTGTAGTGTTATTTTGGCCAGCGGGAAAAGTTGCTTGAGTAACTTGAATTAAACAGTAATGATGATAATAAAAACTCGTAAAATAAACCTTAGTGATTTTAATATTCTCTTTCTCCATTGTGTGCTTTTTTCCTTTTATTTTATTTTATTTTTTTGCTATTTCATACTTTGTATTCTTTATTTTTAAAAGTTTTTAATATATAGGCTTTGATGACATTGGGAAAATGCCATTTACTTATAAATGATAACTAAACTGTTTCTCTCTCTCTGAAAACATTACTGATCAGATGCCAACTTTAAAATAATAATAGGTGTTTATCTCTATGCCATAGAGATAATATTAATAGATCTATTTACATGTATAATATATGATATGTGATATATGATATATAATATACCTACATAAGACTGCGCTTCACACTTTACTATGTAACTGACAGCACTTGAAGACAATTCTGTGATTAGTGTTAATAATACAGTAAAATGTAAAATGGCATGACTATCCAGAGGAAGGTAATTACATCCAACACTTTCACAAATCCTTCTTCAAAGTGGCTACTTAATATATCTTGCTCATGGAAAACAGCTATCTGAATAAATTTATTCACTGGTGTGTTTTGTATTTGGTTATTTTAATTTCTGTTTGATACTGATAAAATAACCTGGGGAATCAGAGATGAGTTGCAATTCTCCACCACTTATCTTAGTATAAAACATTCTCCCTAAGTTTTCATGATATTATATTATCTTCTCAAATAGAGTATTTTTTATATCAATACTTGGTAGAATTGTAATTTTTCTATGTGGATTTTTAATTAAGTTGATGTTTTATTTTTAAATTGCCTAACATGTCATAAAATGACAGAACCCTTCTATAAGACCTTAGGGATATTCATAAAGTTACCCTTCCATGGTCACTTACAAGACCAAGATATTTTGGGATTCCCCATGACAGGCTCTTTTAGGCTTTCCCTCTTTTATTGCATTCAAGGCTGTTCCTACATTTTTCTACTGTGTTTTAGTTTTACAATCTGGTGTGATGTTAACTGACCGTTTTCCAGACTCTAATATGTAGAGTCTCCTAAAGGGATTCTATGATTTTTATTAGTGAAAGAAAAAAAACATTTGTAAGTCAAAGGGTTCCAAGTTATTCAAGACATAATAAAATGAAAATAAAAAGAAATGTGCATGAGCATCTAAGTATATGTACTCAAACTTTTCACAATAATATATCACTCCTAGATTTCTACATTATTTTTGCACACTGTTGTAATTTTATGCATAACATAATTGATATATCATTGTGGTGCTAGTAGTAATCACAATGTGATAAATATTGTACAATAATAATATGAATTTTACATCTCTTTTAAGCTTCAAAATGTGTCTATGAGATATTAGTGCTGCTCATTTTATATATAGTTAAAAAAAAAAAGGCTAAGAAAGGTTAAGGCTATTGTGCAAGATTATCCACTTAGAAAGTGGTAGAGCCCTCATTTCCTATCCAGGTTTCTGTTGTGTTTTGTTTTTTGGTTTCTTGTTGGCCAAGATGGCACACTTTTTAAGATACTACTGTTAGAGTGGAAGACTAGGAGACAGGGCTGAGACCAGATGCAGGGGCTTGGAAATCGGGTACAGGTGTTAAAATAACTCTTAAGCAGAAGCTAACTTGAGGGGCTGATAACCACAGGAAATAACCAGCTTCAATTGGCTTGTCAGCTCTCTCTGCCGCTTTACATGAACGTTGGCTAATTACAATATCATTTGCACTGTGGTTTTAAAATTTCTCCACTCTTGAAATCACCATGACAGTTCCAAAACAACCATATAAAGCAGTGGTCTCCAACTTTTTTGACACTAGGGATCAGTTAGTTTCACGGAAGACAATTTTTTCCACAGATGGGGGGGTTAGGGTAATGGTTTCAGGATGATCCAAGTGCATTACATTTATTATATTTGCAGCTGCTCCCCAGCTCTAGCATCACTGCCTTAGCTCCTCAGATTACCAGGCATTAGACTCTCATAAGGAACACACAACCTAGACCCCTCACATGCACAGTTTACAGTAGGGTTCATGCTCCTATGAGAATCTAATGCTGCCATTGATCTGACAGGAGGTGGAGCTCAGGCGGTGATGTGAGTGATGGGGAGTGGCTATAAATACAAATGAAGCTTTGCTCGTTGCTCACCACTCACCTCCTGCTGCATGGCCCAGTTCCTAACAGGCCACGGACTGGTACTGGTCCACTTCCTAGAGGTTGGGAACTACAGATATAAAGTAAGAAAATGGGAGGGAAACAATTCTAGTACTTACCACCCAAATTCTTAGTAAAAGCCAATGCTTTGGCCTCAGCTGTATTCTCTAAAATTGGGTCTCCTTTAAATTAGATAGCATAAAAAGAAGAAACCCTCATATTCCTATGTAACACTGCCTGGCCCCAACATAAGCTGGTGGACAGGGAGGTCTGGCTGGTCAATGAGAGTCTAAACTATACTACTATCCTCTAATTAGACCTCTTTTGCAAATGACAGAAAAAAATGGGCTGATTTCCCTTATATTCAGGCATTTATGGCTTTACAGGAAAACCCAGAGACACGAGGAGATTATACCCTAGTGCATTGCCATGTAAAATTAGATGTTCCTAGGTCACTTGACCTAAACCTTGTACCTTTTCTTGACCCCTTCTCAGAAAACTCCACAGCCCCATTGGAGCCTCCCAAATAGGGACCGGGACCCCTTGAGGTAGTTCCAGCCTCTGTCCCTGAACCTCTACTGTCCCTGAACCTCTACGCTATCTACTGATATATCCTCAACTACCCAGCCCTAAACCTGGCCCTGGACTACCGTGTCCTTTACAAGAGGTAATCATGGGCCAAGGGGGCACCACCAGAAAACACGTTCCTTTTTCTATGTCAGAACTTAAACAGTGCCAAACAAGCCTGGGCCAGTTTTCTGAAGACCCAGGAAAGTTTGCTGAGAAATTTCAGAGTCTAACTCTTTCCTTTGATGTCACATGGAGAGACCTTAATGTAATTCTCCCTCATTGTTGCGCCCCAGAGGAAAAAATCGGCATTTGGGCCCAGGCACAAGCTTTTGCAGATGCCTTAAATACTGCCCAACCTCTCCAATATCCTGCGGGAAGGACAGCTGTCCTTCAGGATCCCCTTCAGGATCCCAACTAAAACTATCAATAGGGACAGCAGGGAATAAGACTCAGAGACTGCCTGGTCATGTGTCTCATAAAGGGAATGAAAAAGTGCATGAGGAAGCCTGTAAACTATAATAAGGTGAGAGGTGACACAGAGCCCTGATAAAAATCCAGCTCTTTTTGAGGCTCAGCTGGTTAATGTCATCCACAAACATAACATTCGTATAGGTAAGAAAGTGAAACATGAATAGAGAAAATGCAAAACAGACAACATTAACAAACGGGATGCTGATTTAGAAAAATAATGTAACAATAACAAGATAAGGTAACCGCAGTGTCACAGAAATATAACGCAAACAACACGAGGTGCATTATAGGAAATTATGGTTTCCGCCCTCCTCAGGACTTTGGTGCCAGGACACATCCTGGCCTAACCATATAAGGTGAAAATCTCTCCTGCCCAATGGCAGGGAGGAGACAACATCCCCATTGGTCAAGGAAAAAGGGGAAGGGACAACGTCAGGAAGGAGGAGAGTCCTGACGGGAGAAAAAGGAATGACACAGAAACTCTGGGGCCACTGTTCGTTTGAAAGTGTGCCCACTCATACCCTCTTAGGGTGTACTATTGCTTACTAATCAACTTCTTTGCTCCCTGATTTAAACTTTTGTGTCCCTCGCTTTCATTCTTTGACCATGAGGAGACAAGAACTGAGGTGTTCACATCAACCACTGTTAACAATACCAATGTAGACCCGGCAGCCACTGAGGGAAGTGTAGTACTGGGGACTCATTTCCTCAGTCAGTCAGCCCCAGACATTAGAAGAAAACTCCACAAATTTGCCTTGGGACCCCAGACTTTCCAGAACAGTCTCCTAGACATTGCTTTCAGTGTGTTCAACTACCAAGATAAAACAGAGCAGGAGAGGCAGGACCAGTGTGATCAGAGGTGAGACTGGAGGCAAGACCGGAGGCAAGCCATTCAGGGGCTGTCATAGGCAGGCCCTGGCCACCTCAGGGCCACCCAAACCACCCTGGATGACCATCGTCCAATGAGAGGTACTTCTGCTGTGGTAAGAAAGGCCATTGGAATAAGGAATGCCCAAACCCTAATCCTTTTCCTGCCAGTCCATGTCCCCTGTGTAAAAAGAAGGAACATAGGAAGAGGGACTGTCCTCTGGTCAGAAAGCAAGGATCATCCCCTTCCCCACTGAAGGCTGTAGCTAACTGAAGGGGCAGACGTTCCCAGCAGCTCCCCAAGGCCATTGCTATCACAGGGGTGGAACTGTGGGTGACCCTTGACATGGCAGGTAATACTGTAACCTTTTCAATAAACACAAGAGCTACTTATCTGTCTTCTTCTCACGTTGGGCCTGTCTCTCCAAAAAAAATGCTCAGTTGTTGGGATCAATGGAGTTCCTAAATGCAGGGCCTTTGCACCACCTATCTCTTGCCAATGGGGAAATCATTTAATTACCTACAAATTCTTTATTATACCTAAATGCCCTACTCCTTTATTAGGCAAAGACTTGCTTTTGGCTTTGGGGGCTGCCATGAGTCTCCTGGAGGCCTGTGGCCTTTTCTTGGCCTCTTTGGGCCATACCAAACCTAACTACTGTTCCAGTATCCCCCAGGAGATCCTAGACCGAGTAGATACCCAAGTCTGAGATAAAGACATTCCAGAAATGCTTAAAGGACAACTCTGATCAAAGTCACCTTAAAAAAACCCTCATTGTAGCCTCAGCAAAAAACAGTGTCATCTAAAGAAGGAGGTGCAAAGGGAACTTAAGCCCTTAATACAAAAATTTTTACCCATGGGCTGCTAATGTCCTGCCAATCCCAGTGCAGCACTCCTATCTGACCTGTCCTGAAACCTAATGGAGAATGCCACCTAGTTCAAGGTTAGATTATGTACTGGCCACTGAAGGAGGGGTTTGCACTGTATTAAACTCCTCCTGTTGCACTTGGATTAATACTGCTGACTAAGTTTCCATAAATTTACAGGAAGTTTATATAGTGGCTGAATGGCTACACAAGGACAATCAAAAGGGAAAGTCAGACAAAGCTTTGACATATGGCACAAACGTAGTGGTCCTGCTTTTAGATAAATGCTATGGTCCTGGCTAGGACCTTTTATGTGCCCCTTATTATTGTAATTATTACTCTCCTTTTCTCTCCTTGCATTATTAAACTTTAAAATCTCTTTTCTCTCAGGTTTTTCAGACTACCCCACATGCATCATGGCACTTCAGGGGTTCCACCTTATCCCTCTTCAGAGAGATAAGGAAAGGGACTATCAAAATCCCCTTGATCGAGTGACTTGCTCCCTCTGTCATCAGCCACCCGACTGCCCTTCAGCTCTTCAGGCCCTCCCACCATAGTGAGGTGCCTTAAAGGCCATGTCCTGTCACTGATCTCATTAATAAATAGAAAACAAGATGTAAGAAACATCGATGCCCACAGGCAGTGTCAACACCCCTTACCAGCAGGAAATAGCTTCAGAAGATAAATCTTCTTCCCTTGGCCTCCCTTGTGGGATTCTAAGGGCCCAAAGCTCTTAAGGGGGGAAATGTTAGGAGTAGGAGACAGGGCTGAGACCAGATGCAGGGGCTTGAATATTGGATGCAGGTGTTAAAATAAACAGCTCTTAAGGAGAAGCTAACTCGAGGAGCTGATAACTGCAGGCAAGGACTGGCTTCAACCAGCTTATCAGCTCTCTCTGCCACCTTATATAAACTTTAGCTAATTACAATATTATTTACATTGTGGTTTTAAAATTTCTCCACCCTTGAAATCACTGTGACTGTTCCAAAACAACCATATAAAGTATGAAAATGGGAGGAAACCCAATTCTACAAATTACTACCCAAATTCTTAGTAAAAGCCAACTCCTTGACCTTGAATATTCCTCCTTTCAATTAGTAAAACTACAAAGAATCTAAAACCACTTCCTACCAGTGCAGCTGCTCTCTTTTGAGACAGCCTGCTCTCTTTCCTGAAAGTGTAATTTGCTTGCAATAAAAGCTATTGCTTGCTTGGCTTACATGGTGTGTCCTGAAATTCTTTTCCCCACGATCACTAAGAACTTAAAAACCCTCCATTTGGAGGCTGGTAATACCACTGCCTGGTGTGGACGAATGTGACCTGTCCAGAAGGCATAATTTTCTGCTTATCCTGTCACATACTGTTTCCTGCTTTTACTATGGAAAAAAAATCTTAGAATATTAAAATTCACACTCACAAGGGTACTCAGGCTCCTTGGAAAGTTACTCATGTAGGAAAAGCACAGGCCGACACAAAGTATTATGTATTCAAATAGTATAGAAACTAAAAAAAAACAGAACTAAGTCACATTAACGAACATAGCTACAAGACAAATCAGGTGTTAAGAACACACAAAACAAAGAAGAATTTCATGACTATTGCTAACATTATAAAAATTGGTTAGCTCGGCCCAGGAATTTTTACTTTTGTAGATCTGTTTTCATTACATTGGTAACACTAATATAGCACCAAACATGGGTCAGGCACTGCTCTATGTCCTGTTCTAAGTCTTTTATATACATTAATTCATTTAATCTTCTCACTATGAGGTAGATATAATCAATTCTATTTTTATGATGGAGGAGATAGATGCACAGAGAGATGTAACAACTTGCCAAAGGTAGAACAGCTAGAGGTGGCAGAGGCAGAATTTGAACCCAGGCAGTTTGATTACAATGGATATTCTCTCAACCACTAATCTCCTCTGCCTCTACATTTAGTAGTTTGACTCAGAAAAAGCAAGAAACTATTTCAGTATAGTCCTAACATTCTCCTTCATGGAAAGAACTTTTATCAGGAGAAGATCACTGGGAACATGAAAACAAGTTTTATTTTTCCAACCCCAATATGTGTTTGTTTTTTTCCTAGAAAGGGACATTGTAGCCTCTGAACATGTGTGCTCAATGTTTAACTTTTTTATTTTTAAGCAATGAAATTTTAAATTTTCTCTTATTCTCACTCTCAATCATTACACACACACATACGAATACATGAAAATTTCACTGAGCACCTATTTCATGTCAAGTATTTTTTGCATACATTTTAATTATTCACATTTATGGAGTACACTTGATGTTTTGATATATATCTATGTTGTATAATGTCCAATCAGGGTAGTTAGTATAACCATCACCTTATGCATTTATCATTTCTTGGTGATGATAACATTCAGAAGCCTCTCTTCTATTAATAGCTACCTTGTAATATGCAGGCTACCACATCTATGCCAATAGAATAGGCAGTTGATCATATAGAGTAGGGATTGGCAAACTTTTTTCTATAATAGGGCAGATATAAAATATTTAGACTTTATGAGGCACATGTAGTCTCTGTTGCGTATTCTTCCTTATTTTTTTTCTTTTTTGCATCCCTTTAAAAATATTCGAAAACCCTTCTTAGCTTGTGGGTCGCACATAAACAGACTATGAGCCAGATTTGTCCCATACGGCCATAGTTTGCCAACCCCAGCCACAAACCATAAATTCTAGTGGGGGATACAGAAAGAAAGGAAACAAGTAAACAAACAACACATAAATGTTAAACTAACAAGAAAATACCCCTACCTATAACATATAAATCATCCCTAAGAGATTCCTTGTGGTGCTATCATGTCCTTCCTCCCATCCCCTCCTCAGGCAACCATTGATCTACTTTCTGTCACTTTCAATTAGTTTGAATTTTGTAGAATTTTATATAAATAGAATCATCCAATAAGTACTATTTTTTGTCTGTCTTTTCAGTCTGCCTAATCATTTTTCAATTCATATATGTTGTTTCATCTAATAATAATTCCTTTTTTAATTGATGAGTGGAATTCGATTGTACACTAAAAGGATTATATACCATGACCAAGTGATATGTATTCCCAGGATGCAAGGATGGTTCAACGCACAAAAAAATTAATGTAATACACCATATTAACAGAATGTGGGGGAGTGACTGATGCAGAAATAGCATTTGATAAAATTTATCTTTTCATGGTAAAAGCACTTACAGTAGTAATAGAAAGAAACTACCTCAACATGATAAAGGCCATATATGAAAAACTTACAGCAAACATACTCCACGGTGAAAGACTGAAAGCTTTTCTCTAAGATCAAAAACAAGGCAAGAATGCTCACTTTTGCCACTCTGTTCAACAAGAACTGGAAGTTCTAACCAGAGAAATTAGGCAAGAAAAAGAAATCAAATCATATAAATTGGAAAGAAAGAAGTAAAACTGTCTCTGTATACAGATGTTATTATCTTAAATATAGAAAATTCTAAAGATTACACATACACCTGTTTGAACTAATAGAATTCAGCAAAGTAGCAGGATACAAAGTCAACACACGAAATTGTATTTCTACACACTAACAGTGAACAGTCTAAAAAGGAAATTAAGAAAACAATTTTATATACAAAGATATGAAAAAGAAAAAAAAATTAGAAATAAACCTAGCCGATGAGATGAAAGATTTTTCACTGAAAACCAGAAAACATTGCTGAAAGAAATTAGAGAGAAATAAATGGGAATATATATCATGTTTATGATGAAAACAATATTGTTAAGATATTGATACTACCTATAGTGATCTATAGATTTAACACAATACCTATGGTAAGTGAATTTAGCAAGGATTTTACAACAATCTAGAAAATGAAATTAAAGAGAAAGAAAAAATTATAATAGCTCAAAAATGTCATTTTTAGATTAAAAATATTATGAAATTTATATAAGACCTTAACACTGAAAACTAAAAAACATAACAGAGAAATTGACATGATGTTCATGTGTTGTGAGATTCAATGTATATTGCAATTGTTTCTGAATTGATCTACTGAGATATTAAAATTACAATCAGTATTCTTACAAGTGCATTTAAAGAAATTAAGAAGCTGATTCTAAAATGTATGTAGAAATGCAAAGGACCTAGAAATATACAAAACAATATTACAGAACAAAAGGGGAAGATTTACATTGCTAGATATCAAGATTTAATATAAAGCCTAGAGTAATTAAGACAGTACTGTATTAGAAAAAGAATAGAAAAGTAGACCAGAGTATTGAAAGAGAAGACTACACATACATAGTTGCTTTATTTCTCACACAGCCTCCATTGCAGTCCCGTGGAAAAGCAATGGTCTTTTCAATACCTGTAAATATTTTTAGGTCAATTGAATATCCATGCGGAAAAAAATAAACCTAGCGCTCTACCTCACACCATACACACAAAAATAATTCAAAATGGATCATATTGAATGCCAAATTATTTAAGCATTCATTTTTACAAAGGAATATATTTTCAAGACTTTAAGAGAGACAAAGATTTCTTAAACAAGAGAGAAATATATTTAACCAAAAAAAAAAAAAAAAAACTAGACAAACTGGTTGTTTTAGTCAGGGTTCTGTAGAAAGACAGAACCAATAGTATATATATATACTAAATATATATATATGTATATATTTAGAGAGAGAGAGTTGAGAAGGGATTTAGTAGGGGAATTGGCTCACTTGATTATGAAGGCTGAGAATTCCTCTACTTTTTTGCTCAATTTGGCTCCCAGCTGATTGGAACGTGCCCACCCACACTGAGGTCAGATGTTTCCCACTAAGTCCACTGACTCTCACACCAAGCTCCTATGTAAATTCCCTCGCAGACACATCTAGGGCAGCCCAATTATTCTAATCAAATGCCAAACCACCTGAGTTTTCCTTTTAGCAGAAGAGGGACAGGCTCAGTGCCAACTGAAGCATTAAAAATAATTAGTGCACTGACTGAAAATAAACAGGGCTTTACTAAATATCTGCGCATCCCTAATTCAGTCAAGTTGACACCCAAAGTTAACCATCACACTGGGCTTTATTAAAATTAAGAACATCTACTTACTAAAAGATATCACTATGAAAGTAAAAAGGTAAGCCACAAATAGTATCAGATAATTGCAATACATACATCCAAAAAAGAGTTGTTTATACAATACATAAAGAATTCCTGTAAGTCAATAAAAAAATGCAAATGACCCAATTAACAATTGAGCAAACAACTTGAATGGGCACTTCATGAAAAAGAGTTCCAAATAGCCAATAAACATATGACAAAGTGTTCAGCATCATTTCTTAACAAGGATACCACCTCATACCCAAGAGAATGACTAAAATTAATGTTTCTAAAAAAGATGGATGTTGAAAAGGATGTGGAGCAATATAAACTCTGTTATAATAACTGGTGGGATTGTAAAGCTGTAAGCTCAACTACATCTAAAGAGTGTTTGGCAGTTTATCGTCAAATTAAATATACGTCTACCTTAGGATCAAAAAGTTCCCCTCTTAATATACATCCATCAGAAATGAATGTTAGGTCATCAAAAAAAGAAAGACTGTACAGGAATATTCATAGAAGCTTTATTTGTATTAGGCCAAAATGAGAAACCACCCAAGTGTTCAATAACAGTGTAATGTATAAACAAATTATGTTATGCTTGTAAAATGGAACAAATAATAAAGATTGTTAGCATTAAAAATGTACAATGAATCACAATAACTAGAATAAATTGCACAGTAATAATGTCAAATCAAACACACATAGAATAGCATATATTTTATAACCCCATTTATATAAAGTTCAAACACAGGCAAAATTAATTAAAGGTGCTAAAGGTTACAAAAGAGGTTAGCTTTAGGCGTTACCGATGGGAGGAAGAGTAAGGCAGTCATCTGAGGTACTGTTAATGTTCTGTGTCTCCATCTGGTTGAAGGTTTCCATAAGTAAAAATTTAATCAATTGTAAATTTAGACTCAGAGTAGCGATTTCAAACATTTGCATTATGTAATATCCTTGAGTCTAGATAACTTCTATGTATTAATAAAGAAAATATGATAAACTAGTAAGTAAAATGATGACAAAAACATTTAATATTTAGAAGAAAAAAGTGTGTGACCAATAAAACCTGAAAAGATGTTTATTCACACTGCTGGTGAAGCAAATGCAAATTAAAATAACAAGTTATCATCTTTACTCATCATATTTGCAAAATAAAATCAAAGAATGATATTACCTAGTGTTGGAGAGTGTGGAAAGTAGTGTCACATACATGGTTCATAGGAGTATAAATTAGCACAATTTGGAGGGAGAAAAATCTGTCAACATTTGCCTCAGAAATTTCACTTTCTAGTTCTTAAGTACTTAATAATGGTCTAAGGAACTATAAACAAATTGTTCATTGTAGTACTCTTTGTAACGGTGATAAAATAATAGATGACCTACATGCCCATGAGTAGAGTATTCCATTATAGCATACCCATACTGAATAGTTTTTAAAAATAAATATAAGTTAAAATGATTAGAGCTGGACACAGTACATGAAAGTGTATCTAAAATATATTACTGTATTGAGAAAAACATTTCTTTCTTTGTCTCTTTATGTCTCTATCTTTCCCTTCTTCTCTTCTTTCTCTCTCCTCCTCCCAGTGGTGTAGATGTGGAAGTGGAAGAAAGGGGAAACTTTTATTTTTACTGTACATATATAAAAATGAAAATGATCTAAAATAAAAAATTCTGATTAGAAAAGATACTCCAGATAAAGAAAGCGATACAAGCAAAGGTGTACTGGTAGGAGAAATGCAAGACACTTGCAGCCAAATTTTCCTTAATGATCTATTATTCTTCCCTCAGTCCTATAGGCCAGGTGCACACTTACCTCTCCATAAAAATCCAGCTGACATTGCAACTGTCATGTCTTTTTTTCCCTCTATACATTGCTTTTTACCGCCACATCTCGTATCACCTAACATGCATATTTTTGTGTTCCATAATTTCTGGCAAAAGGTGTGATTAAAAATTTTTAATGATTCCCTTTGTGATTTGACTGTGAATACCTGAATCCCTAAATCCCTAAACATCAGAATTCCTAACAGTGGCGAGTGTAACCAGGAGTTACCATCCTAATTCATTTATTTTCTTGTTTCTATAACATGTAGGATGGTTCTATAGTGTTAGTGTGCCAGGAATCTGCGACTGTAGGACCCAAGAATTCACTCTCTAGCAGGCAGAATGTATGTAATTTGAGTTAAAATCTATTATACTGAAAATCTTCCTTCATGCTCCTATCTTCCTTCACTAGCCATCTTCAGGATGAGTATTTAATGGTAATTGTAGTCTTTTTCAGTAGTATATTATATTGTCTATGCAATATTATATAAATTACGTAAATCAAAAAATGCGTTTTAAAAAGGTTTTAACTGGCTGATTAAATTAATAGTGTTTGTTTCTTGGTATTGGGAAGATAATAATTTTCTTCAGGTTTTTCATGTTTCTAAAATTCAGCAATAGCATACAATTTTGGTAATCAGAAAAAGATAAACATGAAATAAATAGTGAGATATTTCTCAAAACAAGTTCATCATTAAAAATTTGCTTTTAATAAAATCTGAGAATTTTGAGGTTATACCTAGACAATAACTATTACTCTCAAAACAAGTTACATGGATGGTAATTAAATGGAATTATTACCTGAAATTTAAGTAAACTGTTAAGTAATAACTAAACTGAAGAAAGAGAAAAAATGTCAAATTTTTCAATTTTTTATGTAAAAATAAAGTAAGAAGTCATAAAACCTGTAGATAGGCATAGTCACACAAATTCACAGAAAGTTTATTTTTCATAAATATAATTAAGTTCATTGTAGGAAATTAGAAACTCTAAATAAGAAAAAAGTCCCAATTGTCAAAGTCAATTTATATAAATATTTTCTTGTCTTTACATTTAGTCTAATTTCTTATTCAGTTTAGCTTTTCTGTGTATAGATTGTATCACATTTTATGTACAGTTTGTGTCCTGTTTTTTCTTTTATTATATAACCATTTTCTCATGTTAATAAACCTATTTTTAAATATTTTAACAAAATATTTAAATTGGGGGTTTTACTTTATACAGTTTTTTGATATTTTTAATTGTTACAGAGTACATAATTAATATACTATTTATATATACATAATTGCCTTAGTTAAGGAACATGTGAATTTTATTATTTTATTTAAGCTAACTTTTATTTAGTTTAAAATTATTTTAATACTTTATTCTTGTTGATTTGCCTAAATGACAGTATATAGTTCACAGATTTACAGGAGATATAAACTATAATAAGATGAAGAAAATTTAATATCTAAATTTTAAATCATTATGTCTTATTATTATGTCCTAATTCCTCAAAATGCTGCTCTGTGTATGGCACAACTGAGCTGTAGGATTTAAGTGAACAGCAGCTATAATGGGGCCCCACACTTCTCAATGAACTATCACATGCAATAGCATCTTCCAGCCATTGCTCACATGAATAGATAAAATACACATACCCTAAATTGCCATTTTTTTAACTTGAGAGAAATAGTTTATTTTTTAATCAATTTAATAGGATAATCAAAAGAGAGTCATCTGAATGCATGAATAACCAATTTATATTTCTATTTAGTTCTTTGGAAGAATAATGTGTACCCATATGCCCACTAATATGATTTAAGATGAGAAATATATTATAGAAAGTAATAAACTGAACAGAAATATGAATACAATAAACTAAACAGGCATTCAAAAAACATAGTTAGAGGTCAATAAACTAGCAATAAGCCCAAAGTGGAATGTGATTCTTCCTCCAGCTATTTGCGCAGGTTATATAGAGTCCTACAAGAGTGACCTTGGTGGCAAAAGGCATAGAGATTTCCTTTTCCCAAATAAAACTCTACAGATCTAATGCTCATTCGCTGGAATCTTAAATTCTACCTTCAAGTTTTATGTTTTCCCAAAGACTTTTTTTATTTCAAAAAAAGTAATATCTCAGGAAAACGTAAGGTATTTCTTGAAACTGAATGTGGAAAAGGAGAGAGAGGTAATATAACGATTGATGGAAAAAAGTAACTCACCACATTGAAATGAAAGGCCCAGGACCAGAGGACTTCATGCTCCAATAAATCTTGGCTACTTCATTATTGTCTCAAGGTTGCAGCTGGTGGGAGACTATGTTTATATCAGGTAAGGAGGATATAATTTCTCCCAGGTAATCAATCAGGATGGATGTCAGAGAAAATTATCTCTTTTGAAATGAGCAGAGTCTTGTGTTTGATGTGAAATATCGCATCCATTTTTAATATTACTAATGCCCCATTGTTTAATTTCTTCGATCTAGGTAGAGCCAGGTCAAATGGATAAAAACCAAACAAAAGTGTTGACAGAATTTGTCCTGGCAGGCTTCTCACAGACATCATCCATTGAGGCAGGGCTATTTGTACTGTTTCTTTTTTTCTATGTGTCTACTTGGGTTGGCAATGTCCTCATCATGGTCACAGTGGCCTCGAATAACTACCTGAATACATCACCCATGTATTTCCTGCTTGGCAACCTCTCATTTCTGGACCTATGTTATTCTACAGTAACTACGCCTAAGCTTCTAACTGATTTCCTCGATAATGAAAAACTCATTTCCTATGACCAATGCATTGTGCAGCTTTTTTTCCTGCACCTCGTAGGGGCAGCTGAGATGTTCCTGCTCACAGTGATGGCCTATGATCGCTATGTTGCAATCTGTCGCCCCCTGCACTATACCACTGTCATGAGCCGGGGATTATGTTGTGTGTTGGTAGCTGCCTCCTGGATGGGAGGATTTGTGCACTCCACTGTCCAGACTATTCTCACTATCCATCTGCCCTTTTGTGGGCCAAACCAGGTGGACAACTTCTTTTGTGATGTTCCCCCTGTCATCAAACTTGCCTGTGCAGACACCTTTGTCACTGAATTGCTCATGATATCTAACAGCGGGTTGATCTCTACCAGCTCCTTTGTCGTGCTCGTTTCTTCCTACACCACTATCCTGCTCAAGATTCGCTCCAAGGAGGGAAGGCTAAAGGCACTCTCCACGTGTGCCTCCCACCTCATGGTGGTAACACTCTTTTTCGGTCCCTGTATTTTCATCTATGCTCGTCCCTTCTCTGTTTTTTCTGTGGACAAGATGGTGGCTGTACTCTACAATGTCATTACTCCCATGTTAAACCCCCTCATCTACACACTTCGGAACCAAGAGGTCAAGTCAGCCATACGGAAGCTGTGGGGCAGGACTGGACTGACTTGGAAAAAGCAGGAGATGTGAGATGTTGAAGTAAGTTTTTGAGGCCAGAAAATCCGAGGTTAAACTAATTACTTTTTCAATAATGAGTTAGGAGGTAGTGGCCTAGGATTTTTTAAAAATTATTCTTTCATTAAGTCATCATACCCTTATATCTGGCTTTATAATTAAATTGTGCACTATAAATCAGAAAAAAGTATTTCATCCTGAATTGTTCTGTCATCTGATTTCTCTTTTTAAATTGGGCCAAATCTATTTTCTGTTTTTGTATTAGTTGTATTCTTCCATTCTATCTATTCATCTGATCAAATTTTATCCCATCCACTCTTTCCATTCAGTTTGTTATTACAAGCTGGTGCAAGCCACTCTTTCCAAGCTCTCACCACCTTCTTTTCTACCTTGCAACAGGTTTTATTTTCTTTTCAATTTTAACTTATTCTAATTACAGACGGTCCCCAATTTCCATGGTTCAATCTTATGTTTTTTTTTATTTGAAGGTGGTGCACAACTATACTTTATTTGAAGTATAGTTTCAGTAGTACCTATACAATCATTCTGTTTTTCACTTTCAGTACAACATTCAATAAATTACCTGAGCTATTCAACACTGTTATGAGATAGGCTTTGTGTTAGATGATTTTGCCCAGTTGTAGGCTAATGTCAAGTGTCTTTTAAGGGAGGGTACACTTTTAAGGGAGGGTAGGCTAAGCTATAATGTTCAATAGGTTAGATGTATTAAATGTATTTTTGACTTACAACATTTTCAACTTATGGTGGATTTATCTGGACATAACTCTGTAAGTCAAGGAACACCTGTAAATGTTTACAGTCAATTGAGTAAGGAATTGTATGCATTTCTTGTTCTCTCTAAATATTAAAAAGGGTATCATTTAGATGTATTAGAGTGAATTAGATTTATATGAATGTATAACAAGCTAAGGGGATAAGTCAGCTTCATCACCTCATCACACCACTGACTATCATCTAGTAGTTTAATTGCAAGAACAATTGCCTAATAATGTAGGTTCAAATACCCGTTTTTGAATTACAAGCCAAGTGGATCTGGACAAATCATTTAAAGCATTGGAGCCTTAATTTTCTCATCTGTAGTATGAATAAAATGCTATCTATCTTTCAGTGCTGTTGTGAGGGTGAAAACTGACAATAGACATGAATGTGTCTAGCTTGGTGCCTGCCTCATAATACGGTTCAAAAATTATTTATTCATTAAAGTTATGTTTTTTTCAATAACCTAAAGTATAGATGGTGAAATTCTAAACTGGTCGATTTACCTTAATGTAGTAACAGTTTTATGTGCTACCACTAGTTTGTGGCGAGTACTAGAAAGTATATAGAAATGAATTCATGATGATTTCACCTTGGTCAATTATTGGAAAGTTTATTTTATATTTCTGTCGCATGACCATCAAAGGATCCCTCATTGACATTTTTTGTATCCTTAGAATTATATTAAGACTTAATTCTTAGGCCTGTTTACTGTTTACTGAATCTTTATAACCAAAGATAGGAAAATTAAATTTACATTCAAGTTTAGAACAAAGTAGACACAAATAAAATATAAATCTAAAATACAAATGAAATGTGCAGTATTTTCATTTATACAGATTTTATAGTCAGTGGATTATAGAAGTAATTCGAGCAACTAATCTATGTGACAGAGACAGAAACCAAGAATGTTTGGTCAATTAATTGAAGACTGAGGTTTTGTCTTTATTATCTTTATATTCCCATAATTTATGAAATTACCTAAAATAAATAAAATAGAGACTCAAAAGTTTGTTCAATACATGCAGGAAAATTTAATGTCTTCTCTGATGAATGTAGTATTGACTATGAAAGAAATATTTTAGAGCTATTTTCTTTTCTAATACTTGGAAAGATAACTTGTAGATTTTTCATTGAGACATAGGAAACTCTTTGAGAGATGCTACAGAAATAAGAATTGATCAAACTTTTTTTTGTATCTCTTAAACTCAATAACAGACATCAAAGCACTTATGGAAATACCACCACTATTGTCAGAGAAGTCAGATAAACATCTCAATATTGAGCAGGTAACAAAGCAGTCCAATTCATACTAGAAACAACTATAAATAGTGTGACTTCATTTATAGAAACTTGAATATGGAATCAGAGAGGTCTATATTTGAATTTAGTCTGTACTTTAATAACTATACTACCAACAGAGAACTAATTGAAGATCAAACACCAAAAGAGTTGAAACAATTAATCGTAAATACATAATCCAGCTGATTTTTCACCAGAGATTAATGTAGAGAGGCTCTCTGTTGCTGCTAGATATTTTCCACTAATCAAAGATATATGGAAAAAATGATATTTAGGAATTAAAACACTATTCAATATTTTGGGGTAGAAAAAGATAAAAAGTATGTAAGCTAAAAATCACTATTCTTTGGAAGTTATTTATTATTTATCTATTTATTATGTATTATCAGGAAATATAAAATAAAATATGTAAAGAAACATAACTATAAATCCTACAGGATATTTTGAAATACATGTCTAAATAGAAATATAAATAAAAATGTTTGGAAATTCTCAGGAAAATAGACATTAAAAAAAGGATTGTTTCTGTATATATAAACAGTTAGAAATTGTTAACTATGCTAGCTATTTAAATTGATTTTTAAAAAATCCTTTCCAAAGACTACTTTCATTTACAATATAACATTAAATGCTATGACAAAAGAAAGGCAGGTTCATATTAACAGTACTCAGGCACAAAGTTAAGAAATTTATCTATGGCCACACATCTAATGATGGATACATTTAAATCTCATATCCAATATCTTTCTCATATCCAATATGTTTCTGTTCAAATAAAATATGAAGCCTCAGATTCAAAAACAATTTCACTAATTTTGACAATATTAGCTTTTAATAAAACCACAATCCCTAAAATTTAATTCATTTAACACAACAAAAATTTATTTTCTATTCATCCCACAATACTAATATGGGATGCATGTCAGCTGTTGATCTCTGCTTATTATAGTCACTAACAGATCTGTGCTAAGAAAGGCTCCACCTCACCACGGGATTCCATTATTGCTGGGGTAGAGGAAAAAGCACGTGGTAAATCTCACACTGACTCTTAAATCTTCTCATCTTGCATTGACCAAATGAATTATATCAATAAGTTCAATAATTTCAATAAAATGGAAAAACTTCCATGAAAAATACAATTATTCAAGGTAGCCCGTGGAAGGCTTAGAAAATCTGTATGGGCTTGGATTTACTAAATATATTAAATCTATTATTTAAAACCTTCCCATAAAGAAAATTCATATTAGTGAATTCTTTAAACATATAAGAAATAACACCAATTTTTTACAATATCATCCTGTGAATAAAAAAATAGAGAACAACTTTTATTTCTTTTTGACACTAGCATGTTTTTAATTCTAAAATCTGACAAAGATATTGTAATAAAGGAAAATTAATTATAAAATTAACCTTATCTATGAGTATCAATGCAGTAATCCTTAACAAAATATTGTCCAATTGAATCTATTACTATATAAAATGATAATACAACTTCAACAACTTGTATTATTCCAGGTTTTAAAGGCTAGCTGAGGTTGCAGTGGGCTATGTTGACACCACTGTACTCTAGCCCAAGCAATAGATCAAGAGTCTCAAAAAAAAAAGGTAACAATCAAGTAATGAAGTTTGCCACATCAACTGATTCTTCCTTTCATGAAAGAGTTCTCTGTAGCATGTGATACTGTTTGATAGCATTTTACCCACAACGGAACTTGTTTCAAAATTGGAATCAATCCTCTCAAACCCTGCTGCTGCTTTATCAACTAAGCTTATGTAATATTCTAAATGCTTTGTTGTCATTTCAACAATGTTCACAGCCTCTTCACCAGTAGTAGATTCCATCTCAAGAAACCACTTTGTTTGTTCATCCATAAGAAGCAACTCCGCATTCTTTCAGATTTTATCATGAGATTGCAGCAATTCAGTCACATCTTCAGGCCCTAATTCTAGTTCTCTTGCTGTTTCCACCACCTCTGAAGTTAATTCCTCTACTGAAGTGTTGGGTCCCTCAAAATCATCTATGAGGATTGGAATCCACTTCTTCTAAACTCCTGTTAATACACATTGGGATCAAGCAATCCTCCTGCCTCAGCCTCCCGAGTAGCTAGGACTACAGAGGTGCATGCCACCACACCAGGCTAATTTTTGTATTTTTATTTTTTGTAGAGATGGGGGTTTCACTATGCTACCCAGGCTGGTCTTGAACTCCTAGCCTCAAGTCATCCTCCCACCTCAGCCTACCAAAGTGCTACAATTACAGGCATGAGCCACAGTGCCTGATCTCATTGTTATCTTATTTTAAGAAACCACCGTAGCCACCCCAACCTTCAGCAACCAGCAACCACCACCTTGATCAATCAGCAGCCATCAAAATGAAGGCAAGACCCTCCACCAGCAAAAAGATTACAACTCACCAAAGTCTCAGATGATCATTAGCATTTGTTTAGCAATTAAGTATTTTTAAATTAAGGTATGTACATGTTTTTAGACATAATGCTAATATACACTTAATAAACTACAATATAATGTAAATATAACTTTAATGTGCACTGGATAACCAAAAAAAAAAAAAAAAAATTAAAGGCTAGCTGAAAATTCAAAAATCAATTCCTGTAATTAACCATGTTTACATATTTATAGATGCAGTAAAACATTTGATAAAATTTAACACCAATTCATTAAAAAAGAAAACAACTTTGTAAGAAAACTTATACTAGGAAATACTTAATCTGATAAAGAGTAACTTACACAAACATCCTAAAACAAATATTATGCTCACTTTTGAAATATTAAAAACTTTCGACTTGATACCGAGAAACAAACAAGAATGCCTGGTATTACCATTACAATTCAACATTGTTCTGGAGGGTCAGACAGTGTAATGAGACAAGAAAAAAACCAGAATGGTATAAGAATTGGTGTGGTTGCGGAGAGATAGGAACACTCATACACTGCTGGTGGGACTGTAAACTAGTGCAACCTCTGTGGAAAGCAATATGGAGATACATACCTTAAAGAGATACAAGTAGATCTACCATTTGATACAGCAATCCCATTACTGGAAATCTACCCAAAAGAACAAAAGACATTCTATAAAAACAACATCTGCACTTGAATGTTTATAGCAGCACAATTCACAATTGCAAAGATGTGGAAACAACCCAAGTACCCATCAATACATGAGTGAATTAACAAAATGTGGTTTATGTATACCATGGAGTACTATTCAGCCACAAAAAACAGTGGTGATCTAGCACCTCTTGTATTATCCTGGATGGAGCTGGAAACCATTCTAATAAGTGAAGTATCCCAAGAATGGAAAGATAAGCACCACATGTAGTCACTATGAAATTGGTTTTAACTGATCAACACCTATGTGCACATATAGAAATAACATTCATCAGGTGTCGGGCAGATGGGAGGGGGAAGGAGGGGATGGGTATATACATACATAATGAGCGTGATGGGGAAGGGACACGCTTAAAGCTCTGACTCGGGTGGGGCAAGGGCAATATATGTAACCTAAACATTTGTTCTCCCGTAATATGCTGAAATAAAAAAGAAAAAAAAAAAAACCTAGAAAAATAGGAGCAAAATAAACTCAACACAAGCAGAAGAAAGTACATATTGAAGTGAAGGGCAGAAATCAATAAAATTAAAATCAGAAAACAAGAGAAAAAATCAATGAAATAAAAAGTGAATTTTTTGAAGAGATGAATAAAATGGGCAAATCTCTAGCAAGACTGAGAAAGAAAGAAAAAGAGAAGACATAAATCATCAATGCCGGGATTAAAACAGGAAATATTGCTACGTAATCTGTAGACACCCTCAAAATAATAAAGGAATACTGTGAACTGTAAACAGGTAAATTTGACAAGTTAGATGAAATGGACCTATTTCTCATAAAACTCAAACTATCCCAACTCACACAATATAAAATAGACAATTTGAATAGCCCTGTAATCCTTAAAGAAATTTCAAACTACATATCTGACAAAGTATTTGTCTTTGGGATAGGTCGACAATTCTCAAAGCTCAACAAGAAAAAAAAAATGAATTATTAAAAGGTCAAAGAAGAGATATTTCACAAAAGAGAATATATGGAAAGTGAAAAAAACATGAAAAGTTGTTCTACATTACTGATCTTCAGGGAAATTCATGGTGGGATATAAATACATGCCTATTGGGAAAGCTAAAGTAAAAAAAATGAAAATATTAAATGCTGGAGAGGATGCAGAAAAACTAGATCACTCATATTTTGTGGTGAAAATGTAAAATGGTACAACCACTCCACAAGATAGTTTGGCAGTTTCTTAAAAATAAAAGAAAATCTAAGCACACACTTACCATATGTCTCAGCAATTGCACTCTCCAGAAAAATGCAAATGTATGTCCACACAAAAAAAACTAGACACAAATGTTTAGCCTCTTTACTTATAATAACCGGAAAACAAAAACAACCAAAATACTCCTCAATAAAAGCATGATTAAACGAATTGTACTATATCTATACTGTAGAATATTACTCAACAATAAAAAGAATGTATGATTGATGTTGCAGTAATGTGGGTGGGTCTTGAGAGCATTATGTTAAGTGAAAAAAAAGTCAGTGTCACAAAGCACCACACTATATGATCTCATTTACATGTCATCCTAAAAGTGACAAAATTATAGAGATGATAAACAGATTAGTGGTTGCCAGAGTTAAGGATGGTGAGAGAGATCATTGTCATGATGCAGTCATTGTATATCTTAATTCAGGTGGTAGTTACATGAATTTAGCAAGTAGTAAAATGGCATAGAATCATACACATACATTGTTCCAATGTTGATTTCCCAGTTTTGATTCTGTAATATAGTTACATATTATATTATATATTATATAGTTATATAAAATACAAATATTTAGAAAGACTGAATGAAAGTCACTTGGGACTTCTGCACTATATTTTGCAACATCATCTACATATTTTAAAATAAAAAGCTTTTAAAAGTCAATTGTATTTCTATACACTAGAAATGTGAAAAATTGAAATGTAATTCAAAGAAAGGCACTAACACTATGATGCATGGAATTGTGTCAAAAAAGAATAAATCAAAAATAAAAATAAATGTACTTTTTCAACTCAATAAGTGCAGAAGATTCATTGGATGAAATTCATCACCCATTTGTGATGAAACACTTGATAGCAAACAAAGGATAAAGATCTACTGGAAACATTATACTTCGTGTGAATTTTTAAGAGGTTTGTCCATGAGATGAGGAATGAGCCAAGGATTCCAATTATGCCATTTTTTTCTTGCTATTTTTTATATCTTTTTTTTTTATTTCAGCATATTATGGGGGTACAGATGTTTAGGTTACGTATGCCATTTCTTTTTAAAATTTTGCTAGAGTTCTTATCCGGGCAATAGGATAAGGAAAAGAAATGAAAGCCGTAAATATTAGAAACAAAGAGACAAAATTGTCATTTACAGATGACAAGATTATTGTATATCCTATCGAATTTCATTTAAATATATTCGATAAAGGAATAGTGTATACATTGAAAGTGTTGATAGTGGTTACCCTTAGTGGGTAGAGATGGAAAGGTCAGTGAGGGAGTATTTGATGTACTGGCAATGTTTCTTGATCCAAGTGCTGGTTACAGGGTGTGTTTACCTTGTAAATTTATATTGGGCTATACAGTTATTAATTGTGCATTCCTCCAAACATATGTAATTCTTCAGTGAAAAGTTTTACATACAAATGGTAGAAATGATAAGTAAACTGTTACTTATTTGAGCAATAATGGAATAAGTTTTGCTAAGACCAAAATAAAAATAAGACAAGACGAATTTTATTTTGGTAGCAATACTTTCTCCCACTTAAACCTTTCTGCAATATACCAGGCTGTTAAATGTTTGTAAGTGATCATGCCCAATTTTCTGGAAAACAAATTTCTTACTTTATATAAAAGTGTTACAGAAATTTAAAAAAATATATTTTAAAACTAATTTTATAAGACTAGTATAAGCTTTATATCATCAAAAGAATAAAAGAACGATAAAATAAAATCATAAAACAATCTCACTAACTACTATGGTTGATACAAGAGTAATCATTTTTTTTTTTTTTACAAAATGAAGCCAATATTATATTAAAATGTTTCTTGATCAAATGAAATTTATTGCAGGATGATTTATCCAAGAATGGTGCAACTTTACAGACTTTCTTAGCGTAGTACTATATTAACAGATTGAAGAAGAAAAATTATATTATCATCTTAATGCATACAGGAAAAAATCATTTGATAAAATGTAGAGAGATTATCATTATGCTGACATGTCTCTGAACTTGGCAATGAAGCTACTCTCTACTCCTTAGAGCCAATATTTTCAGCCTGTAATTCAGCAAAATCGTGAAATTCATTAGGCTGACTTTGAATTTTTTTATTCTTCTTTCAACTCTTTTATGATGAACCTTTCATTTTCACCCAACACCTCTACTGGCATCACTAAAATCTTATATTCACTTTATCTCATATCAAAGCATATTCTCAGAAAAAGAAATTTTATATCAATCACACAGACCATGACTTCTTTTGCCTAAGATGGAGTAAGAGGCACTGAACTTACTCTTTCATCTGAAATGGCTTAAAAACACAGAATTTATAAAACGACAGTTTTCAGAATGCTGGAAATCAGGCAATGAAGGACAGCAATAATCCTGAGAGATAGGACACAAATGAAGTAAGCCCTACAATGGCCAGCTTTTTGCTGTGAAAGTTTCCAGAGTATGACACAGAGAAGGGAAACCCAGGCAGAATGTGAAGAACTCCCAAAATTTAGAAGATGAAGTTCAGAATTTGGTGAGACCAAGGCAGTTAGTCTTCTTCATAGGACAGACCATAAATGAGAGAATTGCATAAAGAACTTTTTTAAAGTCTCTAAATTAATTTTCAAAATACGTTAATCTGAAGAGTCTTGACATGATTTCAGAAAATAGAAATGGACAGGATTTGATAAAGGCAGATGAGAAAAACCCTGCAGATTTAATGGTTCACTGAAATATTAATGTAATATATTTCACTGATATAATATTAAATTTATATGTACAATATAATATTAAAATTATATAGTGCAAGCATTTTATTCCTAGAGAGAACATCAGATTCTAACTATTGGAAACTGGAAAGAAATGGCTGCTTAAATAGTAACCTTATGGTTGCAGAAGTGAGTCACTAGCTTGGGTGAGATCCACAGGTCACTCTTGACAGAGGGAGGAGGTGATGCCAGGAAAGCCAGTGGTTGGGGATACGTTTTTTTCCCATGAAAGTCTCCCTTACCTTTTCTTCAAACTATATCTAAGATCAATAGAAAGAGATAAAAATGAAAGATAAAATAGTTTCCCCGTGTATAGGAATGAAATTTTACTTCAAATGGAAATCCTTAAATATGGAGATCTCCTATGAAAATTTAGCATTTAGAAGTGAGTTACATTAATAAGATTTTTCAGAAAAAATAATTTGATTTTAAAGTTATTTTAATACTCAAGTTGAAGAAAAGCATTTATATAAGAGAATAAAGAGAATTAAAACAGGAATCAGCCAATATCTTAATGATTGCAGTTAAAGACATGAAGGGATAGTTAAGATTCTTTCAACTTCACAGAAACTTCTCATCGGCCTGCTCTTCTAACCATGAACAATGTATTTTAAGAGGTTGCTGCTTTTTAATTAGTATATCTTGGTGATGAATTTCCAAGAATGCATCTTGGTCCATTAATAGAGACTTCTTTCAAAAGAAAACGCTTCCAACCATTCCTCAATAGCAGTCACTCCCACAGTTGAACAACATAAGCAATTGTTCAGTGGTTCTCAGTCACAACAGTGGAGAAGAATCACCTGAGGCAACGTACAGTAAAAAGCAGATTTCTGAAATTGGTTCCTAAAATTCAAATTCAACAGGTCAATTATGAAATCATATTATTTGCATTTTTAAAAGTATTCACTTTTATTATATGTATTTAACTTACCTCATTTCAAAATCAGAAAATGAGTTTCATAAATGCTACCTCAAAATTCAAGGATGTTTCCTCTAATTTGGAATCCGTCACTTCCTATGAACTGACAGTAACAAGTTTCCTGCAAGAGCACATAGTTTGTGGAAAACAGAAAGTGGTGACTTCTCTAACTCAAGTTTCACTAACACATCAAACAGCTATGTTTATTCAGTCCACACAATTAATTAAACCCCAGGGATATCTGCACCTAGCCTGACAGGGCAATGATCCACATTCATCTTCAAGGATCTGGCCAAAGCTAGGTGGAGGGTTGAGCAGAGATCAGGAATGGAGCATGAGCCATTGGATAGTTTTAAGAAGCCAGAAACACCTTATGGGATCTAGCATATATTTGGGCACCTACTATATAACTGGGCCTGTGCTAAATACACACATGTGCACACTGTATATACACACACACAGATATACACACATATATATACATACATATATAGTTCATTATAATACAATACACATATGCACACATACTATATATTATGCATAAATATATATAGTGTGCATAGAATATAAACATACTATATACTGTATAACTGGGCCTGTGCTAAATACACACATGTGCACACTGTATATACACACACACAGATATACACAGAATTATATACATACATATATAGTTTTTCCTCTCTAAAATATTTGCAAGTTTCAGGGATCATTCCTCATTTCTGCTAAACATTTCACATCTCTTAAAAATATTCTTTTCTACAATCACAGTATAATTATCAAAATCAGAATACTTAATACTGATACTATAGTATCATCTAAACTGCATTGTTATTCAAATTACTCC
>NW_012148618.1:3537191-3556789 GCF_000956105.1 Propithecus coquereli
ATAAAATTTAATAAGACAGAATCTTAGGAATTCAGAGAAAAGTTGAAGGAACAAGGGTAGTCTTTCCTAACAATCACGATTGGGTTAGATTTCTCTTTCATGTGCCCACGACACATGTCCTGTTTATTCCTATCATAGCTGTCACTTTGCAGCATGTTTTGTCATTATCTGTATGTTTGCCTTTATTTCACCAAATTGAAAGGTCTGTGAATCAGGAAATGTATGTTCTTAAATTGAAAAACATTTAGTAATTGAACAAATTAATATATAAATAGTGTTGTTTTTATTATAAAAATGGCAATGTACAAAGTCTACAATAAGTCAATAATCAACAACTAAGAAAACTACTCCTGAGGCAGATGTTGATTTCCCTTTAAGCTCTTTTAATATTCACATATATGGGTGTAAGTGATTACAAAATTGACTATATCCAATGTCTATAAAGTCAAAAAACAGTTTTATCACAATAGCAGTCTAGGGCTGTGGTTCCCAACCCCAGGACACAGACTGGTTGCACAGCAGGGGGTGAGCAGCAGGCAAGAGAGCTAAGCTTTACCTGTATTTATAGTCACTTCCATCGCTCATATCACTGCCTAAGCTCCACCTCCAGTTATATCAGCAGTGGCATTAGTTGCAGGAAAACAAGCTCAGGGCTCCCACTGATTCTGCATTATGTTGAGTTGTATAATTATTTCATTATATATTACAATGTAATAATAATATAAATAAAGTGCACAATAAATGTAATGTACTTGAATCATCCTGAAACCATCTCTCCTCCCCCGGCCACCAGAAAAATTGTCTTCCATGAAACTGGTCCCTGTTGCCAAAAAGGTTGGGGACCGCTGGCAGGGGACTTTATCTTAAGGCAGACGTTATTTTCCTTCTATATTCGTTTACGTTCATGCAAATGTATAGGATTGCAGTCATAGGGGAAGTCAGAGCATGCTGATTGAAGACAATGTCCAAAATTATTGGGAGTTCCATACAGTTACTTAGGTAACTCAATCATTACCCAGTCCTCTCCTTTGGTTTGATGTTTCAGAGTTAACTTATGAGAAGATCGCTTGAATTCTCTGAACATCAATTTAGTCAAAATCAAATTTAACTCTTGTTTAAGATTGTCTTTTTAGGATTCAGAGATATTTAAAACTCAGCTTAAGGTCTCAATCTGATCTCAATTCAAACACACACTTCCTAATACATGACTTCCCAACAGACATCAATGAGAAAGAGAAGCAGTGTTTATTAAAATCCACTTTGGGTGAAAATGTATTAATTTAATAATACAATACATATTAAATATATCACTATAGCTTACATTTGCACCATGAAATATTTAGTCATAAAACATGGATTTTTCCCATGTTAAAGTGAAGATCTGTAATTGAAATCACTGGCATGTAATCACTTTTTAAATACAGGGATTAAGCATAATACACATTCACAAGGAAAAGTATACTGAATAGAATATTAAAATTATGCTTTTTTCCTCCGATCAAGCTTCCAAAAATCAAGCTAAATATTCACAGGACTATTTAATCCACGGCTAGCCTCCCTGTGCCAAATATCTCATGTCTCCAATACCTCCCGTTTGCTATGTTGGACTATGATTAGAAAATGAAAATTCATGGTGGGGAGGGGCTGCGGTCTCCCTGTACCGCTCTCATGTCCTGGGGGCACCAGGTTCATCCAGTGTCTGTACCTCTGAGGTCACAGTGGCCAGAAAGGAAGGACACCTTCACTAGAACCTTATGGTTGGAATAGAGGAAAGTTTTTCACAAAAGGGAACAGCATTAGGCTGACAAAACTAGAGATAGCTGGTAGAGACATCTCGGGTGATTGAGTGCTTTCATAAACTAAAGTGAATGTTTGTAGTTTTTAGTTTTGCCTTCTCTTGAAACACAAAATGAATCAGTTTACTCTTCTTTGTGACATTTCAGACATTTAAATACAGGTGCCATGGCTACCCGCTTAGTGTATTACGGCAATCTCCTGGCCTAGGTCTCCTGTCTCTGAGTTGTCTTTTACTCTGGCTTTCTGCCCTAAGTGGACCCTCTCAGACTTCTCCTTATTCCTCCTGTTCTTTAGTCTCTGTAATCACCCTGCCATCCTCCCTCACCCTGCTCCAGTCCCCAGAGTTCCTTTTAATCATTGCTCAGCTGCCCTGGCAACTGCAGACCAGTCCCCAGTATCATGTAAGAATGTGGTCCTTTCAGTAGAAATCAGGTTTGGGAACCTGATAGATCTATTTTGATTCCTGTGTCTCTCCCACTGAGTAAAAGTGTGACCTTGACAAATTGACTCAGCCCCTTAAAGTGTTCTTGTAAGCATTAGGGAGCAGTTTTACACAGTACCCAAAGCCCGGCATATAGTATGCATGCAATAAACAATGACTGTGGTGACAAAAAAAAGGAAAATGAAAATTCAATTTTACATCAAGTTTGTAGGCAAAATAATCTAGTAAGATAAATCTAGTTGAAAAAAAGAAAGACTATTGCAGAGTTCATTCCAAAAATGTATGTGTGGTGTTGAAGATACACATATAAATATACATATATTTATATATAAAATATAATTATATATAACATACATGCATACAGTGCATATTATTGTATATATAAAATAAAATTCTACATAAAATTTTTTGTTGAAATCAACTGTGTTTCTGTTTCTGTAATATAACATCTTACAAATTATACCAATATAATGTCAGAAGGAAATCCTTGAGCAAAATCATATTAAAGACATGATATCTCCTGAATGAGTAGAAACATATAGCATCATGGAAAGCTGGAATTCAGTGAAAAGTCACCTGTTGGTTTCGCAGTTTCTTTATAGCTGCTTTTATCTCCTCATTTCTCAATGTGTAGATAAGGGGGTTCAAGAGTGGAGTAAAAATGGTATAAAACACAGACAGGAGCTTGTCCACAGAGAATCTGCTGAAAGGCCACACATAAATGAAAATGCAAGGCCCAAAGAACAGCGTGACTACCATGATGTGTGCAGAGCACGTGGAGAGTGCTCTGGATATGCCACCAGCAGCACGCTGTCGGACGGTGAGGAGGATGGCCGTGTAGGAGACCATGAGGAGCAGAAAGCAGCTTGTGGAAAGCAGCCCACTGTCTGAGATCATAAGCACACCCAAGACGTAGGTATCCATGCAGGCAAGTCTGATCACTAGAGGGAGGTCACAGAAGAAGCTGTCCACCTTATTGGGGCCACAGTAAGGTAAATTCACAGTAAAAGCTACTTGACTGATGGAGTGCACAAATCCAATGACCCATGAAAGCAACACCAGCCTGATGCAAGTCTGCCGACCCATTATTGTCACGTAATGCAAGGGTTTGCATATGGCCACATATCTGTCATAGGCCATGGAAACCAGCAGCACCATCTCAGCCCCACCAGTTAAGTGCAAGAAGAAGATCTGAGCCATACATCCTCCAAAGGAGATGAGTTTTCGATCACTAAGAAAATCCCTGATCATCTTGGGTGTGGCAAATGAGGCCAACCACATGTCCAGAAAAGATAGGTTTCCCAGCAGGAAGTACATAGGGGAGGAGTGCAAGTGGGGGTCAGAAATTACAGTGACCACAATGAAGAGGTTACCCAGCATGATGGCAGCATAGATCCCAGAGAAAAATACGAAGAAAATATTTTGGAGATGTCTTGAAGTGCAGAGACCATGCAACACAAATTCTGACACCAAGGAATAATTCTGCAGGGCCATTGTCTCAGGTTTCAGATTTTTCCCTGAATCTATCTAACGAAAATAAAATTCTGTCACTTGTGACAACGTGTATGCTCTTGCATTATGTTAAGTGAAATAAGCCAGGCAGATCAAAGAATCTCACTTATATGTGGAATTTAAAAAAGTCAAAGAACAGAGAGTAAAATGGTGGTTACCAGAGGCTGGGGAATGGAGGAATTAGGGAGAAGTTGGTCAAAGGACAAAGTTTGGGTTAGATAGGAGGAATAAATTCAAGAGACCTATTGTATAGCATGGTGATTATAGCTAATAGTATTACATTGTATACTTGAAAATTGATGAGAATAGGTTTTAAATGTTCTCACCACAAAAAAATGGCAAGTATGTGAGGTAATGCATATGTTAAATAGCTTGATTTAGCCATTCCATAATGTATACATTATCAAATGTATATATCAAAACATATATATATGAAAATACACAGTACACCGTAAATCTGTATAATTTTTATTTATCAATTAGAAACAGAGAGAGAGAGAGGGAAAGGAAGGAAGAAGAAATGTAAGCAAAAGTACTCTTCAACTGCTGGGCACATGAAAATGATCAACTAAGTGTTATCTAAGTATAATTTCTAACTTGTAAGAGATAATCTAAAATACAGAAGATTCTAAACAAGTCCACACCGTCATGTATGTTTGCCTTTTTCAGACTTCAATGTTTCCTTAAGGGCAGTTAGTTAGACATTCTGGAAGACTTCAGCATAGGTGAGAGTTGTAGGAAGCTTTTTTTCCTCCCTTTTATGGCTTTTGTTCATGCGAAAATATGGAATTAATTAAGTGCAGCACGTGAACCAAAAATCAGGAGGATTAGGAATTTGAAGATTTTTTGTATGATATCATGTTCTCCCCATCTGTGCTGATATCATTGTTGAATAAGTAATTCATTGTTCCTAAACATCAGACCAAAAAACTGAAATTAAAGCTTAATTTAAAAAAACAATGTCACCATGTGACACAGAAAACTACATCTACATTATCAAGTCTCTCTTTCTCCTTCTTTCTCTCCATTTAGCCACATAAACACAAAACAAAATCTAGCAAAGGCATGCTGGTGGGTAGGTGCCCCAGGCTTGAAGTATGTGCTTGTGTGTGTATGCGTGCACGCGTACACACAAACTCTCACACACATGCAGAGATGAGTTTAATAAAGATGGCATAGTTTGGAAAAAAAATCTATCTAAACACCAATTAATGTGTCTCTCTCCTGAAGTCAAGAAAATAAATAAATTTTGTTCCTTGAGGACAAAATTTAAAGAAGAAAGATCACTTTAAGCTAAAAAAGCATGTTCTGGATATAAAGACCTATTTGGGGGTGATGTATAAATACAGGATAGTTCCCAAATCACGTACTCAGGTTATGTATGTTGTTTAGTAATTTTTAAAAGGTCTCATTATTGTGTTATATGTTGTAGAATGGCATTTCTCATATTCTTAGATAATGTCTTTGAAAAAAATTTGATCTAAGCAATAGCATAGTTACGTAAGTTTTAATTGAGACTCCTCTCCCTTGGACAGTGGGCGGGAGCTGGGGCCAGAAAAACAAAACCGCAGAATTTTTAATTTACAGTGTTAATCTCTGCCATCAGGGAGGACAGCATGTAATTGTAGGCCGTGGGACCCTTTCTTTTATCCCGGCCTTCATCAACAATCTAGATAAGACATGATCAGCAAATTTACAGATAACACAAATCTGACAGGATTCACTTACAGAATTCTTCATTCAATAAGCTAGAAATATGGGCTCTAAACAACAAATTAAAGAGAAAGAGAGGGAGAGAGAGAAAGAGAAGAAAAAAGAGTGTAGACTGATACTTATCAGGCTAACAGAGATAAAGAATGGTATCTCATTAATACATTTCTTTATAATTATTTTGCTTTTCATATATTTATAATGAAAATATATTTTTACTTTTATGATTTAATAGTAAAGTTTTTTTCTCAAAAAAAAGAGGAAGAAACTTATGATATAATTTGTAGTAATGCTTTTGATTAAATGAAACAGAAGGAAGATCTGGTTAAGGGTATTTTTTATCTTATTCTCCAATTAAAGTTCAGCTCAAGATATTGTTTCCTAAAGAACAATTGTGTTGAGATTTCTCCCATGTTAAACCTGCTTAGAATCTTTCTTTCTTTTTTTTTTGAAACCACTTTATTAAGGTATAATTTATATACCATGAATTCACCCATTTGAAGTGTTTATTCAATGATTTTTAGTTATTTTACCAAGTTACACAACTTGGTTATCTCTATAATGCTTATTTTGGAATCTCAACAACCTCAAATCTTTCCAGGCTGTCCCTTGGCAGTAGTCAGGCTGTCTTCTTCCTTACTCAGTTGCTCACATACACACTCACTCATTCAGATTGTGTCTATAGAATATTAATACAGTTTTCCATTTCACTTAATTCAGTATAGAACCCAATCAATATAGAGGAAAATACAACAATAACATAAGTTTTATACAGTTCCTTCAACCCCACAAAGTTTTACTATTACTATTATTTTTTTTAACTAGTTGTGTTTGGGATTAAAAAGCCAATGATCAAATTCATTTATAGATTTATTATTTATAAACCGACTACCTCTGAGAGGATTTTAGGATGACTTGCAAAGAAAGTTGAGATGTTTTTCAGGACATCTCAACAAGGATCAGAGCATAAAATCTATGCAATAATTTTTGGGAGTATTTTCACAGTTATAAATGAGTTACTAATAAATTCAGCATGTTATTAAAGAATGTAGCTCTGAGCTTCCAGATGAAGTAGGATAGGATGTATAGGTCCCATGGTTAGTTCTCCATGAGAAATAAATTGGAGCCTCATTCTTTTCACTAAGAGTAAAATATTGCATAAACCTTTTTATAAAGGACATATAACAGAATTCTTCATGAGCAATTCCACAAAAGATGCATAACTGTCCTTCGTGTGAGCTTTTTTATGTTGTTCTTTTATAAAATTGAGGAATATAACATGAAAGAATAATGCTGTAAGGCTTCTACAAGGAAATAAAGTAACATATTATAGATGTGAAATATTCTAATAATGTGCACTTGATATAGTGGTAGAATTTTAAAATCTATCTAGAGGAATTAATGGTTATTTTATCTGTTTCAGACCACTCAGATCGCACTAGGCTTTTGTCAAGATAATGAGGACTCAAAATCTCCTCTGTTCCTCTTGAACTTTTAGAAGACCATCATATTAAAACATTCAATTGCAACACTGTTTTGTCAATTAGTTGCTATCCATCTTAAGACTGGGATTTTAAATCTGAAACCAAATGCCTTAATGGGCACAATGAACATAATCACAAATCAGGAACTCCCAACAAGTTTAGTTAGGTTGCCCTGACGCCCATCCTAGCATACATATTATAGGTCATGGAGTTGTACTTTTCTTGATATTCTTTTCCTCTTTGTGCCCACGAAAAATTTCACGTGTAAATCTAAAACATAATTCTATTTAATTTGGTGTTTTATAAAGATTAAGTAAATGGAAAGTTGAAATAATCAAATGGAAAACTCAGGAAACAAATACAAAGAAACTCCTAACATGCAATTGAGTCAGAGATGTTCTAAAATTAGATATTGGCGATGGTTGCACAACTCTGTAAATATACCACAAACCATTGAATTGTACACTTAAAATGAGTCAACTTTATGGTATGTAAATTATATCTTGATAATGCTCTCTTGAAAATAGATATTAAAAGAAATGCAGTAAAATAGATTAAAATAGAATTCTGATTTCAGAGAACTCTATGGATTATAGAGGCTTTTAAAAATTATTAAATGACTGTAAATTTGTAATCAGGAAAAATGAAATTGATTGTATACAAACTAATGCTATTTTTAAATGAAAATACAAATCACTAACAGTGACAAAATTTAATTTTAACTGGCAAGTTATTATGATGTACTTCAATGATTTATTGTACAAAATCATATAATAAATTAGTCTCTATTTGACTTATATCTTACATATGTTCATATATATCTCAAAAGCTCTTTACTAACCTGTAGTTAAGATGCTCAGTGCTGACACTGAAGATCACCCAGTTTGTATTTCACATCTGCTATACTTAAATAGAACTTCTGAAAACAAATATTTTTATTCCAGAGATGACTTAATCATTTCTTTCTCCTGCCTCTTAAAAATAATTCATGAAAACATCATTTTAAGAAGCTAGAGAACTTCAGATTTGAGCCTTCCTTGGAGTTAAGATTTAAATATCTATATCCTGTCTCCTATCAATTAAGAATCCCTAATGATGGGGTATCCATGACCAACTGCCATAATGGAGGCTGGGGAATAAATTATCAAAGAGTGGAAATTTGTGGTAATAAATCATGTTCATTTCTCCAGGTGACAAAAGAAGAAAATTTTAAAGATCTTCCAGATTATATAAACATAGCTACAATTATTTTACTAATTCAAGCAGAATAATATATACCATAATCTAGTTAACAGAGTATAAAATATGCTTTTTCTTTAGTCAAATTAACAAGTTACACACTAAAAATATACTGAAAATTTGTCAACCCTGCACATTAGTTTATGTAACTTCAAGCATAATGCTTTGGAGAAGACTTATTCCTGCTTGAAGCATAAGATTTACATGCATAAAAGTATTTGCCTTCTTCAGATTGATATGATCAGGCATGATGAAATCTGGTGCCTGGGTTACTTTGTACATCATTTATAATTGATAGCCTACTTATTTCTCAAAATCATTCAGTTAATGCAGGATTCTTCTACTAATTGGTCCATACTGATGAAAAATATCCCAGAACATTCAGGTGAATGATCATCACACTTGCAACTATTCACATGACATTCACTTCCACAATAGATGTATGAGCATAATCAAATTTATAAGGAATTTCACCACCAAGACAGTATTTGAATGTAGTAAAAAGTCTCAAGTACTATATTGGCATCAGATAATTGTGTTTCACTTAAAATGAGTCACAAAATCATTCTAAGTTCTGTTTCTCTTTAAAATACACAGATAAGACTTCTGGAAGATGGTATACGAGAAAAACCACTAGCCAGAGTGTCTCTGCAAGAAAGATAGATTTTAGATGAAAGGGAAAAAAATAAACAGGCAGAGAAACATAGATAGGTTGAGGGTCAGAAGGAAGGGTGCCTGAAACTACAGGAGACTCCACAGGAAGAAGTTGCAGAGCAGAACTGGAAGGAGAATGGCATTGGCAGGGTCTAAACCCCAAGAGGCTTGGAGACCAGCAACAAGGGTAGATGGAGCAGTTAAATTTCCCCTCCCTTGCATCTCGGTCTGCTGGCGGGCTCCTGAGCTGCTGGAGAGACCCGCTAATGCCAGCCCAGACAGGGAAAGGGACCTTTCTTTTTGGGGCCCTAGAGCAGACTGAGGGGTACTCAGACTGTGAGCTCCCTACCCACCAGCCCTCCCTGGTGCTGCTTGCCTGGTGACTCCTGGAGACTGGGGTGAATACCAAGGCAGAGAGACATTGATCTAGCTTGGGCACCCCATGGGTGAAGAGACCAGCACTCTTTTCCCTGGCAGGGTCAGGGATTGATCTCTGGGGTCCAGGGTACAGGCCTGCTGAACAGGTTCCATACACCCAGATCTCAATCACATTGCCCAGGGGCACAGAAGGGATATTTGTGAAGGAGCCTACTGAGCTGTGTGTGCCTTCAGGGGCAGATCAGCATGCTTGAGGGGCAACCCTCCTCCCATGGGAGGGCCATGCTCCCAGCTCAGGCTGGGATCCTGGGCAGAGAACCTCCCAGCCTGCATAACAGCCAGGGGAGATCCACTGGCTTGAGGTCCTACCTGCTGGCAGAGGCCCAGGAGAAACCCCGGAATAGGGGAGGGTGGAAAGGAGTGAGGCCTGCTCCAGACTGCATGTCTCAGACAGCCCTACCCCCACATGCAGACTTTTTGGCTGAGTGGAACCATTTCAGCCCCTCCCTGGCAGCTTTGCCCAGAAATAGAGAACAGACCTTTGACCCTGCTAACAGCATTTGTGAAGCTTGAGGGCAGGTTCACCCAACCCAGCTCAGCCCAGCCTCATGCCTCCACCTGTCCCCAGTGAGATGAAGAGTAAGGACACACCTGGAAGTCCCAGGGCCCCACCCACTACCTGAGGCACTAGAGTGCCTCTCCAGAGGAATGAGAGCTGGGTACAAGACCCAAAAAGAACACTGCAGCTTGCTCTTCACAGCAAGTGCCACCTACTGTCAGGGAGGTCAATTTTCACACTCTTTTACTGCATTTATTGACTCATTATACAGGGTGTGATCAACTCTCACCCACAGAACCACCTACTGGCTCTGAGACTAAACTGGGTGCATAATTATCTAAATGAAAATCTAAAGGTAAGAAACAACAGCTACTTCAGATGGGAAGGAAACAGCAAAAGAACTCTGGAAATGTGAAGAATCAAATGGAAAGCACATCCCCCAAAAGGGAACACCAGCTCTTTAGCAATCAGCATCAATCAAATTCAGAACACTAAAATGACAAAAGAAAAATTTCAAACATGGATTGTAAGAAAACTCAATGATATGTAAGAGAAAATGGATACCCAACACAAAGAAACCACACACAGACAAAATCCAGGACTTGGAAGAAAAATTCACTTAAGAAATTGAAATATTAAAGAAAAATCAAACAGAACTTCTGGGATGAAGAATTTATTCAAGGAATCACAATACAGAGTGGAAAGCCTCAAGAATAGGGTAGATCAAACAGAAGAAAGAATCTCAGGGACTGAAGACACCTTTCAGTTAAATAAGTCTGTTGCAGAGATAGAGCAGAGAAATGAGAGAAAAGAGCAAAGCCTATGAAAAATGTGGGATTATTTGAAAAGGCCTAATATGAGAATTATAGGCATCCCTGAGGATGAAGAAGAAAATACACAAGGATTGCATAAAATATTTGAGGATATAATGGAGGAAAATTTCCCAGGCCTTGCTAGAAATCTAGGTATCCAGGTACAGGAAGCTCAAAGGACTCCTGGGAGATTCATTGCAAACAGGAAGATACCACAACACACAGTCATCAGACTGACCAAAATAACCACCAAAGAGGCCCTCCTATGAGATGCAAGGTGAAAGAATCGGGTAACCTACAAAGAAAATTCATCAGAATAATGGCAGACTTCTCAACTGAGACCTTATAAGCAAGAAGAGACTGGGACCCCCATTCTCACTCTTCTTAAACAGGATAGTGCCCAGCCTAGAATCCTGTATCCTACAAAACTAATTTTCTTATATGAAGGAGAAATAAAGACCTTCTCAGACAAGCAAAGACTGAGTGAATTCATGAAGACAAGACCTGCCCTCCAGGAAGTACTCAAAACAGTGTTACACACGGATCAGCACAATTGACACTCACGAATGTAAAATCATCCAAAAGCTAAATGTCAAAGGCCAGACGCCACAATGGCTTAAAAAAGAAAACAAAGCAACAAAGTTAAACTCAACAGGATGAACAGAAATATTCCCCACTTACCAATTCTTTCAATAAATGTGAATGGCTTGAACTCCCCACTAAAGAGACATAGGCTGGCCAAATGGATAAATATACACAAGCCGAGTACCTGCTGTCTTCAGGAAACACATCTAACCCACAAGGATGCATTCAGACTTAAGGTGAGGAGATAGAAAACAATATTTCAAGCAGACAGAAGCCAAAAGAAAGCTGGCATGGCAGTTCTGATGTCAGATAACTTAGTCTTCAAATCAACAAAAGTAATGAAAGACAAAGAGGGTCACTATATAATGGTGAAGGGTACAGTTCAACAAGAAGACATAATAATTGTAAATATTTATGCACCTAACTCAGGTGCACTCAGATTCATAAAGCAAATACTACTCAATCTAAACAAAATGAGAAACAGCCACACCATAATAGCCAGGGACTTCAACAACCCTCTGACAGAACAGGACAGATCCTCCAAACAGAAAGTAAACAAAGAAACAATGGACTTAAACAGAACTCCAGAACAAATGGGCCTGACTGACATTTACAGAACATTCTACCCCAAAACCACTGAATATATGTTTTTCTCATCAGCTCATGGGACATTCTCTAAGACTGACCATATCCTAGGCCACAAAGCATGTCTCAAAAAATTTTAAAAAATAGAAATTATACCATGCATCTTCTCAGACCACAGTGGAATAAAATTAGAAATCAACTCCAATAGAAATTCTCATCTCTACACAAAGTCATGGAAACTAAACAACCTTCTGCTGAATGATTATTTCATTAAAGAGGAAATCAAGATGGAAATCAAAAGACTCTTTGAACTAAATGACAAAGGAGACACAAGCTATCAAAATCCGTGGGACACAGCTAAAGTAGTCCTGAGAGGAAAATTTATATCCATGAATGCCTACATCCAAAAGACAGAAATATCACAAATAAACAATCTAATGAATCACCTCAAAGAACTGGAAAAGGATGAGCAAACTGACTCCAAACCCAGTAGAAGAAATGAAATAACAAAGATCAGAGCAGAACTAAATGAAATTGATAATAAAAAAACTGTATGGAATCTTTGCTGTTGGCAATAAGAGAAGATAATGCCAAAATACTATAAACAAGGGTAAATTCTTGATATGTGCAGAAGAAACAACTTTGATAACTATGCATGTTTGGATAATAGGCTAGATTTTCTAGATACTAGAAAGTATTTTTTAAAATGGTCAATACATCTGATATTAATATATAAGTTGGGATTTTATCAAGAGTTTATAACTATACTAGTAACCAAAGTATGATTTTTGCCATAAGCCACTCTCTTTTTCTGACTCTTTTCTCTCTTCTTCTAGTCCCAAGCCTCTATCGTCCTCTGAAATATATTAATTATTTCTTTTTATTTTATCTATTTTTTGATATATATTATTTGTACATTTTCATGAAAAATGTGATATTTATTGCATAGAATGTGTAATGATTAAGTCAGGGTATTTAGGGTATACATTACGTCAAGCGTTTACCATTTCTATGAGTTGGGAACAGTCGAAGTCCTCTCTTCTAGCTATTTTGAAACATACAGTACATTGTTGTTACCTATGGTCATCCTCATTACTTCAACCATTTCATTGTTATACTAAACTGAAAGTGGTTAAGACATAATTTATTTATTTTTAATCTTTAAATCTTCATCTTATAATTAACTAAGTAATTTATTAAAATGAATCTGTCCTCAGAACCTATTATATGCCAGAGATTGTGAAGTGATCTAGTGGAAAGAACAGAAATGAGACATCATTGCAAGCCTCAAGTAGTAACTTGGTTAATGGTACTTGACAAAAATAAATAACTAAATGCAACATAAAAATATACTTGAAATGACAGTGCCATGTAGCAGGGACAGTGAGTTCACAAAAAGGAAATTTTTAATTCTAACCCAAGATGTCAGGTTTAGACAAAAGCATCATTGAGGACATGGAATCACCTGCTAAACATTTTTTTTTTTTAATCACTAAGTATTGACTACTTGATATGCACTATAGACTATGTTAGTATGAGATTGGTGGGGGAACAGGAAAGTGAGAAAATTTTATGCCAAGGAATTTTCTCTAATGTGACTGATAACAAATTAACTCAAACCTTAGTATTTAATTAACTTTCTGACATTGACATTATATAGTTTCGATATTCCTCTTATGGGTTTTGTTGAGAACAAAGGTAACATTTATCCCCACTGTCACTTAATGAAGTAAAAACTTATTTTATTTATTAACTCATTTATTTGGCAAACAATTAATTTCTACTCTATGAGAGATGTATTTTTCTAGGACTGTGCTTAAGTGGTGATCAAACAGTTTGTGTTTTAGTTTGGGGTAATTTCTTTGAGATATTTTTATTCTACCCCATTGTATACCTGTAATGTACAGATATACATCTTTATACTTGACAAATATCTGTGGTATCAGGTTTTCTCTGAGAGTAAATACTCAGGAGGGGAATTGTTGGGCAGCGGTGTATGCATATATTTAATTTAATTTAATTATGTCAAATTGTTCTCCAAACTGGTTTGCCTTCTCATCAACTGCATGAGAAGTCCTATATTTCCACATTCTTGCCATCAATTTGTATCAACCAACTTGCTATTTTTTGGTCAATTTTATGGTTCAAATTTGGATTTATCTTCAATTATTCTCTCATACAGTAAGTCAGTTTTGTCTGTTGTATTAGTTTGCTAGACTTTCATAACAAATTACCACAAACAATGAGGCTTAAAACAACAAATTTATTCTTTCACAGTTCTACAGAATAGAAGTCTGAAGTCAAGGTGCCAGCAGGGCCATGTTCCCTCTGAAGCCTTTAGGGAAGAAACTTTCCCTGCCTCCTTCAGCTTCTGAAAGCCCTGGGAGTTCCTTGGTTCGTGCTGGTCTAACTCCAATCACTACCTCCCTGCATCTTCATGTGGCCTTTTTCTCTGTGTGTCCTTGTCTGTCTCCCATAGACAATCTCATTGTATTTAGGGCCCACCCTAATTCAGTGTAATTTCATTTTGATCCTTACCTTATTTCTGTAAATACCCTATTTCCAAATTAGGTCACATTCTGAGGTTCTGGGTGGACATGAATTTCGGGGGACACTATTCTACTCACTACATTTCTATTTAGATTTTCTATGGGTATAGTTGTACATTAGGCACTATTTTCTGTTTGGTTTTTATCAGTCAACACTATTTGTACATTTCATCTCATCGTTGCATGTAGTCATTTTCAAAACCCCACTAGCTGTCAGACCATGAATTTTAGAGTTGGGGAAGTCTCCATTCCTTTTCTTTGTCTTGAGTGTCTAAGAGCAATAAATTAGCATTTGCATATTTGCCCAGGAACTCTTTTCCACAGCCTGCTGTTATATGATAAACTGTTTCTGGATTTGGGGGAAGAGGTTATTTACAAATGTGGTGTCCAGAATTTGGGTAATACTGGTAGAGGTAGCATAGTGCTGTGAAGAGGTGTGAAGGGGTGCATGGATTCTGAAAACAGATCAAGTTTGAATTTCAGTTCTTTTGCTTGTTAGCTGTGAAAACTCCGGTAAGTTATAAACCTTCTCTGCCTAAGTTCCCTTATATGTAAAATGGGATTAAGAACAGTTTAAGGTCATAAGATTATGACACTCAAAGACTTTAATAGGCAGTCTAATTATTTACTTAATTTCTCACCAGACTCTTAATTTTTTTTTTTTTTTTTTTTTTTGAGACAGAGTCTTACTGTGTTGCCTGGACTAGATTGCCGTGGCGTCATCCTAGCTCACAGCAACCTCAAACTCCTGGGCTCAAGCGATCCTCCTGCCTCAGCCTCCCGAGTAGCTGGGACTACAGGCATGCGCCACCATGCCCGGCTAGTTTTCTATATATATTTTTAGTTGTCCAATTAATTTCTTTCTATTTTTAGTAGAGACGGGATCTCACTCTTGCTCAGGCTGGTTTCGAACTCCTGAGCTCAAACAATCCGCCCGCCTCGGCCTCCCAGAGAGCTAGGATTACAGGCGTGAGCCACCGCGCTTGGCCCAGACTCTTAATTTTTAAATACTACATTTTGGATGCAGACTGAAGAATTATTTTTGACTACCCTTTCTTTAGTAGCCTCGAATAATTCCTATTTTTCTCTAGACATATCCACCTGTCTGACCAATTATGCTCAATGTAAAATCTTTTGGGAGAATAACTCTCAGTAAAGGGTTACTTAAGCTCTTGCAAATTAAAATGATAAAAGGCATTACATATTTTTAGTTCCTTCGGAAATGTGGAAGGATCATTCATACTTCTAGGGACATTAAAGACTTAGAATTTTGAATCTATGGTTAGGCCATAGATTTAAAACCATAAACAATTATTTTTGACATTCAGAGAAATTCCTGTTACTGTCTATCTACTTCCCTTTTTCAAAACAGTTTAATTCACAATGGTGATTTAAGGGGTTGTACTGTCCACTGAAATTCTGAATTTAGCTGATGCAACGGTAGAAGGAAATCTTTCAAAGTAATGTTAAAATTTGTCTTCGAAAAGGCTATTTTTGTTGCTTATGAGAGGGTTATCAGCTTGACTGTCTCTTTGGAAGGTATAGGATTTAGGTCTGCCTATAGTTTGCCTATTGGGAGATTGGAAAGACCCCAGCCGGTTCTAGTATATTTGCCATCTTCCTCACTGTTGGTTTCTAGACATTCTATAAAAAAGACACCTGCACTCGAATGTTTATAGCAGCACAATTCACAATTGCAAAGATGTGGAAACAACCCAAGTGCCCATCAATACATGAGTGGATTAATAAAGTGTGGTATATGTATACCATGGAGTACTATTCAGCTATAAGCAACAATGGTGATATAACACTTTTTGTATTTTCCTGGATAGAGCTAGAATGCATTCTACTAAGTGAAGTATCCCAAGAATGGAAAAACAAGCATCACATGTACTCACCAGAAAATTGGTTTCACTGATCAACACCTAAGTGCACATGTAGGAATAATATTTATCGGGCGTCGGGCAGATGGGAGTGGGGAGGAGGGGATGGGTATATACATACAAAATGAGTGCGATGCGCACCGTGTGGGGGATGGACACTCTTGAAGCTCTGACTGGGTGGGGCAAGGGCAATGTAACCTAAACATTTGTACCCCCATAATATGCAGAAAAAAAAAACAAAACTTGAAAGCAACCAAGATGTCCTTCAAAAGGTAAATGTACGAGTAAACTGTGGTACATCCAGACAATGGAATACTATTCAACACTAAAAAGAAATGCATTATCATTCCATGAAAAGACATGGAGGATCTTCGAATGTATATTACTAAGTGAAAGGAGCCAATCCGAAAACTCTACCTACTGTATGATTGCAACCATATGACATTCTTAAAAAGGCAGATCAGTTTTTAAAAAGACAGTAAAAAGATCAGTGGTTGCCAGGGGTTATAGGGGAAGGGAGGGAAGAATAGATAGAGCAAAGGATTTTTAGGGAAGTGAAACTATTTTGTATAATACTATAATGGTGGATACATGTCATTACACATTTGTCAAAACCCAAAGAACGTGCACCATCAAGAGTGAATCCTAATGTAAAATATGGACTTTGAGAGATAATGATGCGTCAATGTGATATTGAAGGTAGGGGAGGCTGTGACTGTGTAGAGGCAGGAGATATAAAAAAAAACAAAAACAAACAAAAAAAAATAATAAAGCAAGAGAAACACAGGGAAATTGTATTAATAGTCACTAGGTGGCGCCCGAGCTCCTTGTAAACTAATTGTTTCAGTCCCAGCTAAATTGTAACTTCAGATTGCAATTCACTTTCTTAGCTTTCCTGTATCAACCAAAGATTTACGCCAACCTATTGGAACACTTAGCTGGGTACAGACGAGGGTAACTTTAAAGTGCACATGCCTCTAGAGCGGAGAACCGTGACAGAAAGAGAGTTTGAGGTATATTTCTAAATCTGCCCCTAGAAGGCAGATTCTATCCCCTAACAGAGGTTTGGAGCCGTGTGCCTCCAGGCTACTCTGAAAGAGCAACACCATAAAATAGAGAGGACCTCGTGATCAGTCTCTTTTCCTAATTTTGATAATCTGTAAATCAAGAGGCAGAGCAAGTGAAGGGTGGAAGGAGAGCAGAGCTTGTACTTGTTACCAGGGTAAGAGTTTCTGTATTATATGCTGATGGTAGGCAGCATTTTGGGAGAGGGAAAATATTATTTCCTTTCATAACAAAAGTTCACAAATTTCACATGACAACGGAAGCAGGATAGATTGTTTTAAAAATAACGGTGTTGAGAAAATTAGCTAACATTTGAGGAAAAATATCGAGTAGTTAGGAGATTTTTTCTGAGTTGGCATAGGAGTATACAGAAATAATTTGTAAATAGTTTATATCAAAAATTTGTGACAATTTGTTCAATAAACTTTCTGTCATGTTGGCTGATCAGTAATACTTTGCAAAAACAAGACTCTACATTATTCTAAACATATGAAGCATTTTCATGATGTATGCTCAGAGAAGAGATAGCTCTAGTCAGACATAATTCAACCTGCATATACAATGTTTTATCCGTAAAATTGGTTGCTCAGTATAAAAAAAGCTAAGGCTGATGGGAGATGGCCTTAGTGTAGAAAAGTATCTACTGGCATGTTAGTGTCCTAGTACTCAATGTTTTGTCTTCTTTCTCTGGAATGGCTTTTCTAGATCCCAGCTATGACATAGCCAATAAAGGGCATATGATTGTGTTTTGGTTTTGTGCTGAAGTTGAAAGACAGTGGGCGTCTCCTCCTGTAACCAGTTACTATAAATGTCTTTTTGCCTTTTATTCACGTCCAGGCCTAGTTGCCTGTTTGCAAAGAGAAATATCCGGAACAGAGCTGAAAAGAAGGAGGTAAACTTGGAACAGAAGCAGTACAATGTACAAGTCTGGACAGAAATGGTCTATGCTTACTTTTGTTTTTCTTCCTATCTTTTTAATTTTAGTATCACATAGTTTTGAATACCAAGGAGTGTCCTATGTCTTCTGTTATATGATCAGATTGCATTTGACCTACCTCTCTACTTCACCTCTTATCATCAAATCCCATGCCCAGCTCAATGAAATTATGTATAGTTTCTCCACTGTGTTGTGTTTCATGCTTTCATGCATTCTCACAAACATTCCTTTATCTGGAATGCCTTTCTCCTTCATCTAGCTGATGCTCACTCTAAGCACCTCCTCCTCCTGGAAACTTTCACACTTCGTCCTTACCTAGATGCCCTCTGCCGTGCCATAGCACCCTGTGCATCATGTGACAATGCTCTTGGTGCCACAATACAATAGAAAATTTAGTTTGGTCTCTCCATCCATAGACTGTTAGTTTCCTGAAGCCCCGACTATATCTTCTGGTGCTCTGTAGGCTCACAAAGCATGTGAAGAATGGTTGGATGCCCTGTACCTGTGGCATGTAAGTAAAATTTAATACACATTAACCAGGGGCTACCCAGAAAATGCACTTTTCTAGCACTGAGCAGTAGTTAACCAAGCACGTGAATAAAGAACGATGGTGAAGTGTCATCTGTGCATATTCTCTAAACATAGATTACCATTAACAGCAACAACAATAACAACAACAATATCAATAATGCTCTAAGAATTAAGAGAATGGCCTTTATCACAAAGTGCCAAAGCAATAAATGTTGGCGTGGATGCGGAGAGATGGGAACACTCATACACTGCTGGTGAGACTGCAAACTAGTACAACCTCTGTGGAAAGCAATATGGAGATACCTCAGAGATACAAGTAGAACTACCATTTGATCCAGCAATCCCATTACTGGGCATTTACCCAAAAGAACAAAAGTCGCTCTATGAAAAAGACACCCGCACTTGAATGTTCATAGCAGCACAATTCGCAATTGCAAAGATGTGGAAACAACCCAAGCGTCCATCAGTACATGATTGGATTAATAAAATGTGGTCTATGTATACCATGGCATTCTACTCAGCCACAAAAAGCAATGGTGATCTAGCACCTCTTGTATTATCCTGGATAGAGCTGGAGCCCATTCTGCTAAGTGAAATATCACAAGAATGGAAAAACAAGCAACACATGTACTCACCACCAAATTGGTTTTAACTGATCAACACTTAAGTACACATATAGGAATAACATTCACTGGGTGTCGGGCAGATGGGAGCGGGGAAGAGGGGATGGGTATATACACACCTAATGAGTTTGGTGCGCACCATCTGGGGGATGGATGCACTTGAAGCTCTGACTCAGGTGGGGCAAGGACAACATATGTAACCTAAACATTTGTATACCAATAATATGCAGAAATAAAAGAAAGAGAAAAAAAA
>NW_012148618.1:3556969-3564052 GCF_000956105.1 Propithecus coquereli
CCCCCCCATCTTTTTTTTGGAAACAAAGTCTCACTCTGTTGCCCGGGCTAGAGTGCCGTGGCGTCAGCCTAGCTCACAGTAACCTCACACTCCCGGGCTCAAGCAATCCTTCTGTCTCAGCCTGCTGAGTAGGTGGGACTATAGACATGCGCCACCATGTCCAGCTAATTTTTTCTATATATTTTTAGTTGTCCGGCTAATTTCTTTCTATTTTCAGTTGAGACGGGGTCTTGCTCTTGCTCAGGCTGGTCTCGAACTCCTGAGTTCAAATGATTCTCCCGCCTCAGCCTCCCAGAGTGCTAGGATTACAGGCGTGAGCCACCACACCAGGCCGAATTCATCCCTTTTTGGCATACACTTTTATGAATTTTGACAAAAGTCTATGGTCACCATCACAATAAAGATGTAGATCACTTTTGACCATTGGAAGGTTTTAAGAAGCGGGGTTATCTGACCTGCTTTCTATTTTTTTTAAATTCCGGATACTACGGAGTTAACAAACAATTTGGTTTCATGAAATGCATTTGCCTCGCTCAAGCCAGGGCCACAAGCGTGTCCTTCCCACATACAGTGTGCCCCATCTCCATTAGCTGTGGGTTTACCCACCCCACCCTCTCTACCTCCCACCCTGCAACCCCCTACCTGACCAGCACCCAGTGAGTATTATTACCATGTGAGCACCTTAGTGTTGATCAATTAGTACCAGTTTGATGGCGAGGTGGGGTTTAAATGTACACCTGCCAGACTGTAGACCTTTAACCGTTAAAGGTTACAAAAATGTTTGCTTTTTACCAATTACATCTACTGTTTCCTTATACAGAATTTGAAATACATTAAAAATTAATTCCTTAATGATGTATAAACAGGAGACTGTCTCTTCAGAAATGTCATCTAAAAAGTTTGCTTTAAATTTCTATGTTCAGTCCTTATTTTCTTAATGGCTGCTTTTACCTCTTGATTTCTTAATGTATAAATAATAGGATTTAAGAGAGGTGTGAAAATTGTGTAAATCACAGAAAGAGTTTTATCTACAGGGTATCTGCTGAAGGCCCATACATAGATGAAGACACATGGAACAAAGAACGGAGTCACAACTGTGATGTGAGATGAGAGAGTGGCGAAGGCCTTAGAGGATCCACTAGCAGCACGTGCCTGAGTATATCATGACTGTGTAGGAGACAAGCAAGACGAGGACACAGACCAGGGACAGGAGGCCACTGTCAGCAATGATCAGGACTTATAGAATATAGGTATCCTTGCAGGAAAGTTTGATCACAAGAGGAAGATCACAGAAAAAGCTGTCTACAACATTGAGACCACAGAAAGGCAAATTCAACACGAAAGCCGTTTGACTAGATGAATGTACAAATCCAACTGCATAGGAGGATAATAGTAGCCCGGGGAGGACCCATGGGTTCATGATGGTCATGTAATGGGGGGGGGTTGCATATGGCAACATACCTTTCTATTGCCATGACTACAAGCAACATCATCTCACTTCCACCCATGAGGTGCATAAAGAACATCTGAGAATACCATCCCCAGCAGAGGATGGTCTTCCATTCTTGGAGAAAATCCACAGTCATCTTAGGGGTAGCAAAAGAAGCCAGGATCATATCAATGGAAGAGAGATTGATAAGCAGAAAATACATTGGTGTGTGAAGTCATGAGTCAAAGGTCACAGTGACCAGGATGAGAAGGTTTCCTAGTACAATTACCACACAGACCACAGAGAATCCCAGACAGAATAAAATCTGAAGATTCTGAGATTTAGAAAGTCCCAGCACAATGAACTCAAATACCACCGAATGGTTTGCCCTCTCCATATTGTCAACTTTATCCCATATATCAAAATGAAAAAATGCTCAACATTTCTAATCATCAGGGAAATGCAAATCAAAACCATAATGAGATATCACTTAATTCCAGTGAGAATGGCTTTTATCAAAATGTTCCAAAACAACAAATGCTGGCACGGATGTGGAGAGAGAGGAACACTCATACATTGCTGGTGGAACTGCAAACTAGTACCTCTATGGAAAGTAATATGGAGATACCTCAAAGAGCTAAAAGTAGAACTACCAATAATTCAGCAATCCCACTACTGGGTATCTACCCAAAAGAACAAAAGTCATTCTGTAATAAAGATATCTGCATCTGAATGTTTGTAGCAGCACAACTCACAATTGCAAAGATTCCCAAGTGCCCATCAATTCATGAGTGGATTAATAAAATGTGGTATATGTATGCCATGGAGTACTATTCAGCCATAAAAAACAATGGTGAACTAACACCTCTTGTTTTATCCTGGATGGAACTGGAGCCCATTCTTCTAAGTAAAGTATCACAAGAATGGAAAAACAAACACCACATGTACTCACCATCAAATTGGTACTAATTGATCAACACTTATGTGCACATATGGAAGTAACATTCATCGGAAGTCGGACAGGTTGCAGGGGAGGGGGATGAGTATATTCACACCTAATGGGTGCAATGCACTCTGTGTGGGGATGGGCACACTTGTAGCTCTGACTTGGGTGGTACAAAGGCAATATATGTAACCTAAACATTTGTACCCCCACAATACTTTGAAATAAAAAAATAAAATAAAGCTCTTTGCATGTTCATATATATTTTACAATATCATTGTCCATTTTCACAAAATAAAAAAACCTGCTGTGATCTTTAAGGTAGCTGTGCTAAATGTATAGAGGAATGGTGGGAGGGGGATTGGGTATCTGAATAATATTGAATCTTGTCATTCATAAAATATATTTCCCCTGTTCCTTAAGTTTTCTTTAATTTTACTCAGCAATATTTTGTAGTTGTCAATTAAGAGGTCTCACACATCTTTTGCATATTGCTACAATTAATTTTGATATATTGGTCTTGAATTCAGAAACCTTGCTTACTTGTTAATTTTATTGAATATTGCTTAATTTTTTGGATTTCTCTCATATAATTATATCATCTCCACATGAAGATAGCTCTGTCTCTTCTTTTCCAATATTTATGCCTTTTGTTTCTTATTTTTGTCTTACGTGTTGTTAAGAACTCCAGCAAAATGTGAATAGAAGTAGTAGTAGTGGACATTGTTTTTCTGGTCTTAATCTTTTTCAATCCTAAATATAACATTGGCTGACAACATTATTTACCTCCTTTAATCAAATTGTGGAAGTTTTACTACACTTCTAGCTTATTAAAAATTTTATTTTTTAATTATAAATGGATGGTTGAACTTTATCAAATGGTTTTTGAGCATCATTTGTTATGATTATATGCAGTTATCCTTTACTCTGTTAATATGATGAATTGTAGTGATTGATTTTCCAAACATTAAGTCAACTTGAATATTATACATTTTATATATTTGACTTGTTAAGATTTCCTTTATAACATTTTGCTTTATGTTCATGAGTTTTTCATCTCTCGTTAGGTTTTCATATCCTTGTTAGATTTAATATCAGTTTTATTCTAGACCAATACAATTATTTGTGAACTATTCCTTCTTTCTCTGAATTTGCATTATCTCATTTTTAAACATTCAGAAAAGTTCATCAATGAAGCCAGCTGATTCTTGCATTTTTTAAAGGGACATTTATAGTTTTAATTTCTTTTGTAAATACACAATATCCACATTTTTTTGTCTTTTGTTACCAGTATAATTATGCTTTCAAGGAATTTACTTATTTACTCTAAACTGTCAATTATTCGTGAGATTTGGGCAAAAAAGTAAAATAGGTACCTCACAAGAGGGAATGTTCAAATGGCTAGTAACAATATAAAAAGGTGTTCAGTACCATTAAAAATCAGGAAAATGCAAATTATTTTTGTTTTGTTTTTTCTATTAATAAGTTATATTTATTTATGTGTATATATAATTTTTAAAATTAACAAATATTATCATCAGTTACTCTTCTACTGTTTGAAAATATTTTGCTTTGATCCAAATTCAGCCAATAAATATAATTTGTTTTGCTCATGTTCTGTTAAAAAGATTAATTTAGTATTGATAAACCAAAAATCTGCATTATTTTGGTATCTATTTAAAGACAATTATAGCAGCAATTGAATAAAGCTCGGTAGTAGAAGCTTTTTTTCAATAGCTTAAGGATGATTTATTTCATTTAATTTCCTACTATTAGCTATTTTTTTTTATTTCAAAGTATTATGAGGGTACAAACATTATGGTTACATTTTATGTCTTTGCCTCACCCAAGCGAGGGTTAGAGGCATGCCCTTCCCCTCTACAATGCTCCCCATGTCCTCTAGTTGTGGGTTTACCCCCCCATCCCCCTAATCCCTGGAGAGTATTACTGCCATGTGAGCACCCTGGTGTTCAACAGTTAGTACCAATTTGATGGCGAGTACAAGTGGAGCCCTTTCTTCTGATCTTGTGATACCTCACTTTGGATACTGGGCTTAAGTTTAATCCAGGAAAATATAAGAGGTGCGAGATCACTGTCGTTTCTTATGATTGAGTAATATTCCATTGTATACATATACCAAATTTTAATAATCCTCTCATGAATTGATGGGCATTTGGGTTGTTTCCACATCCTTGCAATAGTGAATTGTGCTGCTATAAACATTCGGGTGCAGATGTCTCTATTGTAGCATATCTTTTGCTCTTTTGGTTAGATGCCTTAATAGTGCTATTGCTGGATCAAATGGTATTTTTATTTTTAGCTCTTTGAGGTATCTCCAAAGTCTTTTCCACAGAGGTTGCACTAATTTGCAGTCCCACCAGCAGTATAAGAGTGTTCCTGTCTCTCTACATCCTCACCAAACATACAACCTCCCTAAGTTCACCCAGGAGATAACAGAATATCTGAATAGACCAATCTCAAGCTCAGAAATAGGAGCAACAATTAAAAGACTCCCAAAACGTAAAAGTCCTAGACCAGATGGCTTCACTTCAGAGTTTTACCAAACATTCAAAGAAGAACTCATACCTATACTACAGAAATTATTCCACAATATTGAGAAAGATGGTACCCTTTCTAACTCATTCTAAGAAGCCAATATCATCTTGATACCAAAGCCAGCAAAGGACACAACAAAAAAAGAAAACTTCAGACCAATATCCCTTAGATGCAAAAATCCTCAACAAAATTTTCACAAATAGAATTCAGCAGCACATCAAAAAAATAATTCACCATGGCCAGGTGGGTTTTATTCCAGGGATGCAAGGCTGGTTTAACATACACAAATCTATAAATGCAATTCGCCATACAAATAAAAGCAAGAACAAAGACCATATAATTCTTTCAATAGATGCAGAAAAAGGATTTGACAAAGTCCAACACACCTTTATGATAAAAACTCTCATCAAAATAGACATAGATGGCTCATTCCTTAAAATTATCAAGTCCATTTATGACAAACCCACTGCCAATATCATATTGAATGGGGAAAAATTGAAACCATTCCCATTTAGAACCGGAACCAGACAAGGTTGCCCTCTATCTTCACTTCTATTCAACATAGTGCTCGAAATCCTCACCACAGCAATTAGGCAAGAGAGGGGTATTAAGGGTGTCCAAATGGGGACAGATGAGATCAAACTCTCGCTCTTTGCCGATGATATGATATTATATCCAGAAAACCCCAAGGATTCATCCAAGAGACTCCTAGAATTGATAAATGAATTCAGCAAAGTCTCAGGATACAAAATCAATACACACAAATCTGAGGCATTCATATACACCAATAACAGTCAAGCCGAAATTCAAATCAAAGGAAAATGCAAATTATATTTGCAATCAGTTTTGCTATGTACCAAACAAAATAGCTAAAATTAAAAAGGCTTGAGAATAGCCAAGTCTGAAAGGATGTGGAACAACTGAAACTTTTACATTGCTGGTGGGAGAGTAAAACTCTTCAGCAGTTTCTAATAGACGTGCTTAGCCATCATCTAGCAATTCCACTCCAAGGTATATACCTAAGAGAAATGAGTGATTATATCCATAAGAAATGTACAAGAATGTTTATACCAACTTTGGAAATAATGAAAGTGTTTTAAGAGCTGAATGGATTGAAAAAAATGTGGAATATCATACAGTAAATATCCACATTTAAAAAGGACAAACTTATGGAAGAATCTCACAGATATTATAAGTGAAAAATACAGTCATAAAATAGTGAATACTATTTAATTTGATTTATATAAAGTTCAAAAACAGGCAAAACTAATAAATGATGATAGAACAATCACAGCTACCCATAAAGTTGTCTCAAGCCTCTTTCCAGGCTCTATTTCCCCACATATGTAAAGTTAGTTGGACTTCTATATTTTGATCAGGGTTGTGTTCATACTAGTAGATACATATATAAAAAAATCATTTAACTGTACACATAAGATTTTGGATCTTTGCATACTTTGCACAAAATCATTTTGCACAACTTATTGTATGTCGTACCTCTTAAAACATAAACATATAAATGGTTAATAGGAATAAATTAAATATCATTATTCTATAGTATTCTTTGACAAAGAATCTGCTGTGAAGATTATAATGCTTGACAAAACAAGAAGGCAATTTGTGTCTAGAATAATGAAGCAGAATGAAAACCTTGACTGATAAGTATATTGAAGATACCCAAATGGTCTCTCAGAAGAAATTTTATTTGGGGGACATAAAAAGGGATTCAGGCTTCAACTGGCTGTGTTGAAAAGAGTGAAATTTTCTCATAAATGCAAATTTAACCGTACCGATATCATAATCAATAAGGAATCTTTCAATATCTCCTCATACAATATAAATAAGAATACATTGGAATTATATCAAAAATTCAGTAATTTATTTTCAAAAACATAAAATAAATCAAAGAAGAAAAAGAAATGAAATAATCTTTTCCTTTGTATGAATGGTAGGTTAACGCATGTTGATATTATCATTTATCTTTTACAACCCCTTTAACAGCTATGCTATTTTCTTAAACGGGTCTACATTATGAGTGTGTAACTAATCAATGAATAAACTTACCAATTCAGAGACAACAACGAAGTAATTTTAGACCCTATTGACCATGTTTTCCACTGAAATAACAACATAATTGGACAAAATAGTTGGTTGC
>NW_012148618.1:3565737-3567275 GCF_000956105.1 Propithecus coquereli
ATAAGGCTCTTGAAATTTTCATTATTGTTGTATAAGAATTTGATGTTAAGTACATAACATATGTGGCTGTTTTCACCAGTTCAGCTTTTGCTTCTTGCAATTTTGTTTGTTTTTGAAATAATAGAGATGTTGCCTGTTTTTACAGAATAAAATCTATTAATCTTAATTTTATGATTTCCAGACTTATCATGATTCTTTAAAAAGTTTCACTAACTCAATATTAGAAAATACGACAAACTATTTATATCCACCTATATATTTCTAGTCCTTTTAGTTTTTAAATTGTTTAAATATTCAAAACATTTAAATTTAGTTTTCTTTAACTTTTCAAAAGCTAACCAGTCATGTTTCGAAATAACTTCCCAATGATTTGAAAGCCACCTTTATTCTAAACATCACATTTTCAATACATGACTTTGTTTCTGAACACTCAGATTTCTATTTGTCATTCTATCTATTTGCATGAAAGTAAGGTATCATGTCAATTATTCTTTTTTTATAGAACATCTTAATATCAGCTTTGTCTCCCTTATTGTTCTTCTTTCCAAGAATTTTCTTAGTAATTCTCAGATGATATTTTAGAAGGGATGGAGAGAAAAACATCTTCCTGCCTTCCTGGTAAAAGTGCTTTGTCAAAAGCTGATATATGTTGAAGAGATATCTGTGCTCTTATGTATATTGCAGCTCTATACACAACAGCCAAGAGATGGAATCAACCTAGGTGTCCATTGATGGATGAATGGATAAAGAAAATATGGTATATATACACAATGGAATACTAATCAGCTGTAAAAATTAATAAAATCCTGTTATTTGTGGTAATATGAATGACTGTGGAGGACATAATGTTAAATGAAATAAGCCAGGCACAGAAAGACAAATACCAAATGATGTTACTTATATGTGGAATCTAAAAAAGTGGACCCTGTAGAAGTAGAGAGTACAATGGTAGCTACCAGAGGCTGGGGAAGGAATGAAGGAGAGGGATAGGTGGAGGTTGGTCAACAGGTACAGTTACAGTTAGGCAAAATAAGTTCTGGTGTCTTATTACATAGTAGGATGACTATAGCTCTTAACAACGTATTATATATTTCAAGACAGCTAGAAAAGAGGATTTTGAAAGTTATCACCACAAAGAAATGACAAAGGTTTCAAATGATGAACATATTAACTACCCTGATTTGAATATTATGCAATGTACACATGTAATGAAATATCACAATGTACCCTGTAAACATGCATAATTATTATGTCAAGTATAAATACACAAAATTTTTAAATCAATACATGACTTAGAATATACTTCAATCAAGACCATCTGTAGTAGATTTCCAAATCAATAGTCATCAACCTGAGTTTTTAGAGCTGCTGCAACACTAAATATTTTAGGTAGTAGATGATGAACCAGCACAGCTAGTTACCATTACAAACCTCAAGTTATTTACAGATCATTTTTAAAATTCTTTTACTGCTATGTGTAAAATAAGTGATTCTCTGATTTGAAGTCCTTGGTAGCTAAATGCCAACTACATATTTGG
>NW_012148618.1:3568878-3571078 GCF_000956105.1 Propithecus coquereli
GAATCTTTATCTTCATGGATTCTAGTTTTATGTCTAGAATATTTTTTATCACTCCATTATGTTAAAATAATATTTAACCATGTTTGCTTTTACTAATGTCATAGTTTTATCTTTACAGATGTAAATCTTTTACCTCTCTGAAATTTATTTTCTTATGAGAAGTGAGGTTGGGATCTGATCCCCTCCTCTGCCAATTGCTAGTTAATTATTTTGTTTTAACATAATAGAGTGATAAAAAAATATTCTAGAGATAAAACTAGAATCCATGAACACTAGGCATTACACATGGGTATGCTGTACCCATCTAGAACAACATGGAGATATTCCCTGTAGACCCCCCTGTGTTTATAAGAGCTCTGCGTTTATAATATCCATATAAACTATGTGAATGGTTTAAGAAATGTGTTTGGACATTCAGCTACTTGTTAGAGAAAGTAAGTTCGATGAGGTAGTAGGAAGCCAGCAGCTAACGTTCATTATTACCTCTAAGCTCTGTATTTCCCAATATACTAAATTCATAGGCCCAAATGTAAAGTCTGTGCCCATGGGAGAAGACTCAGATATTTGGACCCTTCTTCCACCTTAGGGAAAAAAAAAGTGAGAGGCCACCTCAATTTCAACAACCATAGGTTCACGTGTCTAAAAGATTTCTTGTGTTTATCATCTCTGCTTATCTGACTTTCAGTAGTAACTACATAAGTGATTCCTAGATTGTCAACATTTCATATTCCATGCAATTAATTTCACTTTTCTTAGTCCTTCTCAATTAGAAAACCATTTGGCTTCTCCTTCACTTACATGTCTTTTACTGTTTTGGAGTGTAACCATATCTTCAAGATGGAAGAGCCCTCTTTTTGATTATACAGGACCAATAAATTTGTTTCTCAAATTCTAAAAAGGTGGCATGGAAGTTCGACACCCTGTTACCAACTGAGATATTTATCTTTTCCAAGATTAGCATAGATATGAGTTACATACTGATGGCTTCAATTTTCTTCAAACGTATTGATTTATGGCAGATATTCTTCATAATCTTTGCTGAGAAAGTATGTCTACTTTTTAAAATTTTTTGGATTTACTGTTGTTCAATAATTTTGATTCTTTTTGCACATTTCAATGGACATTAGGAAGCAGAGTTGAGCAAATATGTATTTCACCTCCAATTTTGTCTCACAGAATTTAATCTATTTTTATTTTGTTTTAGGTAATATATGCCAACAGCCAAACAAATGGAAAAACAAAATCACTCCATAGTGTCTGAGTTTATTTTGTTGGGACTTACAGAGTCTCATGAGTTACAGATTTTATTTTTCTTATTTTTTTCCATTATCTACATATCCATCATGTTAGGTAACCTCATCATTATCTTTGTAGTAAAATTTGACCCTCAGTTGCATTCTCCCATGTACTTCCTACTAGCTAACCTCTCCTTTATTGATATGTCCCTAGCGTCCTTTGCTACTCCTAAGATGATCTATGACTTAATCAGTGAATGTAAGACCATCTCCTATGAGGGCTGCATGACTCAGATGTTTTTCCTTCACCTTTTAGGTGGAAGTGAGATGATGTTGCTTGTAGCTATGGCAATTGATAGATACTTTGCTATATGCAAACCCCTCCATTACCAACATATTATGGACCATTGTGTTTGCATCAGACTTGCACTTCTCTCCTGGACCACTGGCTTTGTGCACACTATGAGTCAAATGGTTTTCACAATGACTTTGCCATTCTGTGGTCCCAATGTTGTGGATAGCTTTTTTTGTGATCTGCCTCGAGTGATCAAACTTGCCTGCACTGACACTTACATCCTGGAACTATTAGTCATTGCAAACAGTGGAATACTCTCTGTGTTCTGTTTCATCTTTCTGTTCATCTCCTATAGCATCATCCTTATTACTGTCCAGCATCACTCCTCCAGGGGATCTTCCAAGGCTTTGTCTACTCTTTCAGCCCACATTACAGTGGTGGTATTGTTCTTTGGACCTTGCATCTTTATCTACGTATGGCCATTCAGCAGCGTCTCCATTGATAAACTGCTCTCTGTGTTTTATACAATTTTTACTCCTCTTTTAAATCCAATCATCTACACATTCAGGAATAAAGACATGAAGAAAGCATTAAGAAAAATAAAGACCAAGCATGTGAGTTCCACATCAACCTTTTAACTGAAAGACTATAATCATTAAAAGCATCATAA
>NW_012148618.1:3571711-3592452 GCF_000956105.1 Propithecus coquereli
CCTTTTCAAGGAGATGGTGATTAACTTTACAATTTAGTCTCGAAGTTACAGAATATTTATGTGAGATTACGACCAAATTAGAAAAGATAATCAATACCACACAGAAATGGATATAGTAACCAATGGCAATTTTTGTCTTTCCATTTGGAAAAAAGGATCAAAAATCTCTTAATGTGTATGCTGAATAGATGCATATTTTCATTTTTTTGCAAGTTTAAATAAAGGTAGAATGGTATGTAGGAACACTGAGTAGACAAAAGGGGAACATTCTGAATCTTTGTCCATTGACTTTCAGCCCCATGTTAGTTCTTCTATAGTCTCCTCTCTGCAATAGAGAACTACAAGCTCGGCAATTACATTTTCTAAACTTTCTTGCAAACTTATTCCTGTGAGTTTCTACCAGTGAAAGACATTCATGTGATATTGGAAGATGGAAAAAAGGGAGAAGCCTTACATTTCTCTGCCTCTGTTTCTTGCAGTAGCCCATTTCTCCCAAAGTGATAGCCTTGCTCTAGAGTGGGCACTGGGGGAGCTGAGTCCTTCGTCATCTCAGCTTGCTCTTTCTGGCATAAACTTCTGCTCCACAAGCAAGTTAGAAGATAGAGATGATGACAGAGTCCTACCATTCTCAGCGTGGCATGTCTCAAGTAAAGCTTCTGCTCTAGGTGCTGGGTGGGGAGAGATAGTCTCAGTCCTCTCCTTGGAGTCTACAAGAAATGAAGCTTCTGCAACACTTATCTCTTGTGGTGTAAAATCACAGCGCTAGACTGGGAGCTGTGGGGAGAAGGAATCCTATCTTCTTGTCCACTCCTGCTTGGAGTAGAGCTTCCACATTATGGGGCTAGGAGAAAAGTGGGAGGCGAGATAATGGTAGTGGCTTAAAACCACAGGCTTGCTGATCTTATCAAGATTTAGTTGATTTTCTTGAATGAATGTTTCTCCATTTTCTGTATGTCCTCAGACAATTTCCTGAGACTGTAAAACATTTTCTTTTAGAAGTTTCTCTAGTCAGATTTTTTTGGGCTGGGTCGGGGGGAGAGAGTTTCCACCAGGCTCCTCACTTTGCCATTCCAAAAGCCCCCACTTTTTATTCCAAAAGCATCTGATTCTGATGCAGAAAATCTTCAGATAGTATTTTGGAGCTCCGCACTCTACTCTGTATATACTGTCATCAGTGATACAACTCTGTTGCCAAATATTCACAATTCTACCTGATAATTTAATCATACCCTCCTCTTCATCACCCTCCATGGCCTCAGGTTAATCTTTCACTATTTCTTACTTAAACTGTTGGAATAACACAGTAATTTCTCCTCAGTGAAACTGCCATGACCTTATGCAAACTCAATTTTCTTCATAGTCTCTATTTTACCACTTCGATAGTTGCCCACTACATATAGAATATATTCCAATTTGCTTTGATTGATATTTCAGACCCTTCAAAGTTCTTATCTTAACCTTTCTGTCCTCAACAAAAAACTTTACCTTCTTCACCACCCCACCATTGTATGGTATACTTCAAACATACAAGATATTTTCTGTTGACTTAATATGTCAAAATATTTTAGGCTTCCATGCCTTCCTACCTATCATTATTTCTGCCTCAAATCTTCCTCTAGCTTCTCTGTGCTTATTATTAAATTCTATACTTATCATTAAAGGCACAACTTCCTCTTTTGGGAGAGGTGGTTTCTTTTATGAGAAATTTGCAAACTCCACAAAACAGAGTTTGACTGATGGCAAACTGTTATCATTACATTTAGCATTGCATTAGTTGGGGTCAGTCTCTAACGATTAGACTTTAGCTCCCTGAGGACAAGTTCCTGACATACAGTATGAGTTCAATAAAGGTCTGAGGTTTCTGAATCCAATACTTATCTTCAAGGCCACATTTTAGCCCCTTTTACTTATGAATAGTTTCTTTATTTCTTAGAACAAAATCTATATTATAAGTACTCCTGCTGCCAGAAAACAAATTTGAAGTTAGAACAGTTAAATTTGTCTCCCAGTAAAATATTTAGAGGAAATCAAGAGAGAGTATATTCAACACCAGAATGTTGAAGGACATTAGAGAATAGGAAGAAAATTCATCAAATCCACTAAAAGTAAGACATTAAACTAAGGGTAAAGTGCATGATAAACACAACCCCTGCTACTAATGAATATATAGGAAAAGGAATATGAATTGAGAGTATTAAACATGTGAGACAGGGAAAGAATATTTCAAGAATCACTGGTTTTTTTCAAGAAAACCAGTTAGAATTCTAATATAAACATTATTTACATTAGTTTATAAAAATAGATTTGAATTTAGGAAAAGGAATATGAATTGAGAGTATTAAACATGTGAGACAGGGAAAGAATATTTCAAGAATCACTGGTTTTTTTCAAGAAAACCAGTTAGAATTCTAATATAAACATTATTTACATTAGTTTATAAAAATAGATTTGAATTTAGGAAAAGTTAATATTGAACTAGAATCACAGCATTTTAGCCTAGTCAGTGCCTTAGGGTGAATATTTAAACAGGAAATAAAGAACTATTAATCCAGGCAGCACAGGTCCTGGGGGAATATTTAATTGGGTCAGAATCCATAGTTGACCCAAAAGAGAAAACTAAGTTACTTAAATCCATTTTCCCAAAGTAGAGTGAATACATTTAAAGCTGGCTGTAGACAATCAAGTAAGAAAAGAAAAATAAGAACATCTATTTCTCTTTCAATTTGAAAAGATAAATTAAAATAAAAACTTTACTAATATTCAATAGACAAATTATTTCTGGTGCCCTAATTCAATCTGTATGTTACCTGGTCATATGTCACACATGGTGTTTAAAGTTTTCTGAGGAAAGTGTGAGTTAACCAAAAGGCAGACGGGTTGAAAGGAGTTTTCTTCTCTTTCATTTGCTTTGAATATAATGCTATGTATTGGAACTGAAGTGTGCCCAATTAAGGGAAAGAGGGAGACTTAAAGATTGTATTATCTTATTTTCACTCAATTTGTTCTCCAAAAATTTAGAACGGATTTATAAAAAAGATTTTTCCAACCTTTGGATAAAGATTGTTCTAATTATTAAAACTCAGGTGAATGACTATATTGGAGAAGGACAATTCTGCAGATGGTAGGAACTCTGTCAGCTAAATTACAAAGTAAAAAAACAATAAACTATCGGAACTGACAATAAGTGGGCTAACAACATTCTAAATTTTAAAGTAACATTCTTTTACAATATGGATTTACTTCCATTCTTATTAACAATCTATATTGTGCCTTGATTTATTAGCTAGTATCGCTATGAAGTCATGATGACTAGCGAAACATTTAAAAAGTAAATATATAAAACAAAATAAGTCTATGCAATTTTCCTTGTAATATTCTTAGTTATGGGATAATCAATGGGGGGCTTTAAATTTTTTACTAAATGTAATAAAAAGTGTTTTGTATGTTTCTTACCAAATAGCAAAAAAACAAAAGCCATAGGAAATATTTGTTTTCTGCCTCAGTAAAAATGGCTAAAATGAGAAATATGACGATAAGTAAAATTTATATCTTGTTAGCAAATACTACCGAACATTATATAAAGGTATAAATGATTCTAATATTTATACATAAAAATTTCTCATCAACTGTAATGACTAATAAAAGCAATGTGTATGAGAAAAATCTATGGGTTAAGTTGTGAATTTAACTGTAACTAAAAAAGGGCTTTGGGATAAGCAATAAATGTCAACTAATTTGAATTTATTCATAATATTCTTTGTTGAAAAGTTATTAAAACAGAATTTGAATCCTGTGGTACAAAGTATACCAGATTTATCAATGTGATTAATTGTGTAAACATAACACCTTATGACACAAGTATTTATTATAATGTTTTATAATGAAATGGATAATTATTATGATGCTAATTTGTGCCATATATAGATATTCTCTGAATATCTCAAAGCAAAGTACCTAAATAAAAAAAATGCTCATATTTCAGTGAGCACAAAACAGTTGTATCATTTATAATATTAAAACATAAGTTATTTAATGCAATTTACCTTTAAAATTTCTACTTTCTTAATGTTTTCTATTGCACATAATATTCAATTTTAATTGTAAATTTATAACATATACGCATTAAATTATTTATATTGAGGAATTGGGCTCAGAAAAGTTTGGAGATTATTCTTAAAAATTACTCACAAAGTTGCTAGATAGAAGATAAGAGGACAATTTAAGAGTAATGTGAGGGAAAGGAAGGTCCATTAAATCCAAGCTGTCTACACTTAGTATTTCACAGCCAATCAACCAACACTCTCATGGCTATTTTAATCAAGCCATCACTCAGAAAGAACCATAGCATATTAAAAGCCACAAATTAGGTGTAAACATCTCTCTGGTCACATTAAGGCAGATGCCTCAGTGCTTTAACAACTCCCAGCGAAATCTGGATTCCCAAAGCTCCAGCAAATCTGCACCCAAAGTGGTTCACATCTTTTTAAAAGAGGCAGAAAGTAGTACGCAGAAACTTATGCAGAGCATCACAGAAAATAAACAGCACATTTTAAATTTTGAACAATCTCTTGAACATGTTGTTCCTTATACTGTGCCTTTAAAACAAGTAAGTGAAAATATTGTAGAGCTCTAATTTGTTAGAAATTTAATACACTGAGGATGGTATTTTAATCAATTTTGATTGGACGGGAAAGAAAAGTCTTTGGCTTTTAAGATAAGGTTAAGAGAGGATTTGTCCTCTCTAACTGGGAGATACAAAACAGTATTTCAAAAGGAGCTGGAATCAACAATTTCTATGAAAATTAAATGGAAACACATCATCAGATGATATTGCAGAGTAAAATTGGCAGTAAATAATAAGTAATTAAGTATGATGAATACAATTAAGAAAGATAAATCCTGATAATTCAGAAAATTCATATTATGATTGAAAATAATGGAAAAGTGAACAACTCATAATTTTTTGCAGAATGGGGTTTTTTTTTCTCAACTTTCAGGTATTGACTGAATGTGTAAATAAGCATACCATATTGGCAATTGTAGAGGGAACTGGAGAGAGAGGGAAGCTGTGACCATCACCATGTGTTTACAAAATCATTGTGTAAAACTCACCATTAGACCATAAATACAAATAAGATCTCAGATAAGTAAAGAGGGAGAAGTGCTTAGAAAATGTTGATATTCAAGACAACATAGAAAATGTGAATAATTCAGGAATCTCATTATGAGTATTCTTAATAGTAGGAAAAGCATAATAGCAAGTTTCCAAATACACAAGGCAGCTAAAAATATAAATTAAAATAGAAGACTTTAAGAAACTTCAAAACTAGATTGGGTTGGATTGTAGTATGTCCTTGAATGTTTTGGAGTGAAATACATCTGAGTTCAAGCAGCTGGACAGTACTAGAAAACTGCATTTAAAAATACTAAATTGATTTATTTAAGAGAATTTTAGCTTACAGAAAAAAACAAAGCAAAGTACAATGGTTTAAGTTTTATTGATATAATTCATACACTATAAAATTCACCAATTTTAATTAAGTACACATTGCAATGATTATTATTATATTTACATAGTTGTGCAACCATCACCACAATCTTATTTTAAATCATTTTCACCACTACACAAAGAAACCCCATGCTCATTTGCAGGCTCTCTTCAGCCCAAGGTGACCGTTAATATACTTTCTGTCTTTATGGATGTGCCTTTCCTAGACACTTCATATAAATGGAATTATCCATGTGGTCTTTGGTATATCAGGCTTCTTTTACTAAGCATAATGTTTTTGAAGTCCATCCCTGTTTTAGCATAAGTATGATAATTTTTACAAAACATAAAATCACTCAAGATTGAAATTATTTTCTTCAAATGGCTATAATGAAAAAAGAAGCAAATATTTGCTTGAATAAATTATTTTTACATTAAGTAATATGTACTGTATACAGGTGGCCAAGACCAAAAATGTTCATATCCAACTACTTAATAAACAAGTCTTGACTTGTTTCTTTCCTAATACAGATTTATATGTAAATCTCTTGGGAGTGTAATCTTGGATTTACATGAATGACTCACACGCAGCACATACCTGCTTAGTGCTTATCCTGTGGCTGGCCAGGAGCCTGTGCCCACACAATCTCACCTAATACTCACCACGACCTTTTGGAGTGGTCCTGCCTCTAAGACCTGGGAAGATTTATTTAATTGTGTAGGTCTTGATTTTTCATTTATTAAATAAGATGTGAAGAATAATAGATTAGAGAGTTTCCTCCTGGCTCTAATATTATTATTCTACCTTCAATTTCCTCCAGAACTTATCATAAATTGTTGAGTGAAAGTAGCTATAGTAAAATGTGCAATTGATTATTCAAAGGGAAGAACATTTTCCTCAGTAATAGAATTTCTATCAAAACTATATAATTTATTTGCTTTTATTTACATCGCCTTTGTACACTAATAATATAACAAGTGTACTGTATTATGTGTAGACCTGAAGAGATATTTTTAGAAAGCTTGCTTAGAAAGGGAAGAGAGTAGTAAGAGAAACAAATGCTAGGAAAGCCATTAGCATGAATAAATGCCAGCTTTTCCTCTCAAATAAAATAAAAGGCCAAAATAAAGCTTTCTTTATCAGTTTATGCTTAATTATATTGATTTCTTATGCAATTTTTTCTGTTTTCATTGTATCACAGGGCATAAAATTCCACATGGCAAAGTTATTCATCTCCAATTTATAGCTGGTATATTCATTTCATCTAGCAATTGTCAATCCTTTTTATTTGTGCAAAGTATATCTAGTTATTACAATTACTGTTGCAAAAGCCTCAAAAGCAAAATTCTTGCTCCCTTTCATGATAAGCATGTAACATGATCCTGCAAAGATGGTGTGTTGTGATGGCCATCCTTGCACGCTTTTTTGGGACAACAGCCTACGCTGAGCACCCACTCAGTGTGCTCCTGCAGGTTGACCTACAGGAATGGCATCATTTTTATCTTTCTTTTCTCTAATTTGTAAGCAATATCCATTTCTTAAAAATATCAAAGATAGGAAAACAATTGAGGAAGTTAAGTTTGAATAAGGATAGGATATTTTGACAGGAAACTGAAGAGAAATGAAAACAAGGAGAAAATTGCAGGTCATTGGAGAAAAGAGAACAGACACTTTCTATTCATCTAAACATCTTAATTCGGTCCCTTTTCTAAATAGACCACTGTTCCTACTTACTGCTCTTAATTCTTTTTTTTATAGATTCTCACATTTTTCTATGCCTCATCTTATTTTGTTTGCTGACCATGAAAATTTAAGTGTTTTGAAAATAATAACAACCAACCCTGAAGTCATATCTAAAAGTGTCACTTGGAATTGATCTCCATTCTTCTAAAACTCTTACAGTTTGCATATACCCCGTACTAAATCAAATTTTTTCTCACATGGTTTATTTGCTATTTTTATTTGATAATTATGTCTCTCCACGCAAAATTTGTCTTTCATGAAATTTAAGAACTGGGGCCACTCACAGGAGGTGAGTGGTGGGTGAGTGAGTGACGCTTCATCTGTATTTGCAGCTTCTCCCCATCACTCGCATCATCACCTGAGCCTCCCACCCCAACCCCAGTCTGTGGAAAAATTGTCTTCCGTGAAACTGGTCCCTGGTGCAGAAAGGTTGGGGACCTCTGATTTAGTGAACCCACCTTCGTCAATTACCTTACCCAGATCTTCTGAATAACTTGCTTCACCTTCTACATCACCACTTGCTGCTTCACCTTGCACTTTTATGTTATGGAGATGGCTTTTTCCTCACATCTCATGAACCAACTTCTCTTCTGAAGCTTCCTTTCCTGTCTCAGCCTTCATAGAGTTAAGGAGAGCTAGGGCCTTGCTCTGGGTTAGGCTTTGGCTTAAGGGAATGTTGTGGCTGATTTGATCATCTATCCAGACCACTAAAACTTTCTCCACATCAGCAGCAAAGACGTTTCACTTTCTTATCATTCATGTGTTCACCGGACTAGCACTTTTAATTTCCTTCAAGAACTTTTTTTCCTTTGCATTTACAGCTTGGCTAACTGCTTGGCCTAAGTGGCCTACCTTTTGGCCTATCTCAGCTCTTAAGATTTCTTTTTCACTAAACTCCATCATTTCTAGCTTTTGATTTAAAGTAAGAGATACACAACACTTCCTTTCGCTTGAACACTTAGAGTCTATTGTAAGGCTATTAGCTGGCCTAATTTCAATATCGTTGTGTCTCAGAGAATAGGGAGGCTCAAGAAGGAGAGAGTTGAGGGAATTGTCAGTGGATGGGTCAGAACATACACAACATTTATTGCTCAAGTTCTCCATCTTCTGTGGGCACAGTTTGTGGTGTCCCCAAATAATTGAAATAATAACATCAAAGATCACTGATTATAGATCACCATAACAAATATAACGATGACGAAAAATTTTGAAATGTTGTAAGAATTACCAAAATGTGACACATAGACATGAAGTGACCACATGCTGTTGGAAAAATGGTGCCAATAGACTTGTTGGATACATGGTTACCACAAATCTTCAATTTGTTGAAAGAAAGAAAGGAAAGAGAGAAAGAGAAAAAGAAAGAAAGGAAAGGAAGGAAGGAAATGAAGGAAAAGAAAAGAAAGAAAAGAAAAAAAAGAAAGAGAAAGGAAGAAAGAGAAAGAAAGAAAGAAAGAAAGAAGGAAGGAAGGAAGGAAGGAAGAAAGAAAGAAAGAAAGAAAGAAAGAGAAAGGAAGAAAGAGAAAGAAAGAAAGAAAGAAAGAAAGAAAGAAAGAAAGAAGGAAGGAAGGAAGGAAGGAAGAAAGGAAGTTGGTATCCATGAAGAGCAATAAAGCACAATAAAACAAAATATGTCTGTATAATACACAAGAAAAATTAAAAAGAAAAATTATTTTTAATGAATTTAAAGACTTTCTTTCATGTATAAATTAGCTCCTAAATTGTATGTATGTGCTTGGTTTTTATTTGTTTGCTTGTTTTAGGATCATAGAATGCCCTTTGTAAATTACTTCACAGATACAGGACAATGTAATTCCTCATTACATTACAAGAATTGTATATTCCATATATATCAGGATTACATAATCTCAAGAAGTGTAGGTACAAAATAGTATAATAATAAAAGTCAACATAAATCATAATTAATTACTATTTAATCTATATGTGACCAAATTAGTAACCAAGTTAAGATCAGTTACTAAGAGTATCATTTGATAGAATCAGACATTAGAAAATGGAATTTCCACTCCTTCAAATGCTTTTTAGTTGCTCTGTGTCTATAAGAATATTGTTTCAAAGAGATGTGATACATAAACTAATCTCAAATTATAAACATTGATGTGTTGATATATTTAAAATTATATGCTCTCATAGTATAGACTATTATCACCAACTGCAGAAATAAGAAAATATTGGTCCTAACTGTGGCTTATTTTTTTATTCTTTTTGCATATATAAGAACTTCTGGAACCTCTCTGAGTTGGGTAAATGGATGCTAAAAATGGATCTGTAGTGACCGAGTTTATTTTACTAGGATTTTCTGAACGACGGGAACTTCAAGTTTTCTTCTTTGTGACATTTTCCTTAATCTATGGTGCTACTGTAGTAGGAAACATTCTCATTATAGTCACAGTGATATTTAGTTCGACTCTTCATTCTCCCATGTACTTCCTCCTTGGAGACCTCTCATTTTTGGACATGTGCCTCTCCACTGCCACTACACCCAAGATGATCACAGACTTGCTCAGTAAGCACAAGACCATCTCTGTATGGGGCTGCATGGCCCAAATGTTCTTTATGCACTTCTTTGGAGGGGCTGAGATGACTCTTTTGCTAGCCATGGCCTTTGACAGATATGTAGCCATATGTAAACCCCTGCACTACAGGACAATCATGAGCCACAGGTTGCTGAATGGATTTGTGATACTTTCATGGATCATTGGTTTTATACACACCATGAGCCAATTGGTGTTAACAGTGAACTTGCCTTTCTGTGGCCACAATGTCATAAACAGCATATTTTGTGACCTCCCCCTCGTGATCAAGCTTGCTTGTGTTGAAACATATGCCCTGGAATTATTTGTCATTGCTGACAGCGGGCTGCTCTCTTTTATCTGTTTCATCCTCTTGCTCATCTCCTACACTGTCATTCTGGTCACTGTACGACAAAAATCATCAGGAGGACTCTCCAAGGCTCTATCCACATTGTCTGCCCACATCATTGTGGTCACTCTGTTCTTTGGACCTTGTATCTTTATCTATGCCTGGCCATTCAGTACGCTGGCAAGCAATAAAACGCTTGCTGTATTTTACACTGTTATCACACCCTTACTGAATCCTATTATTTACACCCTGAGAAATCAGAAAATGCAAGGGGCCATGAGAAAATTACTGTTCCATCACGTTAGCTCTGCACAGAACTTCTAGGCTTTAGCACTACATAATTAGCACAACTTTCAAATACTATGGTATGATAATTTGAATAGATATGTAGAATGTGGCATTTCACTTTTTTAATGTTAGAATCATAACCGATGCTGACAAAATTAATACTAAATTACTTTAAATTCCTAGTTAAAATTATTGTAACATATGAGGATAATTAGAGATCTATGGCAAAATAGACATTTAAAATCATTGAGTATTTTTTCATAGACATTCAATATACATATTCATTAGTAAAAAAACTATAAAATTATATGACTACTATTAGATATGATTTTAATAGGCATTGATAATTAATCAAATTAATAAATTTATATTATTATTTAAGCCAGGTACCATGAATAAATCATGGTTTAAATAATGTTAATAATTAGAAAAATAGAATTCTAAGTTTTTTGACTCAATAGGCAAAAACTAAGAATGAATCAGTAAATTTAACAGTATAGTGAATACAAATATAAGATGCCAGAGGAAAAAGCCAATGGAAGAACAATTTCAATACAACTGCAAAGAGCAGTCTTTGAAACCAAATAGTTTGAGGACTGTAAGTACACAAGGCTGACTTTCAAACTGGAATAAAAAACATAAAAACAAAAACATGTTTCCTTATTTTGTATAATATTCCATGTAGCTTTACTGTCCCAAGGGATTTACATAAAAGTCTGTTAATTTGTGGTAATTCATCAGGGAAGAAATATTAAGAGAAAACTAATACCTGACACACCCTCCCTTGGGCTTTGGTAAAACTATCTCTTCTCTTGTCCCTCTAGCTTAAATGTGATGGTGACTTCCAATTGATGGTAATCTTTGGTTTCTCTGAACACACCCTGTTTAAAATCTCAGACATGCTGTCACTTGAGTGACTAGTTAAATTATTTCTGTTTTAAATACTTAAGTTATTTCTCTTTTCCAAATTAGAACCCAGAAAATATGGGGTTGGGGAAAGGCAAAGTGTATAGCTTGCCACTGACTGAGCTCCAATAAAGAATTTATAATTGTAATACAAATTAAAAGAGCAGTCTTTGAAACCAAATAGTTTGAGGAATGTAAGTATGCAAAGCTGACTTTCAAACCAGAATAAATAAACATAAAAAACAAAAGCATGTTTACTTATTTTGTATAATATTCCATACCAGTGGGCATACAGTGACTCAACTCCAATAAAGAATTTTCACCAAAGAGCTACCCAATAATATGGCTTTTTTGTTATTTGCTTCGTCTAATTATAAGGTAGGCTGTACATTGTGCCCTGACTGAATTAAGTATCTATTACTAACGAAGAATGAGAGAATAGCTTTTCAGAAGATACTATAAGTCTCTGGCACAAAGTATATGCCCATTGATAACCTAGTATCTAATGAGTGAAATGAAAGATCTTTGATTGGCCTAGACTAGTGCTTTTTGGACAGAGTTTGAACCTCTATGGAAGAATATAGCTGACTTACCCCAAAGAATATACAATTTCAATTATAAATAAAAAAAAGAATCATGACTCGGAAACTAATGTGCCTGCCATAGCCAGTTGTCACCACCGTTATTCGATATTGTTCAAAAATCTCAAGTTAATAGAATAAAGTAATAAGAGGACACTGGCATCTTCTGCCACTGAGGTAACCAAGTAGCCATTCCTGTTGGGAAACCTCAGAGATGGAGATGCAGCTGCATACCCCAAAGCCCCTCAAGTAGTAGCTACTGTTGTGCCCATTCAGATTGCAGCCACCTCCTCTCCCAATACAGCACATGCCCTAACGCCTGAGCCACAGCTTTTCCATGAGTGCCCACACTCTAGACCTAGGCTCTATTGCTGAACCATACCCACTCATGTCTCAGAAACCTGATCCATCACCATAGTAAGCTAGTTCACATTCTGGGCCTTAGAGCTAAAATCTCTCAGAATATGTCCATTCTCTGGGCACTCACTCACCCAGAGATATAGACCTTGACCCAACACTGGAGACATTATAATTCTGTGCGTACTGTGTTCTTGGTCTTGGCTCCCTGTCTGCTTCACAAGAACTTGTGTTTTACATACTATTATCAACATGGCAGTGAGGGTTCCTGCACCCTGAATACCAGTGCCATTACCACCCTGGACTCCAGAGCCATAGTTGCTCTATGTGTGCACATGCTTCAGGCCTCAGCTTCATGGCCACTCCAGGAACACCACTCATTGGATACCAGTGCCACTGTCACTTGGAATGGACCCACAAACTAGATACACTGCCAAGGGGGATCCCACCAGCCACAGCTTCTGCAGTGGGAGAAAAAGATTAGGAGGACCTTACCAGCCATTTCCAATGAAGATACCATCAACCCTCACTTCCACTGTGAACATCTACGGTATTGCCTGCCAAGAATCCTTGGAATCTTTGTCAACACTGATCTCAGCTAATGGAGCTGCCCTGAGACTACACAGCCACATCCTCACTCATGTCAGAACCATTGAACTTCACCCATCCAGTGCTCTTGTGCTCTATTCTCACAGGCTGCACCAAAGTAAACCTGAAAATTCTGAAAAACTAATGTGCAGATATCAGTGCTTAAAAAAACAAAAACAATGAGATAAATAACCATCAAAAGAACACAATAATTTCCCTGGAGTTGACCCTAAAGAAATGGAAAAATGTATATATATACACACACTCTCTTTTTCTCTCCCTCTCAATATATATATTGCTTTATGTATATATATATACATACACACACACACACACACATACATATATATATATATATATATATATGGAGCAATACATACCTACATCAAAAAAGAAAAAGAAAAAAAGACCTCAAATAAACAACCTAATGTAATACCTTTAGGAACCAGAGTAAGAATAACAAACTAAGTCTGAAGTTAGTAGAAGGAAGGATATAAAAAAGATCAAAGCAGCAATAAATGAAAGAAAGAGTAGAAAACAATAGAAAAGTTCAACAAAACTAAAAGCTTATTTTTTGAAAATATAAACAAAATTGACAAGCATTTAGCTAGGCTAAATAAGAATAATGAAAGGAAGACTCAAATAAATAAAATCAGAAATAAAACAGGAACCATTACATCTGATACCACATAGGTACAAATAATCATGAGTCTCTTATGAACAATTATTCCCCACCAAATTGGATAACCTAGATAAAATGGAAAAATTCCTGGACACTACAACCTATCAATACCGAATCATGAAGAAATAGAAAATATGAACAGACCAATTACAAGTAGAAGATTGAATTAGTAATAAAAAGTTTCTGATCAGAGAAAAGCCCAGAATCTGAAGGCTGCACTGCTGGATTCTACCACACGTTTACAGAAGAACTAGCACCAATCCTTCTCAAACCCTTCCAAAAATTAAAGAGGAGGGAATACTCCCAAACTCATTGCATAAAGCCAGATACTAAAGCCAGACAAGGACAATGAAAGAAAATAAAATTATATGTCATTATCCCTGATAAATATAGATGCAAAAATTCTCAACAAAATATCCACAAATTCAATTGAAAAGCACATTAAAAGGATCATTCACCATGATAAAGTGGAATTTTATCCCAGTAACGCAAGGATGGTCCAACATACACAAACAAATAAATGTGATATACCACATTAACAGACTGAAAGACAAAAACCATACAATCTTCTCAATAGATGCAGAAAAGGCATTTGACAAAATTTAACATCCTTTTATGGTTGAAAAACCCTCTCAACATCTCCCTGACTATAATAAATAATAATGCATTTTATACCTCAAAATTGCTGAGTAAATTTTAAACGATAAGTATGTGAGGTGATAGATTTGTTAATCAGCCTGATTTAATCAATTCATATTTTAAACATAAATCATAATATCACATTATGACTCATACATATGTATAATTGTTATTTGTCAAATAAAAATAAAATTTTAAAACTTCAAAAAATATCACTCAACAAATTAGGTATAGAAGAAATGTACTTAACATAAGAAAGGCCATATGTGACAAGTCTACAGTTAACATCATAATCAATGCTGAACAGTTGAAAGTCTTTTCTTTAAGAAAAGGAACAACACAAGATGCCCACTCTAGCCACCTAGTACTGGAAGTCTGATCCAGAGAAATTAGGCGAGAAAAATAAAGGAAAGACATCCAAATCAGAAAAGAAGTTAAATTATCTCTCTTTACAGATGACATGATCTTATATATCCCTTAAAGGACATAAATATCCTTATATATGGATATATATGTGCGTGTGTCTTATACATAACCCTAAAGACTACTCTACAAAACTGTTATATCTAATAAATGAGTTCATTAAATTTACAGCATACAAAGTCAACATACAAAAATCAGTGGCTTTTCTATATACTAATAATGCACTATTCAAAAAAGAGATCAAGAAAACAATTCTATTTACCATAGCTACAAAAAATACTAGGGATAAATCTAATCAAGGATGTGAAGTATCCATATTCTGAACATTATAAACATTGATGAAATAAATTGAAGAAGACACAAATAAATGGAAAAGTATCTTGTGGTCATGGGTTAGAAGAATTAATATGTTAAAATTTTCCTACTATCCAAAGAGATCTATAGATTCAATGCAATCCCTATCAAAATTGAAATGATTGGTGAAGGATGGGTACTCACGGGCACAAAGAGATGTAAAGGACATTGGAAGATAAGAAGGGGAGGATGATGAGAGGGAAGTAAGGGGTAAAATCTTACCTATCAGGTACAATGAACACTGTCTAGGTAACGGACACACTGAAAGCCCTCATTTCAGCATTGTACTGTGTATCCATGTAACAAAAACATTTGCAACCCCATAACATTTTGAAATAAAAAAGAAAAGAAAAATTTAAATGACATTTTTCACAGAAATAGAAAATTCATATTCATCCTAAAATTTATATTATACCACAAACAACCCTGAAGAGCTAAAGCAATCTTAAACAAATAGAACAAAGCTGGAGGTATCACAGAACCTGATTTTAAAATATGCTGCGAAGCTATAGTAATCAAAACAGTATAGTACTGGCATAAAAACAAACACATAAACCAATGGAACAGAATAAAGAGCCAGAACTAAATCCACGCATTTGTAGTAAATTGATTTTTACAAAGATGACAAAAACACACAATGGGGAAAAGACATTCTCATCAATAAACGGTGTTGGGATAACTGGATATCCCCATGCAGAAAAACAAAATTCTACACTCATTTCATATCATGTACAAAAATCAACTTAAAACGCATTAAACACTTAAATGTAAAATCTGAAGCAGTATAATTTCTAGAAGAAAACCTTCATGATATTGTTCTGGGCAACAGTTTCTTGGATATGACCCCAACAAAGCACAGGCAACAAAACCAAAAACAGACAAATGGGATTGCATCAAACTAAAAAGCTTCTGAACAGCAAAAGAAACAATCAACAGAGTAAAGAAACAGCCTATAGAATAAGAGAAAATATTTGCAAAGCATATATCTAATAAGGGGTTATTTACAACAAGATGAGGCCCAATGATGATGTATACACATTCAGCAACTTTAAAAAGCAGATAAAATATTGACACACTTTACAAAATAATGAGGGGTTAATATCCAAAATATATAAGGATCTCAAAACAACTCAATAGTAAGAAAACAAATAACTTGGTTAAAAAATTAGTAGAGAAATAGACATTTCTTACAAGAAGACATACAAATGGCCAAAAAGTGTATGAAAAATGCTCCACATCATTAATCATCAGAAAAATGCAAATTAAAACCACAAACACCTACCACCTCATACTTGATAGAATGTCCATTATCAAAAAGATGAAAGTTAGCAAGTATTGATGAGTTCTAGGATGTAGCAAGAAGGGAAACCCTGTACACTGTTGGTGGAAATATAAATTGTTACGGTCATTATGGAAAACAGTATGGAGGTTCCTCAAAAATGAAAAATAGAACTGCCATGTGATCCAGGAATCCTATTACTGGGAATATATCCAAGGGGTACGGAATTAATATGTCAAAGATGTAGCTGCACTCCCATGTTCATTGCAACGTTATTCACAGTAGCCAAGATATGGAAACAACCTAAATGTCTATGAAGGGATGAATATATAAAGAAAACGTGGTATATATGCACAATGGAGCGCTACTCAGGCTTAAAAAAAGAAGGAAATCCTGTCATTTATGACATGGATGAACCTGGAGCAAATTAAAATATGTGAAGTGAAACAAGCCAGGCATAGAAAGACAAATGCCAGCTGATCTCACTTATCTGTAGAACCTAAAAAAAAACAATTCAAACTCATAGAAACAGAATAAAGTAGTGGTTACCAGAGACGGGATTATGAGGGTATGAGGGAGATTTTAGTAACAGAACACAAAATTTCAGTTAGATAGGAGGAATCAGTTCAAGAGATACATTGTACATTATGATGACTATAGTTAAAAACAATATATTGTATTCTTGAAAATTTCTGAGTAGACGTTAATTGTTCTCACCACATAAAAAAATTATGAGTTAATGCATATGTTAATTAGCTTGATTTAGCTTTTCCACAATGTATACATATATCAAAATATCATGTTGTGCACCATAAATACATACATTTTTATGTCAATATAAAATAAAATTACTCATCTAGAATCTAGAATAAAATTACTAATTGCTAATCTAATATAGTAATCTAAAATTACTATAAATATTTTGTCTGAATAGAATAGTTATCGATGTTTATTATAGAAAATAATTACAGCTAAACTATGACAGCCACACAAAAATCTCACAATTCATCTCTGGTTCTCTTTCTACACCCTCCTGAGTATTGACTGTTGCCTTTAAAATGTTACCAATTTGACAGTTGAAAAATGGTGTCTTACTTTCTGTAATGGCAGAAGGGCTATTTTTACAATCCCTATGGCTTTTTCACTGCCAGTCTCTGAGGAAGTAAATAGCAATCAAGTTAGTTTTCTCTTTTTTACCTCTTATTAATGGATATATTTAAATACTGTTGTCTTTCAAATCCAGAGCAGAAAAAAAATCACTGGATGATGAAGATTCGGCATACAGGATTGCATAATGGTGTTACTTCCTAAGGCCAAGCACAAGCTGGTAGGTTACATAACCCTGATATGTTACTCTATCAATATACTACATCTGTCACAGTATTTGCATTTCCAGTGTTATGTATCACCATAAGTAATAAAATACAAATGCCAAAATCACAATTGAGGAGAGGGCTGGAAAAGGGGAGATTAAACTGGAAAGAATTAGATTTTGTTACGACTGGAAAAAACAAAAACAAAAATTTGCATTTTTGTATTTGTTGTTAAGAAAATAGTCCAGCAATCCAAACCAAATAAGACATTTTTAGAGAACAGGGATCTATGTATGTTTAAACTGTTAAGCTATACACTGATCAGATTGGATTATTTTATTCTTTGAATTATTGCATAATGTAAAGAAAGTCACTTTGTTGCTTTTAGGTATGCAATTATTTTTAGACACAGATAAATAATAAGACTGCAAGGATAAAATGCCTGATCTGTAGCTTCATTCTTTCTAAGATAAAAAAATCATAGAATGATACCATTCATAATATAGCATAAATGATGCTATCATTACACTTGTTAACTTAAAAGGAGAAACATATGAAGAAATTTAATATTTCTATGCAAACAGCCTAAAAATGACTAAATACTTAAGCACTCATTTAGCTAGAAGGATCTTGGAGAAATTGAGTAATGTGAGACTCTATCCTTGCAGGTCCATGTGCTCTTGCAAATCTACTTATATGATACTTTGTAGAAACACCAAGGATCCACAGGCAGTAGCTGAACATGATTGTCTTACTGTATGAGAACAAGCACAATGAGCAAATAAAGATGTTCATTATTGTTAGCTAGAGAAACTGCATTTTAAAAATTTAACTGTGTGATTAAAAGACTAAAACGTACAAAGAAAAAGCACATATATCTGATTTTCTTCCTCACAATAATCATTGGGTCTGGGTCTAGGACTCTGATAAAAACAAGTACTGGATGTGAGCAACAAGCCCGTAATAAAGAATTGGATAATAGACCTACACGAAGTCAAAAGTGGAGGCTCTGAACTGAATGGATTTCTGTAGGTTGTGCCCTGACATCTTTAAATGTAAGTATTTACTTGTTAAAATTCACTTTGATTAGGTGAGTCACCTCATATCCATCTGGGAGAAAGTGAAGGGTAAATGAACCTTAGAGAAAACAATTGTGAAGAAACAAATATTTAAGCAATACATCGTCATTTTGTTGCTGTCATTTTTGTTTACTTTAAGTAAGCAGAGGTTAATGATTCAATTCATTCTTTACACCTCTTTGAGGGAGAAAAGTTGAACAAGACTAAAGTGGTCAACTTCACTATGCCTTAGCCTTGATGGTGGTGATTTTGGAATTTGTATACACACAATACATGTGAAAATATATGCATTAAACTGGGGTATCAGCTACAAATGGTCTTTTCATGAAATTTTGCAACAATTGCATGAGAACGGACAATGGAATACTCTTACTTTGTTAACTACACAAACTGAAGAGTGAGGCAATATGTAGAATGAACATCTATAGTTTTGAGAATCAATCTGGGTTATTCAGGTCTAAAACCTTAATCTTTCCTTAATGATTGGGTTTAATTTCGATTAACAATATACCTGTCTAAACATTCAACTGTACATCAACAATATGGGTATAGTCTCTAATTAGTATTTTGTAGTTTTCTAGAGGAATGCACTATGCACATTTTGTTATCCAAGCAATACTTTCTTTTTTTTATGCGGGGGAGTGCCCACCAGCCCGCCCATGGGCCGGGGCCACAGCCCCCAAGGAATACTTTTTAATATGACATAGAACTCAGACTTTTTAGTGCATAATGAGAATGCAGCAAAAGTGTGCCTATCATTGTATTTCCTGAGAGCTACAAAAAGATGAAAATCTACTGCCATGATGCTTTTCAAAAGGCTTCTCTACTACTCTAATAAGCTAAGTATTCATTCACTGTCAGTTCTGGAGCTGAGAATGAAGGGATACTAAGTTTACTCAAATATCCTACTGACCCTACCATGTATTAACCAAGAGGCAAATTTGATCTATTGCTCTATATCCACCACAGTTTCTAATGGCTTTGTGATCCTGTGAAATATCTGGAACTGAAAAATACCAAGGAATAGCTACAAAACAGTCACATCACCAAAAGGGTTGGTTCCCCTGAGTAAGTAATACAATGCATAAAATGATTAGGTTTACTGTCTTGTTAGTCTCTGTGATTTTCTGTGTGTTCCCTTCTTTTAGACAACTTGTGACAAACTCCTGCAAATGGAAAAATGGATACCCTAAATAACGGATCGAGTGTTTCTGAGTTCATCCTGCTGGGACTCTCTAGTTCCCAAGAAATCCAAATTCTCTTCTTTGCAGTCTTCTTTCTTGTCTATGTAGCCATTGTAGTGGGAAACCTTCTTATTGTCATCTCTGTGATATTTGATAACCAGCTTCACTCCCCCATGTATTTCCTTCTGGCAAATTTATCATTCTTTGATTTATGTCTTTCCTCTGTGGCAACTCCCAAAGTGATTGCAGACTTCCTTAGAAAACGCAAGACCATTTCCATGTGGGGCTGCATGACTCAGATGTTTTTTATGCACTTCTTTGGGGGTGGTGAGATGTCTCTCCTGATAGCTATGGCCATTGACAGGTATGTTGCCATATGCAAACCCTTGCACTACCAGACCATAATGAATCACAGAGTGCTCATTGTGCTTCTCCTGCTCTCATGGACAATTGGGTTCATACATACCACAAGCCAAATGGTTTTCACAATAGGTTTACCTTTCTGTGGTCCCAATGTTGTGGATAGCATTTTCTGCGACCTCCCCCTGGTCATCAAGCTTGCCTGCACTGAGACCTATATCCTGGAGCTCTTGGTGATTGCAGACAGTGGGCTCCTGTCCCTGGTCTGCTTCATTCTGTTGCTCACGTCCTACATCATCATGTTGGTCACCATCCGGCAGCACTCCTCCAGTGCATCCGCTAAGGCTGTGTCCACACTGTCGGCTCATATCACTGTAGTAACTCTCTTCTTTGGCCCAGCTGTCTTCATCTATGCTTTTCCATTCAACAGTTATTCTGTAGATAAGTTTCTTTCTGTATTTTATTCTGTAATCACCCCCCTCCTTAATCCAATTATTTATACTCTGAGAAATCAGGAAATGAAGGCAGCCATTAAAAGATTGAACAGCCAGCATATTAATTCTTGGCTGGTTCCTTAAATTCTGTTTGTAATA
>NW_012148618.1:3596097-3597465 GCF_000956105.1 Propithecus coquereli
TTTATAGTTTGAGTATTTATTTTAATTTAGAAAACGTTTATGGAATATTGAGTGAAATTATTAATTTAAATTGATTTTTTTTGTTTCCCCTCAACCCTACACTTATTTTCTTTGTTGAAGACATATAACTTTTTAGTAGGTACAATTGTCTAATTGTACTGCTAATATATTCATTTTTGACAATTTTGCCACCCAAGGAGTATCTATTTTTCTAAATCAACTGGTACTTTTCTACCTACATCTGAAGCTGTTCTTTTCCGATTTTATTACCTTGATCAATATATGAGAACAAAGCCCTTTCACATTTATAATGTTGAGACTTTTTCTATTAAGTGTACTCATGTATTATTTTTATTAGGAAAATATTTATAATGGCTGTTTTGGCAGAAAAATCTGATTTTTTGCTTTCCAAACATTTTCTTGGTAGTAAGTGAATATTACCTGTGGATTATCTAATCTATACATGGTTTAACACTTTCATGAAAAGGAAACATAGCAAAAACTCAGGACCAATAGAAACTGTACAGCCCTTATTCTTTTCAAAAGAACTCCGTTACAGCTTTCCACATGTAATAGCCATGCTATTTTAATGCTGTCGTGGAAATATATTTGTTACTGAATATACACCCACAGTATTATAGCTCCTATGCTTTTTATTCCTAAGCAAACAGAGACAGTCAAAAGGAGTGTAGTAATTCTTCATCTTTTAGCCACATGAAAGGCATTAAAATAGCTATCTTCCCCACCCCCAATCACAGGCCATGCAGCCCATTCTCAGACACAGTTATTGCTAGAGAGAAATCAAATATTATTTGATTCAAGTTTATTCAATTATTTTTTTGTTTCTTTTTACTTCACTGTTATTTGTATAATATTCAAAATTTTAAATTTTCCATTTGAGCCTTAACTATGGCTTTAGTTAGGAAGATCCTCTTCTTTTTCTTATTTTTTGGCAATGTCTCAGTTTAAAAAAAAATCATATTCTAAAAATATTTAATTTTCGACCATATATATGAACTGTCATAATGAATGATTTTATCTATAATAACTGATTTGAAGCGATCTATATGTAGGCTTAGCTAGGTATTATAGTTTTACAAATGCACTTATAAAAATTCAAAAAAGTCTGGAAGTAACAAATATAGTTTTAAGCTCTCTTAATTTACCAAGTTTACATATTAAACTAAAAAGTTTACTTTCATGAGTCTCTTCAAGATTTTCTTCTGTTAAAATTTTGAGATTGAGGACTGCATGGTTTTGACAAGCAATATCATAACTAGTATTCAGACTCAGTTACTGCACAAAAGAGGATACTAAGGATGATGACAATAATCCTTTATAAAGTAGACAAACAGTTATAACAATTAC
>NW_012148618.1:3597948-3600803 GCF_000956105.1 Propithecus coquereli
CAGTGAATTAAGGCATAAAATAGGAAACTTGAGTAAGATAACACACAAGATGGTGTTTAGTATGCATTTTTACTTGTAAAGTTATGGTTTTTAACTTACTGTTTGTTAAAAATATCTATCAATGAAGACAAACCTTACAAAGCCATCTCAGTGGAATTGAGGAATTGAATTAGGATTTGTGGAGCATTTGTTTTTACTCTGTGGCCTCAAAGGGCTAATCATCCTTAGTAGAGTATAAAAATTTGTTTAGAAATAAACATTTCTTTGAGTACCCAAATAATTTTGTAAGAATTCAATATCAATTGAAATATTAAAAGTTAAAACTATGTATTTTTTTATTCTATCTTCCTATACTAAACAATAACGATTTGTCAATGTTCTTTTAAGTGAATTCAGTCATTCGTGAAACAATCAATCTTCTTTACATTTACTAAGTACCAGACTCTTTTCCAAACAATACAGCTACATTGATAATGACACATATCTCGTTCCTGCCTTGGAGAGAATAACAAGGTGCAGGGAGGTATCTATGTTAGTCATGGTGGTCTTAGAAGACCATCCTAAGGGGGAGACAGTTAAGCCAAGCATTGAGAAAGTGACATAGTTAGATGTTAGAGAGGGAAACGAGCCTTCCAGGCAGAAGGGCCAGTCTATGCAGTTGTTGCAGAGTGAGGAAGAGCTTGCAGGTACTGAAGGTAAAATTTTATGAAGGAGGTTGATGAATTAAGGGAGAAAATTTGATACTGAGATTTTATAGAAGGCAGCAGACTAGAATATGAAAGTCTAGTGGATTCTTTTTTATCAGACATGTAAAGTTATTAAAGAGTTTTTAGAATGGGAAAGATGAGATTCAAAATAATGTTAAAGTTTTATCAAGCTCTATTCTCATTAAGTGAAGATAAATCATAGCAAAAGTAAAAGCAGAGAGAATAGTTTCTTGATTCTTCCACTTAGTCAGCCTGAATTTATTAAATGATACTAACAGTGAGTTTATTGAAACTTTATAATGAGGTCTTCTAAAGTCAAATACAAAACCTAAATTTATGCAAAAATCCACAAGACCATCTCCTGGTGTCTTTTATTTAATAGAATAATATACCTTGAAAATCAAACTATGTTTCCTTTTTATCCCTTTCTTCCTTTTGCCATACTTAAATTTGGCCCTAGAATATATCTTTGAAAAATTACAGCTTTATTCTGAAAAATTGTATGTATGACATGCTCACCATATGACTTGAGTGATCGTGTCTGAGTATCCAATTTGTGCACATTCTTTCTAATTTTTGTATTTAAGAGTATTTTCCTTTCTTATATACCTCTTTAAATAGTAATGCAACACTAAACCATGGCATATATATCTTCAGAAGAGAAATTTTATAAGATTTTCTGTTTCATGGCAATATGATTGATTGCTAATGGCTAGGTGGAGTACTAAATTAAAAAACATCCAGAGGCTCAGTCAGAAGGGGAAATCTGACCACCCTCACTTCTTGGTAATCTTTTCAAGAAAGTTATAACTGTTGGAAAATCATGGAGGGCTTACATATAAAAATAAACACGAAAAAATTCTTCTAGAAAATGAACTCACCTCTAATGTATCTTTAATTCACCTTTATAATTTTGCTTACTTAATTACATTGTTGTACCATAAAATTATACTAGAGTCTGCTTCCATGATCTTTCACTAGTACTGTTAAGTTATTATGAAGTTCTACATAATTGTAAAGGACTTAGTGAAATTCTAACTTTTCTGAATGGTGAATTGCTAAACTCCACTAATTTATTGATTGCCATTAATCAATAAAGGTCATTAAGAATAGTAAAATCTCCACCACCACCCTCCTGCTCTCTATAGTCACATATATAAGTAAAAGATTTTTATCTATGTTAGGAACAGGTCAATGGCCTATGAATTTTCTTATAAGCCTTGCTCAGTGTCAATGTCTTTTATCTTAATTTTACATGTATAAGAAATTCAATTATCACAATTTTTATAAATATTCATATCCATGTAATCAAATGAAGAGAATTAAAATTTCTTCAAGTATCATCTATGATAGTATCATTTTCTATGAATGTGTCCACCTACCATCACCTAAACTACTTGAGTTGGCACTTCCAGAGGAAGCACATTCTAGAGAAAGTTCACATGCCCGATATACTTGTCGAATTCACAATCAACTTAAATGATGACAGAGTAAGTTCTTGGTCGGAGCTCTAGGGAAAACCAGCATGTTTATCTTAATAATTCCCTCTGGGTATTGATTACAGGTCTGTATCTTATGTATGTTTCCTGTCTCCCTCTAATTTTCTAATATTCAAATGATTGCCATGTATTTTACTGGAGGTAAAAAAGAGAACCAATATATATTCGGAATCACTGTATACATGTCTTTGAAGAGACCACTCTTCATCTAGAACTGGTAGGTTTAAATAGCAGTGCTGACAACATATTATAATTGTACGCTTTAATAAAAGATGAGACATTTACATAAAACTTATAACTGAATGAAAACCATATTATTCTGATCATGAGGGCCCTGTAAAATATAATTTTTGTCAACTAGTGTCTGGAAAATGTATCTAGTTGTATTATAGTAAGAATCAGAACAACCACTCTGACTGTTAAATAAATTCAATTCACATTCCTGATCCAAGGGTCAGTTTTACAAGTTAAGCTTGAGTTTTTGGAATATAAACTTGGATTGATTTAATCCACAGGGGATAAAAGATAAAATAATTTACGATATGATAAAATAATAAAAATGAAGCTCTTCTGTGACTGAATTTAGCATCTGTGATGTCTGACATTTAATCTAATAAAGTCTCAGTTAACAAAAATGGGAAGCCTTATT
>NW_012148618.1:3602303-3609974 GCF_000956105.1 Propithecus coquereli
CTATATGATACAATGAAATATAAAAATACATTTCATATATGTTACCCTTTAGAGCCTCCCAAGAATCTGTGAGGTTAAAAAGTAGGCATTTTATTTTTACAGAAAAAAAATACGCTCAATGTTTAAAAAAATTAGGAGCATATTTCCCTAGTAAATGTTAAGGCCAGGGGTAGAATTTAAATGTTGATTCTTTAGGGATTTTTTAAAATTATTCTGGTATTTGGGGTAAGCAATGTCTTCTGAATATTTAATGAACTATTAAGGCAAGAAATTAAAATTCAGAATAGATTTTCTACCTTCTATTCTGGTACTCCAGAAATAGAATGTGGTATAGGTGTGTTCCTTTGTATATGTGTGTATATGTCTGTCTTTTCTGTGTCTATGTATGTGATATGTACCAGTAATAGTTATTAAAAAACTAAGAAAAAAGATAAAGAAATCTGGGACTAAGCTATCTAAATCAAAACTAAAAAGTGAAATAGAAATGAACCAATGGTGTAAGCTCAATGTGGGAAAACATGTAAAGTACAAATGTGAAGGATGAATAAACCAGGAAAATAGACAAGAGGCAGTCTGCACACGTGTGGAATGTCAGAGGAAAGCTCTGGGAACAAGAGGATAAGCATTCAGAAGTCCAGGAAACATAAACTTGTAAACAGTTTGGTGTTGTTCAGAGATTATCTATACACAGAATGCAAAGAGAGAAGAATGAAAGAACTCCAGCTAGAAGCCCAGCAACAAAAATTCAGGAAAATAAGCATGAAGACTGGACAGTAGAGGTCAGGAATTTTGTTCAGTAACCAAAGTATGACACAGAACACAGAAAGAAGAAAGAAAGAAAGAAAGAAAGAAAGAAAGAAAGAAAGAAAGAAAGAAAGAAAGAAAGAAAGAAAGAAAGAAAGAGGAAAGAAGGAAGGAAGGAAGGAAGGAAGGAAGGAAGGAGGGAGGGAGGGAGGGAGGGGAAACATTACTCTCAAAAAGAGAGGAGGTAGGAAACGTTTATGTCTTTGTCTAGAAACTTCCTAGGAAGTTGACCATTTTTTTAATAATGGTGGGGATGGATGGTAAGAACATAGGACAGACTGTAGCCAGTTTAAAGGTTCAGAAATAAGTGAGATTATTAGCATATAATTTTGGGATAAAAGAGAGGGGTGAGAATATAGTATTCCTGATGGGGGAAAGTACCCTAAAATAATTTGCTAAGTTGGGTATACAATTCAACTCTCTTGCACATATCTGGGTGCTTCAAATTAGATAGGGAGAAAAAAATGAATTCTAGGCACCAAAAAGTTAAGTGACTATGTTCTTATCCACTTGAACTAACTCATTTGCCTAATTGTTATTTGACACATTTTTCTCATTGATCTACTGAACTCACGAGTCATGAACTCAGGAACTCACAATGGATGCAATAAATGCATGTAGAGATAAAAACCTATGCCTCCAAATCATATGTACAGAATTTCATAATAAATATCTCTTTTTGTGCTTTTCTGGATGAAAAAAATAAAATAATGCCAATGTTGTTTGCATTAATTAAGATGTAATTTTTCATAAATGTTGATCTTCTCTCTATAGGAATCACATAATCACTTCCTATATGTCCATAACTTCAAAACAATCACAGGTTAAATTATCACTTTTTCCAGACTATCTTCATTTTAAAGACTTTCTGAAAACTCCTACTAGATGGATATAAGAAACAACTCAATGATATCTGAGTTTGTTTTGTTAGGACTCCCCAGCACTTGGGAACTTGAAATTTTCGTTTTTTAAAAAATATATTTTTGTTGACCTATGCAGCAATCACGGCAGGAAACCTTCTCATTGTGGTCACTGTAACCTTTGATTCTCACCTGTGCTCAACACCAATGTACTTCCTCCTTGGAAATCTCTCCTTTCTTGATATGTTTATTTCTACAATCACAACCCCTAAGATAGTGATGGCTTTCCTCAAGGAGAACACAACTATTTCCTTGAGGGGATGTATGGCTCAGATGTTCTTCTTCCACTTCTTAGGGGACAGTGAGATGACTCTTCTCATAGTTATGGCTGTTGATTGGTACAATGCAATACACAAACCTCTTCATTACACAATCATCATCAACCGCCAGGTACTTACGGGCTCTGTGTTGCTATCATGGGCTGTTGGTCTTGTGCATACTATAAGCCAAATGGTTTTTACTATCATCTTACCCTTCTGTGGCCCTAATGTGGTAGACAATAAATATATTTTGTAACCTTCCTCTAGTTCTAAAGCTTGCCTACACCAAGACCTGTATTCTGGAATTGCTGGTAATTGCTGACAGTGAACTGTTGTCTTTCAACTGTTTCATCCTCTTGTTCATTTCCTACACTATTATTCTGGTAACTATGTGACATCGATCCTCTGGTGGACTCTCCAAGGCTCTGTCCACACTGTATGCTGATATCACTGTGGTCACTTTGTCCTTTGGGCCATGTATCTTCATTCACACTTGGCCATTTAGTAGCTTGTTAGTGGATAAATTTCTTTCTGTGTTTTATTCAGTTATTACATCCTTAGTGAACTCCATTATTTACACTCTGCGGAATCAGGAAATGAGAGCAGCCATAAGAAGACCGAGGACACAAAATGTCATCTCCAGACAGACTTTCTAGACAACAATCATAATGACAGGGTTTTAGTGCAAGACCCATATAAATTAGATTTCAAAATAAGTTGGTAGGCCGGGCGCAGTGGCTCACGCCTGTAATCCTAGCTCTCTGGGAGGCCGAGGCGGGCGGATTGTTTGAGCTCAAGAGTTCGAAACCAGCCTGGGCAAGAGCAAGATCCCGTCTCTACTAAAAATAGAAAGAAATTAATCGGACAACTAAAAATATACAAAAAAAATTAGCCGGACATGGTGGCACATGCCTGTAGTCCCAGCTACTCGGGAGGCTGAGGCAGAAGGATTGCTTGAGCCCAGGAGTTTGAGGTTGCTGTGAGCTAGGATGATGCCACGGCACTCACTCTAGCCAGGGCAACAGAGTGAGACTCTGTCTCAAAAAAAAAAAATAAGTTGGTAATGATTTGCTTTATTTGTTGATTTTTTAAAAATAATTGTATTACACATTTAACTTATCAAATATAGTGTTCCATCATTATATTTCTATGACATGTTTGGTTTTATTGAAAATATCACTTTTTTCATTAAAATTCATTTTAGGTTTGTGTTAATAAATTATTTTTAAAATATAATTAAGAATTAAATAGAAAAATTGACTTGTTAACTATACTTAGAAACTCATTTACATCCAAGACTAACCTTCCTTAAATAAGGAGAAATCAAAAATATAAATTTTTCCACTTTCAATTAGGGATCTTTCAGCTAAATTCTCTAGATCTGTTGTCTCAAACCCCCAGACAGAAGACTGATATCGATCCATGGCCTGTTAGGGACCACTGAAGAGCACCCCACCCCCATCCATGGAAAAATTGTCTTCCTTGAAACTTAGGAATGGGGTTGGTGGGGGGCCACACAGTAGGAGATGAGTGGCAGGTGGGAGAGTGAAGCTTCATCTGTATTTACAGCTGTTCTCCATCACTAGCAACATGGCCTGAGCTCCACCTCCCCCGCATCGGTAAAAAATTGTCTTCCATAAAACCCATCCCTGGTGCCAAAAAGGTTGGGGGCCACTGCTCTAGATGACCAAATGTAAACAAAATTGTGTGAACTCTTCTAAACACACAAGAGCACACATCAACACATTTTGTGGCTCCTAACATATGAAAGAATTATTCTTTTTTAACAAGGCGGACAGGTTAGTTTTTATGAGTGGATAGATGCATACAGTAACTGTCCTGCACTGACACAAGGCATACATTTCTTTCTTTCTTAAGAAAACAGAAATTCCTCTGATAAAGAATGTGCTAAGTTACACACAGCACATTTTGCCTTATCCTTTTGTTAATGTTTGTGTTCATATTTGCTCCCATATATCTGTCTAGAAACAAGTAAGCACATTATTATTATGTTAATCAGCATGGATAAAGAATAAATTAAAAGGCCTCTATATATATTTCAAGCATTCATGTCACAACAAAACAAAGTATTCAAATTGATTAAGTTGCATAAAGAAAGCCTTAAGGTGTCCTAAATTATAAATTTAGGTCTATGGTCCATGGGCATTAGAATAAATTGACATTCTATGACCTCTTTGATATCAAATTCAAAATCATCTGCTTTTACTCAGACATCTAGTGATCCCTTATAGGCTTGTACCTGATAATTTCCCTTCACTTCACCTAAGCAGTATGTGTGCTATAGTGACTGGAGCTGAAGAGTGCTTTAAAGACGTAGTCCTAGCAATACGTGAATTTTATGTTTACACTAAATTTTCATTGTATTTTATTTTATTTTATTTTTAACTTATAAGTAATAGAAATTCATTTCTTAGAGTTCTGGAGGCTAGAAGTCCAAGATTAAAGTACCAGCAGTGTCTGATGAGGGCCCGGGCTCTGCTTTCCAAGATGGCACCTTTTTCTAACCTCATTTTTTTAACATTTCAGAATATTATGGGGGTACAAATGTTTTGGTTACATGAAGCGCTTTTGTATAGTTTGAATAAAAGTTAGAAGTGCGCCTATCACCCAGATTGTGTGCATTGTACCTGTTAGGTGTGAATTTACCCATGCCTTCCTCACCCCACCCACCTGCTTGATTTCTGACAAGTGTTATTTCCAAATGTGTGTGTAAATATTGATGGATTCATTCCAATTTAATGGTGAGTACATGTGGTGTTTGTTTTAATGGTTTCCACTTCCATACAGGTTATTAAAAAGGTATTTGTTCACAATTTTTTTTTATGACTGAGTAGTAGTACTCCATGGTTTATTAATCCAGTCATGTATTGACTGGATTGGGCACTTGGGTTGATTCCACATCTTTCTGACTGTGAATTGTGCTGCAATAAACTTTCAAGAGCAAGTGTCTTTTCAATAAAATGACATTTTTTAACTTTGGGTAAATACCCAGTAGTGGGATTGCTGGATAAAATGGTAGGTCTACGTTAAGTTCTTTGAGGTATCTCTGTACTACTTTCCATAAAGGATGTATTAGTTTACAGTCTCACCAACTGGTGTAAGTGTTCTTTCTTCTGCCCATCCATGCCAGCATCTGTTGTTTTGGGACTTTTTGATAAAATCCATTCTCACTGGAGTTAGATGATATCTCATTGTGGTTTTGATTTGCATTTCCCTGGTGAGTAGAGATGCTGAGCATTTTTTCATTTGTTTATTGGCCATTAGTCTATCTTCTTTTGAAAAGCTTCTGTCATGTCTTTTGCCCACTTTTTAGAGGGGTTGTTTGATTTTTTATTGCTCATTTGCCTGAGTTCTTTGTAGATTATAACAATCCCTTTATCAGATATATAGCATGCAAATATTTTCTCCCATTCTGTAGGTTGTCTATTCACTCTATTGATTGTTTCCTTGGCTGCGCAGAAGCTTTTAAATTTAATTAAGACCCATTTATTTGTTTTTTGATGTTGCTGTGATTGTCTTTGGAGTCTTCATCATAAATTCTTTGCCTAGGCTGATATCTAGAAGAATTTTTCCAACCTTTTCTTCTAGAATTCTTATAGTTTCATGCCCTAGATTTAAGTCTGTGAGCCATTGTGAATTAATTTTTGTGTGTAATGAGAGGTGTGGATCCTGTTTCAGTATTTTACATGTGGCTATTCAATATTCCCAGCACCATTTATTGAACAGGGATTCTTTCTCCAGTGTATGTTTTTGTATGCTTTTCAAAGATCAGATGGCAATATGAGGATAGTTTCATATCTGGATACTCTGTTCTGATCCATTGGTCTGTGTCTCTGTTGTTGTGCCAGTACCCTGCTATTTGGCTTACTGTACACTCATAGTATAGCTTGAAGTCTGGTAAAGTGATGCCTCCCAATTTGTTCTTTTTGCTTGAGGTCGCTTTGGCTATTCAGGCGTCTTTTCTTGTTCCTTATGAAGCATATAATTATTTTTTCTAGATTTGTGAAAAATGATCTTGGTATTTTAATGGGGATCACATTGAGCATCCATTCACTTTGGGTAGTATAGGCATTTTAACAATGTTGATTCTGCCAATCCGTGAGCATAATATGTTTTTCAATTTGTTCACATCCTCTGCAATTTCCTTCCTCAGTGTTTCATAGTTCTTCCTGTAGAGATTTTTCACCTCCTTGCTTAAATATATTCCTAGGTATTTTATTTTCTTTGTTGCTATTGTGAATGCTATTCAGTCTTTTATTTGATTCTCAGTTTGACTGTTGTTGATATATAGGAATGCTATGTACATTGATTTTGTAAACTAAGACTTTGCTGAATTTATTTATCAATTTCAGGAGTCTCTTGGCAGAATCTTTGGACTTTTTCTAGATATATGATCACATCATTAGCAAAGAGAGATAATTTGTCTTCTTCTTTTCCCAGTTGGATACAATTGATTTGCTTCTCTTGCCTGATTGCTCTGGCAAGGACTTCCAGCACTATGATGAATAGAAGTGGTGACAGTTGGCAAGCTTGTCTGGTTCCAGTTCTAAGGGGGAATGCTTTCAATGTATGCCCGTTCAGTATGATGTTGGCTGTGGGTCTGCCATAGATGGCTTTTGTACTTTTGAGGCATGTTCCATCTATGCCTATTTTGCTAAGAGTTCCTACCACAAAAGGATGCTGAATGAATAAAAAACAGAAGCCAAGTGTCTACTGTCTCCGGGAAACACATCTAACCCACAAGGACACATTCAGACTCAAGGTGAAGGGATGGAAAACAATATTCCATGCAAATGGAAACCAAAAGAAAGCTGGTGTATCCATTCTCATATCAGAAAACATAGACTTCAAATCAACAAAAGTAAAAAAACACAAAATATTAAAGTGTATGATTTTGTCTGCTTTGCCAAAGATCACATGACAAGAAGAGGATGGTTTTACAAATTTTTAATTCTGGGCTGATTTATATGAGGTTTTATTTGTCTCCCTGTTCTCATTTCCAGAGTATGCAACACTCGATTATCACTTTTAACAAAGAAGTCCCCAAGAGATGTCCAAGATAATTATCTCCATAACTATTATTCTGTCCAGAACATAGAGTAGGGAAATATCACACAAGGGACTCCTTCAGATAGTGAATATATGTCAGTTTGAGGGAAAGTACTTCCACAGATATAGTCTCCACCTCACAATGGATGTCTTCTCAAGCACATATCAGAAGAGCAGACTAAAAGAGAATCTGATCTTACAGATAATGGGTTTTTAGTAAGTCATCTCATCTCTACTTTTAAAGACAATTCTCAAAATATTTCTGTGTGTCTGTTTCCTGCATGCCCACCATGCTTGGATTTAAGAATGGCTTTTTTACCTTCTGATATTTTCATAATACAATACACAAGTTTTCTCCTCCTATCCTATTCCATCTGAAATTTCTATGTTCTCTTTAACAACAGTGCACACACCACTGAAATGCACTGTCTCAGAGATTCTTTCAGGTCTGCTTAGGGAAATCATGGTTCTTTGATGTCAAGTTGATGTGAGTAGTTTCCAGTTATCCTTTTTCAAATGATTCATTCCATGTCTTTTATACGGAATTCTTGTTTTTTTATTTCAGCATATTATGGGGGTACAGATGTTTAGGTTACGTATGTTGTCCTTGCCCCCCA
>NW_012148618.1:3611591-3612967 GCF_000956105.1 Propithecus coquereli
AAAAAAAAAAAAATATTGCTTTGGCCATATGGAGTCTTCTCTAGTTCCATATGAAGTGTAGAATAATTTTTTCTAGATCTGTGGAAAATTACGTTGGCATTTTGATAGGGATTGCATTGATTCTGTAGATCATTTTAGGTAGTTTAGACATTTTAAGAATATTTCTGCTGATCCATGACCATGGTAGGGTTTTCAATCTATGTAAGTCCTCTGTAGTTTCTTTTCTTAGTGTTTCATAGTTCTCCCTATATAGAACTTTTACCTTCATAGTTATATATATTCCTAAATATTTAATTTTCTTTGAAGCTATTGTGAAAGATGTTGTGTCTTTGATTTGATTTTTGGCTTGACTATTATTGGCAATTATGAAAGCTACTGATTTGTGTGCATTGATTTTATATTCTGGGACTTTGCTGAATTCATTTATCAATTCGAGGAGTCTCTTGGATGAATCTTTGGGGTTTTCTAGATATAATATCTTATCGTCAAGAAAGAGTGAATGTTTGGCCTCTTCTACCCCCATTTGGATACCCATGATTCCCTGCTCTTCTCTGATTGCTCTGGCAAAGACTTCCAGCACTATGTTGAATAGAAGCAAAGACAGTGGGCAACTTTCTCTGGTTCCAGTTCTAAGCGGGAATGCTTTCAATTTTTCCTCATTGAGTATGATGTTGATTGTGGGTTTATTGTATATGGCTTTAATAATTTTGAGGTTTTACCCATCTATGCCTATTTTGTTAAGAGTTTTTATCATATAAGTGTGCTGAATTTTGTCTAATGCATTTTCTGTGTCTATTGAGAGGATCATATGGTCTTTGTTCTTGCTTTTATTTATATGGTCAATTACATTTATAGATTTGCATATGTTGAACCATCCTTGAATCTCTGGGATGAAACCCACCTTGTCATGATGAATTATTTTTTTAATGTGCAGTAGAATTTGGTTTGCTAAGATTTTGTTGAGAATTTTTGCATCTATATTCATAATGCTTATTGGTCTGTAGTTTCCTTTTTTTGTTGTGTCCTTTCCTGGCTTTGGTATCAAGGTGATATTGGCTTCATAGAATGAGTTGGGGAGGATTCCATCCTTCTCAATGCTGTGGAATAATTCCCACAGTATAGGTACCAGTTCTTCTTTGTAAGTTTGATAAAATTCAGGTGAAAACCCATCTGGTCTGAGACTTTTTTCATTGGAAAGATTTTTATTGCTGCTTCAATTTTGGTGCTTGCTATTGATCAGTCTGTTCATGAGTTCTATTTCTTCCTGATTGAGCCTAGGGAGGTTGTGTGTTTGTCAGAATTTGTCCATTTCCTCCACATTTTGTAGTTTTTGGGCATAGAGATTTTTATAGTATTCAAAGATGATGTTTTATATT
>NW_012148618.1:3614509-3623752 GCF_000956105.1 Propithecus coquereli
CCAAACAACTAAAAATAGAAAAAATTAGCCGGGCATGGTGGCGCATGCCTGTAGTCTCAGCTACTCGGGAGGCTGAGGCAGAAGGATTGCTTGAGCTCAGGAGTTTGAGGTTGCTGTGAGCTAGGCTAATGCCACAGCACTCTAGCCGGGGCAAGTGAGATTCTGTCTCAAAAAAAAAAAAAAAAAGAAGCTGAGTTTTGAAGGATAAATAATTCTAGGTTGGCCATTACTGTGTTTTAGAAGACTTCAGATTGGTCCCAAGTCCATTCTGGCTTGTAAGGTTTCAGTTAAGAAATCTGCAGTTATTCTGATAGGTTTTCCTTTGTACGTCACCTGCTATTTTTGCCTTACTGCTTCACAGAGTGCCTCTTTCTTGTTTACTTTGGCCAGCCTAATAACTATGTGACATGGTGGTTGCCTTCTCACATTAAGTCTACCAGAAGTCCTGTGTGCTTCTCTTACCTGGATATCTAGATTTCTGGCCAGGCCAGGTATGTTTTCCTCCATTATTCCTAGAAATAGATTTCCCAGCCCTTGTGTATTTTCTTCTTTGCACTCAGGGATGCCTATAATTCTTATGTTTGGTCTCTATACATAATCCCACATTTCTTGTATACTTTGTTCAGGTCTCTTGCTTCTGTGTTCTTTTTCTTCATCTGATTGGTTTAGCACATAAATGTTATCTTCAAGCTCTGAGATTCTTTCCTCTGCATGATCCAGCCTGTTCTTAAGGTTTTCCACTGTGTTTTGTAGTTCCTTGAATGCCTCTTTCATTTCCAGTATTTCTGTTCAGTTTTTTTGTAATACTCAATTTCTTTAGAGAATTTTTCATTCATTTCTGGCATTGTTCTTATGGCTTCTTTGTGTTGGGTTTCTATTTTCTCTTGAATTCCATTGAGCTTTCTTACAATCCATATTCTAAGTTCTTCTCTGTCATTTTAGCCATTTCATTTAAGTTGGTATCCATTGCTGAGGAGCTAATGATTTCTTTTGGGTGTGAATTTTTGCTCTGATTTTTCATATTTCCTGAGTCCTTTTGCTGATTCTTTCTCATCTGGTTTCTTGTTCAAGAACTGAGGGTGCTAAGGCTGGTTCATGGCTCTGTCTCCAAGACCCCAAGGGTTATTCCTTGACATTGCCAGGGAGAGGAGCACTGGTCCTGTATTGCCTTACAGGTGTTATAGCAAATTTGATGAAACTCTTGTGTTGCTTCTGACCTAATGTCTTCACCTCTTCCCAATGGAGTGTAGTGAGTTTGGTCCTACAGCTTAAGCTCTAAGTTGGTGGACTGTACTTGTGGGTATGAATCCACTGCTCCCTAATAGCTTGAGATGGAAGGCAATATGTTTAGCTTATGAGGCGTACCCTGTGTTGTTGATTATAGTTTGCATGGAAGAACCAGTTACCAAGATAATCTGTTGTCCCCGTGGTAGATTCTGGTCCCCAATGTGGGGTTTACAAATGCCCCAAGCTTTGGGAGGGGCCTTGTAGCTCCCAGGGGTTGCTTCGATCCTGCTCCACCCTGAGGTGAGGTAGGAACAAGATAGATGGCAGCTGGAGTGTGAAAGCCTGGGTGTGCCAGCTTCTATGGTTGTTTGTCCTGCCACTAGGGGGAGAGGCTAACATGGATTTCAGGGCTATCTCTCTAAGCTTGGAGGGCTGCTCCTCATGGGAGGGATCAAGAGGTGTGATTGCTGAGGTCTCTAGCAAGGTTTTTCTTTCTCTGTTCACCAACCAGGGCATTTTCCCCTCCAATCAGTCTGCTTGTGTTTGCCTCTACACCTAAGATGGGCTCTTGAGCTTCCCCACAGTTCATGTGTCTAGTCTGCTATTGTGCATCTCCATGTGTCAGTGGTAGATAAGGGAATCTCCAGTTGTGCACCCCTTTTCCACCTCTATAGCCCAAGGCAAGAAGGGTGGGCCTCTTTGTCCCCAGAAGTCTCCACCAGGTGGATGTTCCCACCAAGGGAGGAGTGATGGGACTCACCCACAGGATCCTGCTCTCTTGAGCTCCTCCTCACCCTCCTGGTGGGTATAGGCTCTCACTTGCTGCCTGACTTTGGAAGAGGGATCTCTCTCTCAAACTGCACCACCATCTGCACTGTCAGCAGGTGACTGTGCCAAATGCCTGTGGGCAGGAGGATGGGGATGGAGACGTGTCCCTGGTGATGAAAGCAGGTCACTCAGCAAAGAGAACTCTACCAGCTGCTATAGTTTGGGAGAGAGGCTGTGGGCTTCCTGCACTGCTCTTGAGTTGGTGGGGACACCCATCTACCCTCCTCTCCAAGCCCCAGTTGCGGCAGAGTGACCTCCCTCCTCTTCGCTCCTCTACAACGACTTTGCTAACTGAGGCAGGTACAGCTAGGAGTGCACTCTCCTTGAGGGGAACCAAGTCCCTCAGCGCAAGACACTTTGGTAGTTGCTGTGGGGTGGGTGTGGCCACATGGCTATGAGCTGCTTGAGCCAAAATTACTTCCTGGGATGCCAGAAATGGAGGAGGTGTGGAGCGGGAGCATCCAGACACAGGGATGCTGACTCTTGGTCATTTGTGGCACTCCCCTGTAGGATGAGAGCCCTGTGTCACATTGTTGGCCTGAGGCATCTGGGTGAGCATAGGAAGAAAAAAATCCTTACACTTTCCTTAGGCTCCAGAAATTCCTGGAGTTAGTTTGTGCTGGTTGCTCCCAACACTCATCTTCTCTTTCTGTTGCTCAGTTCCTCCTAGCGGTGTTCCCGGAATCCACTGGAATCTGTCCCTGAGGTCCACTTTGGAGCAGTTTCACTCTCCACTCTCCTCAGTCCAATCCTCAACTCTTCTGCCAGGATGGTCCAACAAGCTTTGTCTCTTAGTTGACCATCTAGGCTCCTCCCCTTCCTCCCAGCACCATCTATTAAAGAGACTGTTCTTTCCCCAATATGTATTCTTGGCATCTTTGTTGAAAATCAGTTGGCTATAAATGCATGGATTTATTTCTGACCTCTCTATTCTGTTCCATTGGTCTATGTGTCTTTTTCTGTGACAGTACCAGGCTGTTTAGGTTGCTATTCCTTGTAGCACTATATTAAGTCAGGTAGTGTGATACCTCCAGCTTTGTTTTTTTAACTCAATTCATTAGCTATTTGAGGTCTTTTGTATTTCCATAGGTATTTGAAGAATTTTTTCTATTTCTGTGAAGAATGTCATTGGTATTTTAATAGAGATTGCACTGAAACTGTGCATTGTTTTTTTCAGTGTTTTTTAGTGGCTTACCATATGGTCTGTCATAGAGAATGTTCCATGTGCTATTGAAAAGAACGTGTAGTCTGCAAGTGCTGAGCACACTGTTCTGTAAATGTCTGTTAGGCCCTTACGGTCTAGAGTGTAGTTTAACTCTCATGTTTCTTTGTTGATTTCCTATCTAAATGGTCTGTCCATGGCTGAAAATGGAGTGTTAAAGTCCCCTATTATTATTGAATTGCAGTTGATCTCTCCCTTTAGGTTAATATTGTCTTTATATAGGTAGACACTTGGTATTTGGTGTATATATATTTATAATTGTTATATCCTCCTGCTCTATGGATACACAAGGGCTTACTACTGTCATTTTGTTACTTGTTTCCTACTTGTCGTGAAACTCCTGTCTTCCTTTCTTCCTGTCTTCTTTTGTGGTTAGGTTCTGTACTCTGAGAGCATGCTTTAATTCTTTGCTTTTCATTTTTAGTGTATTTATTATAGGTTTTTCCTTTGTGGTTACCATGAGGCAACAAAAAATATTTTACAATTATAACAAGTAATTTTAAACTGATGACAACTTAACTTTGTTCACAGAGAAAAGAAAAACAAACAAAATACTAAAAAACTGTACACTTTAACTGTACACACCTACATTTTTATGTCTCAAATTACATCTTTTTATATTGCTGATAACTTCACAAATTGTTGTAGCTATTATTCTGCTTAATAGTATTATCTTTTGGCCCTTATACTAAAGATATGAGTAGTTTATACACAATTACATTATTAGCATATTCTAAATTTTCCTGTATGCTTATTTTTATCAGTGAGTTTTAATGCATTCAGATAATTTTGTTACACTGTAGTGTCCTTTTCTTTCAGAGAGAAGAATTTCCTTTAGATTCCAGATTTTTTCCCTAATCAATTAACTTTGCTAAGTGAATTTCATTTAATTGTAGATATTAATCATATAAGTTATGTGCCTGGTTTTGTATACAAATCATCATGCCAGATATGTATTACATTACCTTTCTATGTAGTTTCTGTCTAAAAGATTGTCCCTACATAGAGTGATATGCTAAAAAATTGGTTTTATGATGCGTAATAGAAGAAATATAGACAAATTGTAATGTTGCATAATGTCATCTGTACTGAATTTCGATATCATTTCACCATCATTTTTTAAGTGTATTACCTCATTTTTAGTTATTTAGTATACCAGTTGGTGGTGGTTCTCCACTCAGATTTTTTCTACAGGACTAGTGGAATGGCTAGTTGCCAGGTGACACAGCAATCTTTTTAGCCTTTCGCCTTGTCATCCTGATTTCCTCATTCTCTTCTTGTGAGAGTACCCTCTCAATAAAGTAAATAAACAATTTGCATAACAATCCCATCTCAGGCTCTGTTTCTTAGAAAGCCAATTATAGGCAGTTAGCTTCTCTGTTGGGCATAATACCATGCATACAGGGCCAAGACTTTTCTTCACATATTATACATTTTACTCTCAGATGTAAATGCTTAATTTTAATATGAACACAAAATTCTAAAAATTAAGTAACCTTCCTCATCCCAGTAACTAATAATTTAATCTTACTCTAGATTATTTTACAGGATACACTGAATAAAAATGGATGGAGGAAATCAGTCCATGGTGTCCGAATTTGTTCTTCTGGGACTTTGCCACTCTTGGAATATTCAGCTCTTACTCTTCATAGTGTTTTGTATGCTTTACCTGATCATTGTATCTGGAAATATTGGCATTGTGATCTTAATCATCACTGATTCCCATCTCCATTCTCCCATGTACTTCTTTTTGGCCAACCTGTCCTTCGTTGATATGTGGCTTTCTTCAGTCACCACTCCTAAAATGATCACAGATTTTCTCAGGGAGAGAAAGACCATTCATTTTGGAGGCTGCATGTCCCAGATCTTCTTTTCTCACTTTATTGCAGCCTATGAGATGGTGCTACTGGTAATAATGGCCTATGACCGCTATGTGGCAATCTGTAAACCACTCCACTACTCCACCATTATAAGTCTGCAAAAGTGTATTGGGCTGGTGGTGACTTCCTGGGCCATTGGCTTTGTGCATTCCATGAGTCAAGTGGTTGTAATTGTTCAGCTGCCATTCTGTGGTCCCAGGGACATAGACAGCTTCTTCTGTGATACACCACTGGTAATCAAACTTGCCTGCATGGATTCCTATAATTTGGAAATTTTAATGAATGTTCACTGTGAGTTTGTGGCCATAACCTGCCTTATTCTGTTGCTAATATCCTACACATATATTCTTCTCACTGTCCAACAAAGCTCTAAAACCGGGGCATCTAAGGCACTCTCTACCTGCACTGCCCACATCACAGTGGTGGTGCTCTTCTTTGGACCCTGCATCTTCATCTATGTGTGGCCACTCAGCATCACCTGGATGGACAAATTTCTTGCTGTGTTCTACTCTGTTATTACACCTCTCCTAAATCCAGCCATTTATACCCTGAGAAATAAAGAGATGAAAAATGCTATGAAGAGATTCAGAAGCTATTACAGAGATTCCAATGTTAATATTTAATGCTCAGAAGCTTCAATGTGAGTACTTGAGTTTGACTATATTTACCTTGTAAAATAGATTGGGAATTCAGGGCATTTAAGTTATGCCTGCATGTTTTTCTTGGCTCCAGATACAAGAATAGGGTTAATAAAATTCAGGGAAGTTCAACATTTCCTAATCAACTAGCAGAACACCATAAAATGTATTTCTAAAATACAAATACTAATGACCCTTCACTATGAGAAAGTTATCTAATCATTCTTCCTATGCCTATAACTACATTAAACAAAATCCTGTAATTCAGTCAACAAAGCCATATATATATCCATTCCGATGGATTGCATCTTAATGAACTTTTATTTTGAATTTTTCTCTGAACTCCATTGGGAAAAAATAGTGTTTCTGTAGCATTGACACCGTCTTTTAATATTCACTTGTCTTTTGTCCAAAGGCAGAACATTATCATTTTTTCTTAACATAGATTCCTGCCCAAATGCTGATGGAGAAAAAATAAAGAAAGAATTATATAAAAGTGGTAAAGTACATAACGAATATCAGTGAAGGTAATTCTCTGCTTGGTTTTCATTAACCTAATAAAAGTTAAAAATAAAATAAAATAAATCCTAACAATATTTCCTTTAGTCATCTCATTATTAAAGACTGTTATTTATATTTTAAATTATTAACCATTTTTATAACAGTTTAAAAATGTATGGCAGAGACCATGATTTTCCTGGTTATTTCTTAAAATTGTAATACATGGTATACTGGTTAATATATAATAAACACTCACAATATTTTAATAAATCAATAGAAGCCAGTTTTTTTTGTCATTCAAATGTCTAACGTTTATTTGTCAAGGTGTATATAACTACGCTTTTTTGGCATTTAGAAATTATCCTACAGCCTGCCTCCCGGAGAGGGTTGGAGACAACCAGAGTGCTAGCACTCCTCCACACAGACTCTTTTCCTCCACCTCCCCTCCCCCACCCATGGTTGCCAAGGGAGAGGATTGAGCCAGCACACTGAGGCTTCCACAGAGAGCTGGGCTCAGGCCTTTCTTCTTGTGGTCCTGCAGCAGACCATGTGGTGCTCAGACTGAGAGCTCCCTGCTTGCCAGCCTTCCCCGATGCTGCCTGCACAGCAGCTCCATCAGAGCATGGCATGCCCCAAGATGGAGGGACATTGATCCTTTTAGGGCACTCTGTGGGTGACTTGGGACCAGCACATTTCTCCCTGGCATGGTCAGGGATTGACTTCTTGGTCCAAGGAGTTGAGGGAACCCATGTCAGCAGATCACAGGGCAGAGTGCAGTGTGGGTCCTAGCTGAGAAATGCTCACAGGGCATCCCTTCCCCCAAAGGAGGGCCACACCCTCAGCTCAGGCTGGGATTCTCAGCAGGGAACCCCTCAGCCCACTGCACATTTAGGACAAAGCTTGGCTGGCTTGGGCTCCTGCCTGCTGGCAGACTCCAGGGGTAGACTGTGGAGCAAGGGAAGGGGTAGAGGAGGAAGGCCCACTGCAGACTGCCAATTTATGTACCTGTTTCCACAAGAGACTGGTTGGATGGGGCCCCTCAAGCCCCTCCCTTGCAGCTCTGCAGATCTTTGACCCCTGCCAAAACAGCTACCTTGCCAGCTTTTGTGGAGCCTCAGGGCAAGTCACCCAACCTAGCTCCACCCAGCCACACTCCCCCACACAGCTCTGCTGAGGCAGAGAAAAAGGACTCACCTGGAAGTTCCAGGGCCCCACCCAACACCTGGGGCATTCAAGTGCATCTCCTGAGGGACTAGAGCCAGTCACAGAACCTAAAAACAACACTACAGCCTGCACCTTCTGGCAAGTGCAACCTACTGACACAGAGGTAAATTTGCACATCTTATACAGCATTTACTGACCCAATCTTATAGGGTTTTTGGAGATTCAAAGAATGGCCATCTGGGCAAGCACCTACCCCTCCCCACAGAAAAACTGTACTACTGGATAAGGGTGGAAGAACCCAGCTGTGTGCCCTAGCATATGAACATTTAGCCCCCTCCCCCATAAACAGCTCTCCCAGTTTGGAGAGCTTGTCCTTACCCCCCTACCAGCATCTCCCACTAGTGGCTGGAAAAGCATCATCTGAACCCCACCAAGGCTTGCCAAAGTGTTTCAGGCTCACACAACCTAGCCATGAACTGCCTTATTTCTCCCCTTACTTCAGTGCTGGTGGAGATCAAGAAACCCCTTGGGAGCTACAGGGTCCCTTCTAAATCTTGGAGCATTCAAGTACTCCATCTGGGGGACCAGAGGCTATCATGGGCACAAAAGAACACCTTGGCAGTTGGTTCTATCACACAAATATCAACCAATGACAGGGAGAACAACAATGTAGTTCATCACAGCATCTTCCAACTCAAGCAAACAGGGTGTGGCTGATTCCCATTCACAAGTACCACCCATCATCTCAGAGAGTACTCTGGGGGACCTAATTCACCACACACTGTTGGGAAGAGGTGAAGACAGCAGATCAGAGGTAACCCAAGAGGTACCCCAAACCTGCTAGAACACCCCATAGGCAACTCAGGACAAACACACCACTCTCTGGCATGCTTAAGGATTGATCCTTGGGGATGCGAAGAAAAGCCAATAAGCCAGACCTAGCAGCTCTGAGTCCTGACTGAGAGGCCAGATGAGAAGCAACCACTGACCTCTAGAAACATGAAAAATCAAAGAGTAAGAACACCCTCTAAAGAAAATAATAAATCCTTACCAATGGATACCAACCAAAATACAAAGATTAAAATAACAGATGAAGAATTTCAAATATGGATTATAAGGAAGTTCAATGAAATACAAGAGAAAATAGAAACCCAAAACAAAGAAACCACAAAAACAATGCAGGAAATAAATGTCAAATTTACTAAGAAATCAAATTATTAAAAAAATAACACAGAACTTATGGAAATGAAAAATACATTCAAAGAAATACAAAACGTAGTGAAAGCCCTTAAGAATAGGCTATATCAGGCACAAGAAAGAATCTTAGACACATTTAGATGCAAGAATGGTTCAACATACAAAAATCTTTAAATGTGACTCACCACATAAATAGAAGCAAGAACAACGACCTTATGATTCTCTCAATAGATGCAAAGAAAGGATTTGATAAATTTTTATTTTAAAAAATGTACTGAAGAATATTGGTACTGAGTCCCTGGAGATCATAGTTTGTGTATGTATTTTAATGCAGAAAACGTATGGAATATTGAGATAAATTATTAATTTCATTTCATTCCTTTTTATTATATTTTCCCTCAACTCCACACTTACTTTCTTGATCAAAGACACACAACTTTTTAGTCAATACAATTGTCTAATTGTATTGCTAATATATTCATTTCTGATAATTTTAATAGATCTATACTGTCTCTACAGTGGCTATTATCATATGTTGCCATCTAGATGTGAATTTAAATGAAGTTTAAAAAATAAAATTGAAATT
>NW_012148618.1:3625396-3627329 GCF_000956105.1 Propithecus coquereli
ACTTTTTAAATGTTATATATTCATAAATTGAGAAGTAAGCAGGCATATAAGGATTTGGGAAACTTTTTAAATATTAACATGGAAAATTCTCTAAGATATATTGTAAGTGAAAAATTTAGATGCAAAATATTATGTAAGATATTCTTCAAAATGTGTATTTAAGAGAAGGAAAAGAAGAATGTGTGCAAAATTTACTTAAGAATTCACACTTTTAAGAATTTAAATAAGAACTTCAGTTTCCTCCTTTATAAAAAGGGAACTGGGATGGGAAGATTTTTCACTGCACTGTATTTATTTTCCTACTTTAAAAAATACATAACCATGTAAAAATATTTCCTATGTGAAAATTAAATGTTTGTTTAAAATAGTGTAGTTTCTTTCTAACCATTCACCTCATCTGATCTAAGTCATCACCATATTATTAAATTACACTGCTATAAATAGTTATTTCATCGAAAATCTTAGGAGTTATTTCTGATACCTCTTTTCAGGCATCATGTCTGTCGGCAAGTCCTAATGTCTCTACCATCAAAACGCGTGTCGGGTTCCGTTAATTCTTTCTACTACCACCTGCTCTTCCCTCCCTCCCCCAGGCTAAGTCATCAACATCTCTTGCTCCTGGTACTGCAAAATCTCCAAACTGCTCTCCTTGCTTCTACACTTGCCTCCCTCAGATCAATTCTGCACATAGTAGCCAGAGTGATCTTCAGACTTCAACTGTCCACGTTAAGATTGCACACTGAGAATAATGACCAAACATCACACCCTGAGCAGCCTCTGCCTACCTCCCTGACATTGCCTTGCATTTTCCCTCCACATGTCCAGTGCTGTTTCACCATCATGGTCTCCTTTCTGTTCCTTCGTGCACCAGCTCTACCCTTGTCCCCAGGCTTTGCCCTTGTTCTTCACATTGCCTGGAATGCTCTTCCCTCATCATCTGGACCTCCTCAAAAAGATCTTTTCTAACAACCCGATCTAAAGTAGCACCCTCCTTCTCTCATTCACTCTCCAACACAGTACTCTGTTATATTCTTTCATTTGGGGATATTTTATTACTGATTTTCTTTGCTCTTTGCTCACTCCCTCTACTAGCATGCCAAATGCCTGAGGCCAAGGATCTCATATATCCTAATAAGTGCCTATTTGTTGACACATAAAATAAGTTTTCCAAATTATAAGCACCCAAAATTTTCTGAAAAATCAAGAAATACATTTCCAATTTTTATGTGAGGAAACATCTGAGGAAGTTTGTGACATTTTCCTAAGAAACAGAACTATCACTGTTGGAGCCAGGACTAAAATCTTGTCTTTCGAGTTTCAGTCTTGAGGTATTTTCACCATGGCAGGGTGTCTTGTTTAGTAAGCTAGTTCAAGGTTAATCTGAAATACACCCATTAAAATACACACACACAAAACCCATGTGTTTTTCCCTTTAATACTATAAAATCGTCTAAGATAAAAAAAAGCTTTCTCAGCAGAGGGGAAAGCCCTATTGTGGACTAGTTAGTATTTCAGTATTTCAGTATTACTTTTAATGAATTCTAAAGCATCGTGGTAAACATTGCGTGGTGACATCCCTGAGAAGTCTGTAATTGGATAAAACAAAACTAAAATAAAAAGTATAAAAAAAAGAGTGCATTCCAAAGACATTTCTACCTCTCTCTCATCCCCATCCCATCCTTTTCTCCTTCTCTCTCTCCCTCTCCTCTTTTTTCTGTACCTGTGTAAATGGCTTTGTGGTGCATTAATCTCTGTGGCTACTGTTTCTCTTTCTCTTTTTTCTATTTTTTTCTCTATTTTTTATGTGTGTCTTTGATTTGTTTCCTCTGTTCTCTCTTTTGCAGTTATCTTTTATTTCTAACTTTCTCTCATTCTGGGAATTTATCCTACAGATATACTTCCACCAAAGGAAAATAACATACGTTCAGAGTTG
>NW_012148618.1:3627379-3628498 GCF_000956105.1 Propithecus coquereli
TGTTGCCATCTAGATGTGAATTTAAATGAAGTTTAAAAAATAAAATTGAAATTTTAATTATTCACTTACGTTAGTGCCATTTTATGTGTTCAATAACTATAGTGACTAACTACCATGGGACAAGACAGATTTAAAACATTTGTATCATAGAAAGATCTTTTTGACAATAGTGATCTTGTCAATTTTATATATTACAATTATTTTTGAATCTATCATCTGTTAATTTTGTTCCTAGTATCCTTCATTGGACAGCAATTTTTACTATTATATTTTCATATTTATTAAAATGTTGCCTTTTTATTCATTTTTTAATGATTTGTTTATAGATGTTCTTCTCCATTATAGGTTGTAAAGATATTCCTTAACATTTTATTGTATTAGTATTACATTACTTTTTTTACATTTTGTTCTTAAATGCTTCTGAAATACATCTTTGTATACGTGGAAGGTAGGGACCCAACTTCAACTTCTTTTAGTAAACCACTATTCCCAACAACATATCCAATTTAATCTGCCCTTCCTTCATTGCTTAACTTGGTCATCATCTATCATATGTTTGTGTGTATATCTCAGCTCATATATGTATATATAAACATACCTAGTCTGAGTTTTCTATTCAGTTCAACTTACATGTCTTTTATCATTACCCTTTTTATTTTTAGTACTATTACTCCGTATGTAGTTTAATATCTATCTGTTGTGTTCACCCTTTTTGTTATTCTATTCAAAGTTGATTTAGCAAAAAAAAGTGTCTTTATTTATGTTAGTTTTACTATGATTTCTTAAAAGGTCAGATAAATTTTTATTAGGATATATATATTTGGGATAATATTGACATCACTGCTATGCTATGCCATCTCACACATGAGTATGACCATGAGAACATCCTTCCATTTATTCAAATAGTTTATATTCTCTAACAGAATTTCAACATTTCCTTCTTAATACCCTCCCTCTATTATCAACTTGTAAATATCATTTTAAGTTTGCCTATTATAGGTAATTAATGGAACTTCTTTTTGCTCTAATCTAATATAAATATTATTTAATATGGGTTTACATGTATATACAAAAATATATAATATAGATGCACAAACAATATATTGACATATACAGATA
>NW_012148618.1:3632758-3636452 GCF_000956105.1 Propithecus coquereli
TAGACTGAGTCTCAAAAACAAACTTCATTGACTTCACAAGTTTGAAAACCTCCTGGTTCCCAAATTCAGTTGACATATGTCTTGTCTCCTCTACATGATCCTAGCATCCAGCAACACAAGGCTCTGAATTGGAGATCCTAAAACAAGAAAGACTTGATTCTCAAACCCTGTCTGAATTAAATAAGAAAACTTTACATAGACCCTTCCTAGAACCTCTAAAAATTCTTACCCTGAAATCCACTCAGATTTAAGTAGTAATCATCTTTGCTGGGATGAATCCCAGGGCAGTGAAAAAAGGCCTACTGACATAGTGTCTACTCATCATATTTTATTAGAATTTATTTAATGACTGAATGCTTGCTTTCTTAGTTCATTTTAAGAAGACATGGATTAGCTCCTAATCATCTCATTTGGTCTTCATAGTCTCTCTAGCCTGTGGAGTAAAAAGAATAGATTTATTACTTCTCTTTTATAGAAGCAAAATACAGGTATTAAAAGACTAACTTGCCTAAGGTTATGCAGTTCCCCAATCACAGATACAGTAACTCAGCCAGGTAGAATGATTCCCAAACCAGAAATCTTTGTGCTTTAGAACACAAAGATAAGTCACTTCATTTTTATCAAGATGAGTTAAAAACAGAAAAAATATGTGAGAAAATGTGATGTAATTAATGAGTGATTCAGATTGAGTACATTTCAAAAACGATAATATTTAGAAAGAAAAACTTAGCACTGGAGAGGGACGAAAGCATTTTCAACCTATAGAAAAGACATTGAAATGGATTACATGGGAAGTGCCTACCTACTGTGCTCACTCTACCTTGGCGTGGATAAAGCAATCCACTATCTCAGAATCAATGGAAAGATAAGCATTGAATATATTGAATAGGACACAGGCAGAGAATGAAGTAAAACATACTTGAGACTGAAAGAATGTGGGCAAATGAGAGAACGAAGAAAGAGAATGAGAAGGAAGAAAGAAAAGAGAGAGGAAAAAGTAAGGAATTAGGAAGAGAAATTGCAAGAAAAGATAAAAGTAACAGGAAACAAAAAAGCTAAAAGCCAATGTAAAAGAATAAGTTTTAAAAATGACTGTATAAAGATAAAATTAGCAGGAAGAGAATAGGGAAAGATAAGAAATAAGACAGAAGCAAGAGGAAATGAATGGAGAAAAATGCACGGTGATCAGGCTCCTAAACACTTGGCTTTGGGAGCTGGTCTGAAAGCAGTCTGGAATCTACACATGCACAGCGTTACCTACAGATGTGTGCCTGTCTGCTTTCTGAAAAAGAGGGGAGAGCTATGGGCGCCCTCTCGACCCATGCATCTTTAACGCCGGATGAGTTTCTGTATCAGGTGAGATAACAAGGAAGGTTAGAGATGGGTATAACAGGGAAGAGAAGTGGATAGTAGAAAATAAAAGCAAAGGAAGCTTGGGAAAGACTGTAACTCTCAGGTGCTTCCTGTGACTTGGAATTGTCAACCTGAAGAAGCATGAGACAACCATAAGCAAGCACTGGGAGTGCACAAAATGTGAAAATAGGAGAGAGAGCTTTTGATTTACTGTTCTAAGCACAGGTTTCTGTATGCAGAGTGAGGTATGAATGTGGAGGCCAATAGGTGTCTAAGTGGGTAAAAGAGAAAAGGGAGTTCCTAAGCTAATTTGAAGGGCACCAAAAATTTTTTTCCTATTTCAATTTGCACAGACTCACTATGAGTGTGTTTATACAGATGTGAATATGTATTCGCAAAGTATGTGCCCGTGTGTTGTAAGTACTTGTTCCACAATATTTGGCTGCTAATAACAAATGTTACTAATCACATAAAACAAATGTTCTGATGTTTCCTAACAGCCGCGCTATAAAATGCCAGTGTATTGTATAAATTTTCCATGAGTTCTCCTTATGGACTTTTAAGACTAATTTTTCTTTTTTCTTTCCCTCCTATCCCTCTTCCTAGCTCCTCTTTCTGGAGGTGCCATTAATAATTTCTGTCAATTTCCAGTTAAGAATTTATCCCCATCTATTCTCCTTCTTCCATATTCAATAGCATTGTTTTTTAAAAAAAGATATATTGAAATATAATCAACACATCATAAAATTCACCATTTAAAGTGTAAAATTTGATGGTTTTAAGTGCATTTAGAATGGTGGAAGCATCAACATGATATAATTTTAGAACATTTCATCACACCAAAGATACCTCATACTCATTATGTCAATCTCCATCCCACCTCTAGGCCTACGCAACCATTATTCTGCTTTCTGCCTCTGTAGGTTTGTCTTTCTAGACATTCTCATATATTGGATCAAACAATATGCAGTCTTTTCCAACTGGCTCCTTTCACGTAACACAGTGTTTCTGAGGTTCATCTATGTTGCAGCATTTCCTTTTTATTACCAAATTGCATTCTGCTGTATCCATAGCACTTCTGAAAAATAAGTACTGCATGTAATCAAAAATCAAGAGTAGGCCAGGAGCGGTGGCTCACGCCTGTAATCCTAGCACTCTGGGAGGTCAAGGCGGGTGGATCACTTGAGCTCAGGAGTTCGAGACCAGCTTGAGCAAGAGCGAGACCCCATCTCTACCAAAAATAGAAAGAAATTAATTGTACAGCTAAAAATATATAGAGAAAAAATTGGCCGGGCATGGTGGCACATGCCTGTAGTCCCAGCTACTTGGGAGGCTGAGGCAGGAGGATCACTTGAGCCCAGGAGTCAGGTTGCTGTGAGCTAGGCTGACGCCACAGCACTCTAGCCCGGGCAAAAGAGTGAGACTCTGTCTCAAAAAAAAAAAAAAATTATATAGAGGAATTTGTAAGGAAGTCACAAATGACTTCACCTTGAATGCAATGATGATAGCTGTAAGATATCAATCATTATTTGGGTGCAGATAACTAAACCACATTGGTTATTTTTTAAATAAATATATAAGGCATTAGATGCTTATAAATTATTGGAAGTGCTTTAAGACCAGGCTACAGACTTGGAATCCTAAAATAAATCTCAAAACATTAGTAATAAATTGGTCTATACAAGGAACTAATGTCAACATAGCAATTATGAATGTGGCAGATACAGAAATCATTTTTTGACTGCCACCTGCAGCATCACAGCATTTGAACCATGACCAATGATCGGGGAAATACTCCATAGTTGTTCTAGTGCTCTTAGATAAATCCCCACACAAAATGGAAACCTTACATTCTCCATGCCTACTTCCCTCATTTCTAAATTTAAATCTTACATAAGTGAGTCAGAAGTTCTAAGAATATATCAAGATTTGATTTTAAAATATTTTAAACTGTCATTGAGGTCTATGGATGAGTCAGAGATAGACTGAGTTTATGAAGGCTGCAAATCAGCTTCAGTACTATAAAATTCCAGGTAAGATTAAGACAGGGTTACTCAACTTTGGCACTACTGGCATTTTGGACCACAGAATTCTGTGTTGTGGAGGGCTGTCCTGCGCATTGTGGGTTGTTTAGTAGCATCCCTCATTCTAACCACTAGGTGCCAGTAGCATCTCCTCAGTTGTAACAACCAAAACTATCTACATATTGTCAAATGTACTCTAAAGGGCGAATTTTCCCCAATGAGAAACAGCATTAAGGGCATTTATTTCTACTACATTGATCTTACAGTGAAATGGTGAACTTCCCTTAGCGAAAGTAACATGAACTGGAGCCTATACA
>NW_012148618.1:3636502-3638753 GCF_000956105.1 Propithecus coquereli
GGTGAGCAAATAAGACTGAATTAGTACTAGAGTTTAGGAACAGGATGTAAAGCAGATGCACAATTGGTACCCAGCCAAGGGTGTAAGTAGGGGAATTCCTCTAAGTTGGGAGAAATGTATAGATCTTGTATGAGAGCCTCGTAATGAGATTGGAGCAAGAATGCACAAGGGCACCAAAGCAGAATGATGAGATGAGAACTAGCAAGGCACAAATTCAGAAACCAGGCAGATAGGTAACAACCAGGACCTAAGGATTCTATAGGAACTGAAGGAGAGAAGCAACCACAAAAGTAATTTGCCCTGTGACAATGAAGAGAAGGGACTATAACCCAGCAACTAATGTAAATTAGAGAAGGTAAATCACCGCTATTGGCAATAAAACAAACAAACAAACAAACAAAACGGACAACCTTAAGTTCTGCTTTAATTAGGAAATTTGTGATATACCTCAAGCAATGTCGCCCAAAATCTCACAGAAGTACAGGTACCCAGAAGCGCGTGGTTAAATGGGAATGGAGAGTGTGGGTAGAAGAACAGTGTCTTAGTGAGCAATCAGAATGAAGGACAGAGGGGTTAACCAGGGTACAGAACAGTTATGGAATATAAGCTGTTTTCAACTAGAGCATGTTGGTTGTGGCAAATAATGTTTTTATCTGATGAGGAACTATGAAACAGACGAAAAGGTGCTTGTAACATGTAACATTTTCCTCTACTTTATTCTGCAGAGTGAGAAGTAATGGAGACAGAAAATGGCACAGTGGTGACAGAATTCATCCTCCTTGGTCTGACTCAGTCTCAAGATGCTCAACTCCTGGTCTTTGTGCTAGTCTTGATTTTCTATCTCATCATCCTTCCTGGAAATTTTCTCATCATTCTCACCATAAGATCAGACCCCAGCCTCACGGCTCCCCTCTACTTCTTCTTGGGCAACTTGGCCTTCCTGGATGCATCCTACTCCTTCATTGTGGTTCCCAGGATGCTGGTGGACTTTCTTTCTGAGAAGAAGGTAATCTCCTACAAAGGCTGCATCATACAGCTCTTTTTCTTGCATTTTCTTGGCGCAGGGGAGATGTTCCTTCTTGTCGTGATGGCCTTGGACCGCTATATTGCTATATGTCGGCCTTTACACTATTCAACCCTCATGAAGCCTAGAACCTGCTATGCATTATTGTTGACTCTGTGGCTTGGAGGCTTTGCCCATTCCATTGTGCAAGTGGCCCTTATCCTGCACTTGCCTTTCTGTGGCCCAAATCAGCTGGATAACTTCTTTTGTGATGTCCCACAGATCATCAAGCTGGCCTGCACTGACATCTTCGTGGTGGAGCTCCTGATGGTCTCCAACAGTGGCTTACTCAGCCTCCTGTGTTTTCTTGGGCTTCTGGCCTCCTATGCAGTCATCCTCTGCCGTGTAAGGGGTCACTCCTCTGAAGGGAAGAACAAGGCTATCTCCACATGCACCACCCACATTATCATTGTGTTTCTCATGTTTGGACCTGCTATTTTCATCTACACTCGCCCCTTCCAGGCTTTCCCAGCTGACAAAGTGGTTTCTCTCTTCCATACAGTCATCTTTCCTTTGATGAACCCTGTGATTTATACACTTCGCAACCAGGAAGTGAAAGCTTCCATGAGGAAGTTGTTAAGTCAGCATATGGTTTGTCAAATGGAATAGAAGAATTAGAAAAACAAGAAAGGAAAAGTCGAGTTGAAATTAGTTAAATATTTCTTCATTCATGCATTGAATCAGTCAGTCACTTAGCAAATACTTCATTTATTAAGTACTTCCCATTTTCAGGCACTATTCTAGGCATATGAATGAGACAGGTAAGATTCTGGGTTTTCTAGGTTTACATTCCAGTGGATAAAGAGGGGTTGAACTATTACATTTTATAAAAATCATAGTATCAGAAAGAGATAGTGTTCTGTGGCAAGTAAAAAATAGTACTCTGCTAGAAATTATCTGGGGAGGTGATAATTACTTTATTTTCTGTTGTCAAATAAGGTCTCGTTGAGTGGTGTGTAGCTGATACCAAGATGATTTGAAAGAAACAACCATGCAATTATCTGGGGACAAAAATTCTAGGCAGAGAGGATGACTAGTACAAGGACCTACAGATATGAGATTGGCACATTTGAAGACCATAAAGAGGATAGAATAGCTGTAGTGCAGTTAGTGAGTGTGAAAATGGTAAGAATTAAAGTTAGAGATGTTAGTAGGGGCAAAATCATATAGAATATTTTAGGCAATGAT
>NW_012148618.1:3652858-3653863 GCF_000956105.1 Propithecus coquereli
TATTGTACGTAAGGTAACTTTTAGCAGAGAGAAGTAAAAAGAGTTACATATTGAATGAGAAGGGATATTACTACAGACATTGGATTAAAACTCATACCTGAGGGAAAAAGAATGCAGCATCAACTAGTGGAAGGTATTTGACTTTTTCCTCTGTGTACCTCACCAGTATGTTTCAGGCAATCTATTTAATTCTCTGAGGACATGTTTCTCTTTGTAAAAATATAAATATTGAGAATCTCACAGAGTTTTAAGATTATCATAGAAAAAACATTTATGGAAGGACATTGCTTCTATAATGGGATGAAAAAATTGGTTTTTTTTATTTTTATACTCCTAAAATTGCAACTTTGTCTCCTTTTCCTAATTTTTCAATTACATCAATCCCAGAACTAACATTATCCCTTTTATTAGCATTCACCCTTTGTCACAGAATTCCAAGGTAAGAATTCCACAGGTGCTTTAATAGAATGTCCTATGGCCTCTTGTAAGTCCTTTTATACTATTAATAACCCCTCCTTGGATGGGAAGATGAAGGGTGAAAACACATTTTTGGAAAGCAAGAAGAATGTCTGATGTGGCCCTTGTATCTGTACCTCTTATGGGTTGCTAAGTACGTGTGTGTTAGTTTAGAGAGAGTGTAAGTAGTAGATATTTTAAAGAAAGTGTATCATGTATATTTTGCTTACAGAAAGTGCTCATCTGCACAATAAAATTATTGCTAATAAGCTTTGGAAACTGTACTACTTTGATATCAACTTTAATGGATAAGAGAAATAATATTTACTAAAAATCACTGAGTCCTGAAAGAGTTGAAATATTTTATTTTCTGATTCATCTTCACAACAATCTATTATTTAGAGTGTCCTCTGTTCCCGTATGAGGAAATGGAAACAGAAACAGGTTTAGCTTGAGGTCACAAGATCCACAAGTATAGAGTAAGATTTCAGATTAGGTCTGACTAAAAAGTCTATGATTATTCAATTAATTCTACTAAATTTTGGTTAA
>NW_012148618.1:3653913-3654867 GCF_000956105.1 Propithecus coquereli
TCTGCTTACCTGTTTATTGATTGAGATACAAGGTGTAATATTTATCCATAACTTTAAGGGTGCTGTTCTACCCTACTATGACAAATGGAATGCTAAAAGCATCATCAATATATGTGAACCTTACAAAGACTTCATTGAGTATTTTGGAATGGAATTTGGATTTAAAGAATATTTTTTTTACTATGTGTACTCAGTAGGTTAATCATCAGTAAAATGTAAAAATATACTTAAGAATAAACATTTCAAACTTTCTACTATATAATTTTCTAAATCAACATCAACTGCCATACCAAAGATTAAAACTATGAACCACTTGTTATATCTTTCTAACCAGACACCATGGACTACTCAAAGTAGATTTACGTAGATCATGCACTGACCTATTCCCTTGATATGTAAGCATACATATTTTGTTTTAATTTTATTTAGCTTAACTGAGTCCACCTCAGTCAATAGCACAATATTTTTAGCTTATATTAGTCCTGGAAAATATTAAAGTTAACTGAACATTAAATAAAATTATTTCAAGGACTAGCTTTAAAGAGGACAAGTAACTAACTCATAGACACTACGCTGATCAAACAACACATCATACCTTTTCTCTGTTTGTTTTTTTAGTTTAGGTTAGCAAAGTTTAATGATTCACTTCATTCCTTACACCTCTTTGAGGGAGAAAACTTGAAAAGACTACAGTGATCAATTTTGCTGCATCGCAGTCTTAATGAAATCATATTGTGCAAAGTGTACTGTAACTTATCTTTTTTTTTCTTTTTTTTTTTATTTCAGCATATTATGGGGGTACAGATGTTTAGGTTACATATGTTGCCCTTGCCCCCGCTCCCCGCCTAAGTCCCATTTTCAAATATGTCCATCCTTCAGGTGGTGCGCATTGCACTCTTTGTGTATGCAAATACCAGTCCCCTCCTCCCTCCTCCCCCGTCCCCCGTCCCCCCT
>NW_012148618.1:3654917-3656370 GCF_000956105.1 Propithecus coquereli
AGTTTTTATTTTCCACTGCACATTTACCAACATGGGTCATATTCTGAGCCACAAAACAATCCTCCATGAATTTAAAACTATTCAAGTCACACAAAAATTTGTACACAAATGTACATATCAGCTTTATAATAGCTAAAAACTGAAAACAACTCAAATGCCCCTCAACAGATGTACTGATAACCTAATTACGGAATAGACATACAATGGAATACCACTCAGCAATAAATAGGAATGCACTATTGATACATAACAACATAATACATATGAAAGGAAGCCTGATGAGTGAAAGAAAGCCACCAAAGGAAAGAATACATATGAATTTATTCCATCTATATAAAACTCTAGAAAATTCAAGTTGCTAAATAATAATACACACAGATTTGTCATTTTCTGGGAATGGTAGATATGTGGAGGGAAGGGAAAGAGTGATTATCAAGGGACAAGTGAACTTTGGGAGCTGAGACAAATGTTTGCTATCTTGACTGTGATGACATTTTCATATATCAAATTGTACACTTAATGTGGGTAGTTTATTACATATTCATTTGGCCATAATAAATCATTTGAAAACTTAAGAGGTCAAAATAGATGTGTCTTAAACTAACATCAATGGCCTTATGAAAAATTCTAAGGATATCTCAATAAATTGTACACTTAATGTGGGTAGTTTATTACATATTCATTTGGCCATAATAAATCATTTGAAAACTTAAGAGGTCAAAATAAATGTGTCTTAAACTAACATCAATGGCCTTATGAAAAATTCTAAGGATATCTCAATAATTTAACATTCAATGAATAACCAGCCATTCAGGATCTCAATTAATTGCGGACATTGAAACAAATCAGTCAGCTGATCAAGATTACCTGCCTATTTGGACAACATTGATATGCATTAGGATACTCCATCCATATCAGGGGTGTTTGTTGGTGATCATATATCACACCAAACAGGATATGATTTCTCTTGCAACCAGAATTAAAACATCAATTGAATCTGATTATGTAGATCAATGTCAAGTTATAGATCAACATTGCAGAAAATATCTCCTTAGTACTTATAGTCAAGTGATGACTAATTTTTAAAATTTCACTAATTTTTAATGCTGGGCCGATTCATAAGGTTTTTCCTATCCCCCGTTCTGATTTACAAAGTATGCAGCAGTTCCTATCACTCTTAACAAAGAAATTCCCAAGAGATGGCCGAAGTGAACTGTTTCTGAGATTCTTGTTCTGTTTAGATGTAGCACAGGAAAATTACACCTAAGGGACCACTTCAGTTGGTAAATATATTTTAGGCTGAAGGAAAGAACTTTCACAGATACTGTCTCTACCCAATAGTGGATGTCATCTCAAGCACACACCAGAAGAGAAGACTAAATTAGAAAACTAAAGGGAAAACTGATCTAAGAGAAAAATTTGTGTTTAGTAAGTTCTGTCATTTTTATGATTC
>NW_012148618.1:3656505-3659558 GCF_000956105.1 Propithecus coquereli
GCCTTAACTTTTATTTTTGAAAATTTTTGTGGATATATAATAGTACATACTTATGGGATAAATGTGATATTTTGATACATGCATATAACATGTAATGATTAAATCATGGTAGTTGTGATATCCATCACCTCAAGTAGTTATTTCTTAGTGTTAGAAACATCCCAAATCTTCTCTTATAACTATTTTGAAATACACTATAAATCCTTGTTAATTATAGTCACCCTATTGTGCCATCGAACTCTAGAACTTATTCCTTCTGTCTAACTTTATTTCTGTACCCATTAACTAACCTCTCCTCATAACTCCCACCCCCACCATTTCTAACCTCTGGTAACCACCATTCCACTCTCTAATTCCACGAGATCAATGCTTTTAGCTCCCACATATAAGTGAGCACATGTGATATTTGTCTTTTTGTTCCTGGCTTATATCACTTAACACAATGACCACCAGTATCATCCATGTTGCTGGAAATGACAGGATTTCATTCTTTTTGTGGCTGAATAATATTCCATTGTGTATATATACCACATTGTTTTTATTTATTTTTATATACACAGTGATGTTACCATGAAGATTCTATAGCACATACATAATAATTTCCTCATGATAATTGTGAGAAGTGGAAGATCTGTCTCACAGATTCTGCACATTTTAAAGTTTTTGAAACAAAGACAATGGATAAACATTTTAGAGCTGCAGGTACTTTTAGGGGAGGACAAGCCCAAAGATGTAACCAAGTGATATGAGGATTTGGGATCAAAGTGTACAATAGGCTCCTAGAGTAAATAAAATGTAATGGTCAAGAAGGAAAATGCTACTTATAAAACGAGGTAAAATGTCCTTCAAAGAGAAACATTTAGATAACAATTTTTCAAATAAGCTATATCTTATATCTATATTTCGGTGGATAAAAAGCTAAAATAAAATAGGTTAATGATGCTGACAGAAATCAAAAGATTTTATTAACAAGCAAAAGATGATTCAAAGACAAGAATATTACCAGAGACTTTTAAAAGGTTATTTCATGTTGAAAGAGTGGTTGATTAATCAGGAGGATATAATAATTTTAATTATGTGTTTCTCTAATAACAAGCTTGAAAATAGGTAAAACAAAAACTGATACAACTACAAGGAGAAAAAGACAAAACAAAATCGTAATCAAAGACTTCCATAATTCTCTCTTAATATTCCAAGATTCACCAGAGATAGGACACCTAAAGAATGCTATGAACCAATTTGTTGTGATTGACATTTGTAGAACACTTTGACCAAAATATCAAATTAGTTTTTATTTTCCACTGCACATTTACCAACATGGATCATATTCTGAGCCACAAAACAATCCTCCACGAATTTAAAACTATTCAAGTCACACAAAAATTTGTACACAAATGTACATATCAGCTTTATAATAGCTAAAAACTGAAAACAACTCAAATGCTCCTCAACAGATGTACTGATAACCTAATTACGGTATAGACATACAATGGAATACCACTCAGCAATAAATAGGAATGCACTGTTGATACATAACAACATAATATATATGAAAGGAAGCCTGATGAGTGAAAGAAAGCCACCAAAGGAAAGAATACATACGAATTTATTCCATCTATATAAAACTCCAGAAAATTCAAGTTGCTAAATAATAATACACACAGATTTGTCATTTTCTGGGGATGGTAGATATGTGGAGGGAAGGGAAAGAGTGATTATCAAGGGACAAGTGAACTTTGGGAGCTGAGACAAATGTTCGCTATCTTGAATGTGATGATGTTTTCATATATCAAATTGTACACTTAATGTGGGTAGTTTATTACATATTCATTTGGCCATAATAAATCATTTTAAAACTTAAGAGGTCAAAATAGATGTGTCTTAAACTAACATCAATGGCCTTATGAAAAATTCTAAGGATATCTCAATAATTGAACATTAAATGAATAACCAACCGTTCAGGATCTCAATTAATTGCAGACATTGAAACAAATCAGTCAGCTGATCAAGATTACCTGCCTATTTGGACAACACTGATATGCATTAGGATACTCCATCCATATCAGGAGTGTTTGTTGGTGATCATATATCACACCAAACAGGATATGATTTCTCTTGCAACCAGAATTAAAACATCTGAATTGAATTGAAACATCTGAATTGAAAATTGAATCTGATTATGTAGATCAATGTCAAGTTACAGATCAACATTGCAGAAAATATCTCCTTAGTCCTTATAGTCAAGTGATGACTAATTTTTAAAATGTCACTAATTTTTAATGCTGGGCCGATTCTTAAGGTTTTTCCTGTCCCCCGTTCTGATTTGCAGAGTATGCAGCAGTTCCTATCACTCTTAACAAAGAAATTCCCAAGAGATGGCCAAAGTAAACTGTTTCTGAGATTCTTGTTCTGTTTAAATGTAGCACATGAAAATTACGCCTAAGGGACCACTTCAGTTGGTAAATATATTTTAGGCTGAAGGAAAGAACTTTCACAGATACTGTCTCTACCCAATAGTGGATGTCATCTCAAGCACACACCAGAAGAGAAGACTAAATTAGAAAACTAAAGGGGAAACTGATCTAAGAGAAAAATTTGTGTTTAGTAAGTCCTGTCATTTTTATGATTCTCTTCTTCAAGACAATTCTTAAAATATTTCTATGCCTTTGTTTCACGCATGCCCACCGTGCTTGGAGTTGGGAGAGGCTTCTTTAGCTTTTGATGCAGTCAGAAAATAATTTACAGTTTTTCCTTCCTATCGTATCCCTGTTGTAATTTCTATGGTTTCTTTAACAACAATGCATACACCACCGTAACGTACGACCTCAGAGATGCGCTCAGGTCTGCTTTGGGAGATCATAGATCTTTGTTAGCTACTCAATACGGTCAGCTTCCAGCTATCCTTGTTCAAGTGGTTTCTCCCATTTAAGAGGATAATGTTTTTCATATCAGACAAAATATTGTACGTAAGGTAACTTTTAGCAGAGAGAAGTAAAAAGAGTTACATATTGAATGAGAAGGGATATTACTACAGACATTGGATTAAAACTCAT
>NW_012148618.1:3660558-3666510 GCF_000956105.1 Propithecus coquereli
ATTTCTTATTGATGAATTTTTGTTCCTTTGGAAGGTACATGTTCTCCTTTTAACAGATTCTTCTCTTGAACACAGTGGTAGTCCTGGTTTTGCTATTAGCTATCTTCTCTGTCACTTGTTAACAGGTACAGAACTAGTTATTGAAAATTTATTGTGGAAAACTTTGTTGATAACAAAAGCAGTTTCAATAAAAGGTCAGATTGTTGAAGTTTCTCAGGTGGCACATGTCTATCAGGTATAATATTAGGATATTTTCTTTAGAAATTAGATAAATCTCCTTTGTTATGGAAATGTATTTATTTGTAAACTGTGAGAATATTATCATATGTCCCCTTATCCACAACAAACATATGTGATACCTAACTCCTTTAGGAGAATTTTCTTTCTTGCTATTCTTAATTTATGTTTTTGCATCCTCAGCAAAAGGGAAGGGGAAACTAGTGTGCGTGATGCAGTAATGGTTCTCACTGTTCATCTGTGCTCATTGAAACCACCCTGGAGATTTCAAAGGATAAAAGAAGATGAGACACACAAAAACTGAAACAATCCCAAGAGAGAGAAATAATAAAGGAAGAAGGAAAATGGGCAATTATCTTTCCACCGTATAACATGAGAAATATTGTCAATTTACTTAGGGATCAATGTATCATTATTAAATTTAAGGATAAATAATTAGTGATCACCGAAGTTTAACCTCTTGTGCACTCAGCACTAACACTTAAAGATGTACTTTGTTTACACACGTATGCAATTTATTCTTGTCTTACAAACTATAGATAGGTGATGCATAGATAGCTAATCTTTGCATTTTTGGTAGTCAGGAAATGTTAATATTTCAAAGCCTAGGGATTTCCCAGCATCCATTCATAAAATTGAAGACATATATTTTCTACTGGTAGGCTTGAGTTATAAGGGGGTTCCAGTCAGAATTCCTCAAGTAAGAATCTGAGGCAGAGTTGTCTTCGACTTTGGTTCATCTCTTTCTACCATGGCACTCTACTGATGTTTTTAAAAATCCAGTTAGTTTACTAAATGAATTCCATTATATTGTAGAGTAAAATTAAAAATAAATTTTGTGCCCAGTTTTGCATGCAAATTATTATGCCAAGGTATTTATTATGTGGTCTTCTATATAGCTTCTCTTCTAAAGAGATTATACTTTAGAGAGAGTAGCTAAAAATGACTTTTATGACCTCTTATAGAAGAGGTTCAACTGAGGAGTTAAGAAATCATTACACATAGTACATGCAGTACCTCTGAGATGTTGTGGGTTCAATTCCAGACCACTGTAAGTAAGCAAATATCTCCCATCCAAGTATTAACGAGGCCCGACCAGAGATCAGATGAAATCAGGAGCGTTCAGGTTGGTATGGCCATAGACAGCAAATACCTCAATAAAGCAAGTCACATGAATTTTTTGGTTTCCCAGTGCATATAAAAGTTATGCTCAGATTATACTGTAGTCTATTATGTGTGCAATAACATTATGTCTAAAAAATGTACATATCTTAATTTAAAAAGACTTTATTGATAAAAATGCTAACAATCATCTGAGCCTTCAACAAGTTACAATTTTTTTGCTGGTGGAGGGTCTTGCCTCCATGTTGATAGCTGCTGACCGATCAGGGTGGTGGTTGCTGAAGGTTGAGGTGACTGTGGTAATTTCTTAAAATAAGACAACAATAAAGTTTTCCACATTAATTGATTCTTTCTTTCACAAAAGATTTTTCGGTAGTATGTAATGCAGGTTGATAGCATTTACCTGTAGGAAAACTTCTTTCAAAATTGGATTCAATCCTCTCAAACCCTATTATTGCTTTATAAACTAAGTTTATGTAATATTCCAAATCCTTTGTTGTCATTTCAACAACGTTCATAGCATCTCCACAGGAGACAATCCCATCTCAAGAAACCATTTACTTTGCTCATCCATGAGAAGCAACTCCTCATCCATTAGTTTTATCATGAGATTACAGCAATTCAGTCACATCTTCAGGTTCCACCTCTAACTCTAGCTCTCTTGCTGTTTCCACCATATCTGCAGTTATTTCTTCCACTGAAGTCTTGAACCACTAAAAATTGTTCATGAGAGTTGGAATCAACTGCATCCAAACTCGCATTAATGTTGATATTTTGACCTTCTCCCATGAATCACAAATGTTCTTAATGGCATTTAGAATGATGGATCCTTTCTAGAAAGTTTTACTTTGCCCATATCCATCAGAGGAATTACTATGAATGGTAGTGATTACATATAGACTTACAAAATGTATTTCTTAAATAATTAGACTTGAAAGTCAAAATTACTCTTGGATCCACAGGCTGCAGAATGGATGTTGTGTCAGCAGGCATGAAAATAGCATTAATCTTGCACATCTTCACCAGAGCTCTTAGTTGACTAGGAGCATTGCCATTGAGCAGTAAAATTTTGAAAGGAATCTTTTTTTCTGAGCAGTAGGCACAAAGAGTGGGCTTAAAGTAGTCAGTAAACTATGCTATAAACCGATGTGCTATTATCTAGGCTTTGTTGTTCCATTTATAAAGCACAGGAAGAAGAGATTTAGCACGATTCTTATAAACCCTAGAATTTTTGGCATGGCACATAAGCATTTGCCTCAATTTAAAGTCACCAGCTGCAACAGCCAAGAGTATCAGCCTGTCTTTTGATGATTTGAAGCCAGGCATTGACTTATCTTTAGCTATGAAAGTCCTAGATGACATCTTCTTCCAACAGAAGGCTGTTTTGTCTACATTGAAAATCTGTGTTTTGGTGTAGCAGCCTCCATTAATTATCTTAGCTAGGTCTTCTGGATAACTTGCTGTAGCTTCTACATCAGCACTTGCTGCTTCACCTTGCACTTATGTGTTACAGAGACGGCTTCTTTCCTTAACCCTCTTGAACCAGCCTCAGCTAGCTTCAAAACTTTTCTTCTGCAGCTTCATCCCCTTTCTCATTCTTCATAGAATTGAAGAGAACTAGGGCCCTTCTCTGGATTAGGCTTTCACTTAGGGAATGTTGTGAGGGGACTGATTTTCTAGCTGTACCACTAAAACTTTCTCCACTTCAGCGATAACACCGTTTTGCTTTTTTATCATTTGTGTGTTCACTGGAGTGGCACATTTTAATTTCCTTCAAGAACTTTTCCTTTGCATTTGTCACTTGGCTAACTGGCACCAAAGGCCTAGCTTTTGGCCTATCTTGGCTTTCACCATTTCTTTTTCAATAAGCTTAATCATTTCTAACTTTAGATTTAAAGGGAGAGACATGACTCTTTCTTTCACTTGAATGCTCAGAAGCCACTTTAGCATTATTAATTGGCATCATTTCAATATTGTAGTGTCTCAATGAATAGGGAGGCTTGAGGCGAGAGGGAGGGAGACCTGGATCTGGATCAGCCAGTCAGTGGAGGAGTCAGAACACACAGCACTTCTCTATTAAGTCTTATATGGGCATGGATTATGGCGCCCCAAAACAATTATAATACTAACATCAAAGGTCATTGATCACAGATCACCACAACAGATACAATGGTAATTAAGAAGTTTGAAATTTTGTGAGAATTACCAAAATGTGACACAGTGCCATGAAGTGAACCCATGCTGTTGGAAAACTGGTGCCCATTGAATTGCTTAACACAAGTTTGCTACTAACTTTCCATTTGTGAAAAATGCAGTGTCTGTGAGTACAATAAAGCCAACTGCAATAAAAGGAGGTATGTCTGTACACAGAAACTGTATTGTATACCCTATAATTTATACTGGATTTTAATATCAGTTCATGTTCACCTTCCTAAGTAGATGGCGTAATTATAGTTATTTAGTATAATGGTTGGTGGTGGTGCCCCACTCAAAGTCTTTTTATAGGATTAGTGAACTGCAGCTACTTTCCAGGTGACACCACAATCTTTATTAATCTTACTCCTTGCCATACTGTTTTCCTCACTTCCTTCCTGTGAGAGTACTTTTTAACAAATCATTTTCATGACAATCCCATCTCAGGCTCTGCTTCAAGCTAAATAGGCAGTTAGTTTGTCTATTGGGCATAATACCATGTATACAGAGCCAAGATTTTTCTTCACTATTATACATTTTACTCTCAAATATAAATGCTAAATTTCAATATGAGCACAAAATTCCAAAACTTAAGTATCCTTCCTCATCCCAGTAACTAATAATCTAATCTTCTCTCTAGGTTATTTTAGAAGACACATTGAATAAAAATGGATGGAGGAAATTGGTCTGTAGTGTCCGAATTTGTGCTTCTGGGACTTTGCCACTCTTGGAATATTCAGGTCTTACTCTTCATAATATTCTTTATGCTTTACCTGATCATTGTATCTGGAAATATTGGCATTGTGATCTTAATCATCACTGATTCCCATCTCCATTCTCCCATGTACTTCTTTTTAGCCAACCTGTCCTTTGTTGATATGTGGCTCTCCTCAGTCACCACTCCTAAGATGATCGCAGACTTTCTCAGGGAGAACAAGACCATTCATTTTGGAGGCTGCATGTCCCAAATCTTCTTTTCTCATTTTATTGCAGCATTTGAGATGGTGCTACTGGTAATAATGGCCTATGACCGCTATGTGGCAATCTGTAAACCACTCCACTACTCCACCATTATGAGCCTGAAAAATTGCACTGGGCTGGTGGTGACTTCCTGGTCCATTGGCTTTCTGCATGCCATGAGTCAAATAGTTGTGATTGTGCAACTGCCTTTTTGTGGTCCCAAGGAAATAGACAGCTTCTTCTGTGATACACCCCTGGTAATCAAACTCGCCTGCATAGATTCCTATAATTTGGAAATTTTAATGAATGTTCACTGTGGGGTAGTGGCCATAACCTGCTTTATTCTATTACTGACATCCTACACATATATTCTTCTTGCTGTCCGCAAAAGCTCTAAAACAGGTGCATCTAAGGCACTCTCTACCTGCACTGCCCACATCACAGTGGTGGTGCTCTTCTTTTGGCCCTGCATCTTCATTTATGTGTGGCCACTCAGCAACACGGGAGCGAATAAATTTCTTGCTGTGTTTTACTCTGTTTTTACACCTCTCCTAAATCCACTTGTTTATACCCTGAGAAACAAAGAGATGAAAAATGCTATGAAGAAGTTCAGAAACTACTATGTTGATTCCAAGGGGAATAATTAATGCCTAGAAAACTAATGATACTTCATATGAGGGAATTGTCCAATCAGTCTGCCTGTGCCTTCAACTATGTTAGATAGGAAGCTAATTTTTTTTTTAACAAAGGCATGCATCTATCCTACTGAATAGCATCTTAATAGACTTCTCTTGAACTTTTTTCCTAACTTCCTTTGGACAAAAAGTGCTTCGGTAACATTGGCTCCTCCCCTCAAAACATTCACTTACATTTTGTCTAAAGGCAATGGAATTATTTTTATTTTCTTAACTTAGCATCCTACCCAAATACTAGTGGGGAGAGGCAAAAGAAAAAACAAACAGATGATAAAAGTGATAAAATACATAGGGAATAACAGTGGAGGTTACACTTACTTAGATTTCATTAACTTAATAAAAAATTTTTAAAATGCTATTTCTCTTGGTTACCCCAGTTTCAAGGACTAACAGTTATTCTTTAAATTTATTCAATGTAAACTACTAAAATAAAATCTCCCTGAGTCCAGGGACCATGTATAACATGGTTAATTATGAAACTGTAGTACTAAATATAATAGTAGTACAATTTAATAATAGGTAGTATTTATATTTTAATGAATCATTAGAGGTCACTTATTCCTTTCAAATACTCATAATGTTTACTGGGCTAGGTGTATTTAAGTATACTCTTTTGGCATTTTAAGAAATGCCTAAATTTCCAAATAATAAATATTTCTTTATTTCTTCCAGAGTTAGTAATTAAGTGAATCGAAATTGACTTGTAAGAATCAACAATAATAGGATGTCGTTTCCCCAGTGCATA
>NW_012148618.1:3668300-3671707 GCF_000956105.1 Propithecus coquereli
AGAAGAACTGGAAGGAGAAAGGCCCCCTCTCCAGCAACAGGGGTAGGTGGAGTGGTTAAATTTCTCCTCCCTTGCATCTCGGATTGCTGGTGGGCTCCTGAGCAGTTGGAGAGACCTGCCAACATCAGCCCACAGATGGCCACTGCCAGTGAGCAGTGAGCCTCTTGTGGCCAGGGCACCAGGCTCCCAGCACCCTCCAGGCACTTCCCAGCCCACAGACCAGAGCTGATCAGCAGGCACCATACTGCTTCATTCTCCCCTCCCCCTTCCCTGCCTACGGCTGCTGAGAGAGACAATTTAGCCACCACTCAGAGGCATCTGCAGAGAATAGGACCTTTCCTTTTGGGGACTGATGGGTACTCAGATTGTGAGCTCTCTACCCTCCATCCCTCCCAGGTACCACTTGCCTGGACTCCAGGAGAGCAGGGTAAATTCTGAAGTGGAGAGACATCGATCCAGCTTGGGCAACCCATGGGTGACTTGAGATCAGCACTCCTCTCCCTGGCAAGGTTAGGGATTGATCTCCAGGGCCCAGGGGACAGGTCTGCAGACCAGATCCCGTCCACCCAGATGTCAATCGGATAACCCTGGGGCACAGAAGGGATATTTGTGAACAAGCCTACTGAGATGTGCATGCCTCCAGGGGCAGATCAGCATGCTTGAGGGGCAACCCTCCTCCCATGGGCCATGCACCCAGCCCAGGTTGAGATTCTGGGAAGGGAACCTCCTGAAGTACATCACAGCCAGGGGAGATCCACTGACTTGAGGTCCTGCCTGCTGGCAGAGGCCTGGGAGAAACTGCAGAATAGGGGAGGGGAGAAAGGAATGAGGCCTGCTCCAGACTGCAGGTCTCAGAGAGCCCCACCTCCACACACAGACTTTTCGGCTGAGTAGGGCCATTTCAGCCCCTCCCTGGCAGCTTTGCCCAGAAGCAGTGAACAGAACTTTAACCCCTGCTGACAGCATTTGTGGAGCTTGAGGGTAGCCTCATTCAACCCAGCTCCACCCAGACTCACTCCTGAACCACCCCCAGGTGGAGAATAGGGCATACCTGGAAGTCCCAGGGTCCCACCCACCACCTGAGGCGCTACAGTGCCTCTCCAGAGGAACAAGAGCTGATTACAAGACCCAACAACAACACTGTAGCTTTCTCCTCCCAGAAAGCACCACCTACTGACAGGGAGGTCATTCTGCACACCCTTTTACCGCATTTACTGACTCATCATAAAAGGTGTGGTGGAATCCCACTCACAGACACCACCTACTGACTCAGAGAATAAACAAGGCATATAAGAAGCAACAGCTGATACAGATGGGAAGGAATCAGTGAAAGAACTATGGAAGTATGAAGAATCAAATGAAAGCACACCCCCAGAGGAGAACACTAGCTCTCTAGGAATGGACATCAACAAAATTCAGAACATTAAAATGACAGAAGAACAATTTCAAACATGGATCGTAAGAAAACTCAATGATATGCAAGACAAAATTGATAACCATCACAAAGAAACCAGAAAAAAATTCAGGACTTGGAAGAAAAATTCACTAAAGAAATTGATATATTAAAGAAAAATCAAACCAAACTCCTGGAAATGGAAAATTTATTCAAGGAATTACAAAACACAGTGGAAAACCTCAAGAACAGGGTAGATCAGGCAGAGGAAAGAATCTCAGGGATTGAAGATAACACCTTTCAATTAAATAAGTCAGTCACAGAGATAGAGCAGAGAAATAAGAGAAAAGAGCGAAGCTTACAAGAAATGTGGGATTATGTGAAGAAGCCTAATGTGAGAATCATAGACATCCCTGAGGGTGAAGAAGAAAATACACAAGGATTGGATAAGCTATTTGAGGATATAATAGAGGAAAATTTCCCAGGCCTTGCTAAAAATCTAGATATCAAGGTACAAGAAGATCAAAGGACTTCTGGGAGATTCATTGCAAACAGCAAGACACCATGACACACAGTCATCAGACTGGCCAAAATAACCACCAAAGAAGCCCTCCTATGAGCTGTAAGGCAAAAGAAGCAGGTAACCTACAAAGGAAAACCCATCTGAATAATGGCAGACTTCTCAACTGACACCTTACAAGCAAGAAGAGACCGGGGTCCCATTCCCACTCTTCTTAAACAGAATAATGCCCACCCTAGAATCTTGTACCCTAAGTTTTGTATATGAAGGAGAAATAAAGACCTTCTGAGATAAACAAAGACTGAGGGGATTCACCAAGACAAGACCCGCAATCCAAGAAGTACGCAAAAACAGTGTTACACACGAATCAACACAATAAACACTCACGAATGTAAAATCAACCAAAAGCTAAAAGTCAAAGGCCAGATACCACAATGGTTCAACAGAGAAAACAAAGCAACAAAGTTCAATTCAACAGGATGAACAGAAATCTTCCCCGCTTATCAATTCTTTCAATAAATGTGAACGGTTTGGAATGCCCACTAAAGAGACATAGGCTGGCCGAATGGTTAAATATACACAAACCAAGTATTTGCTGTCTTCAGGAAACACATCTAACCCACAAGGATGCATCCAGACTCAAGGTGAAGGGATGGAAAACAATATTTCAAGCAAACAGAAGCCAAAAGAAAGCTGTCATGACGGTTCTGATTTCAGATAACTTAGTCTTTAAATCAACAAAAGTAATGAAAGACAAAGAGGGTCACTATATAATGGTGAAGGGTACAGTTCAACAAGAAGACATGACAATTATAAATATTTATGCACCCAACTCAGGTGCACAGAGATTCATAAAGCAAATCCTACTTGGTCTAAACAAAATGATAAACAGGAGGACCATAATAGCCAAAGACTTCCACACCACTCTGACAGCACAGGACAGATCCTCCAAACAGAAAATTAACAAAGAAACAATGGACTGAAACAGAACTCTAGAACAAATGGGCATGACTGACATTACAGAACATTCTACCCAAAAATCACTGAATATACGTTTTTCTCATCAGCTCATGGAACATTCTCTGATTGACCATGTCCTAGGCCACAAAGCATGTCTCAAAACATTTTTAAAAATAGAAATTATACCATGCATCTTCTCAGACCACAGTGGAATAAAATTAGAAATCAACTCCAACAGAAACTCTCATCTCTACACAACGTTATGGACACTAAACAACCTCCTGCTGAACAATTATTTCATTAAAGAGGAAATCAAGATGGAAATCAAAAGATTCTTTGAACTAAATGACAAAGGAGACACAAGTTATCAAAATCTGTGGGACACAGCTAAAGCAGTCCTAAAGGAAAATTTATATCCATAAATGCTTATATCCAAAAGATGGTAATATCACAAATAAACAATGCAATGAATCATCTCAAAGAACTGGAAAAGGATGAGCAAACCAACTCCAAACCCAGCAGAAGAAATGAAAT
>NW_012148618.1:3671757-3674511 GCF_000956105.1 Propithecus coquereli
TGAAGTCAAGTAATTGTGATGTCTTCAGCTTTGGCTATTTGGGCTCTTTTTGTTTGTTTGTTTCTATATAAATTTTAGGGGTTTTTTTCCTAATTCTGTGGCAAATAATGTTAAAATATAATATAATTGAATCTGTAGATTGCCCTGGGCAGTATGGTCATTTTAATAATATTGATTCTTCCCATCCATGAGCATGAGATGTTTTTCCATTTGTTTGTGTCACCTGTGATTTATTCCATCAGTGTTTTGTAGTTTTTGTTGTAGTGATCTTTCACCTCTTATTCAATAAATGCTACTGGGAAATTTGGATAGCCATATGCAGAAGAATAAACTTGACTTATATCTCTTACCATAAACAAAAATATGATCAAGGTGAATTAAAGATGGAACTGTAATGCCTGAAACAATAAAAATTCTATTAGAAAACCTAGAAAAAACTCTTCTGGACATTGGCTTGGGTGGAGAATTTATCACTAAGACTCCAAAAGCAAATCCAACAAAACCAAAAATAGACAAATGGGACCTAATTAAACTAAAAAGTTTCTGCACACCAAAAATAATTATCAACAGAGTAAACAGACAACCTACAGAATGAGAGAAAATATTTACAAACTATGCATCTGACAAAGGACTAATACCCAGAATGTACAAGGAATTCAAACAACTCAACAAGAAAAAAAAAACATTACAAAGTGGGCAAAGGACATGAAAAGACATTTATCAAAGAAGACATACAAATAGCTAACAAACATATGAAAAAAGTGTTCAACATCATTAATCATCAGAGAAATACAAACTAAAACCACAATGAAATACCCTGTTACACCAGTCAGAATGGCTATTATTAAAAAATCAAAATATCATTTGATCTAGCCATCCCACCACTGGGTATCTACCCATAGGAAAAGAAATTATTATACCAAAAAGATACCTGCCCTTGTATGTTTATCACAGCACTATTCACAATCAAAAAGATATTTAATCAACCAAAGTATCCAAGGAATACTACTAGGCCATAAAAAGAGTGAAATCATGTCTTTTACAGCAACATGGATGGAACTGGAGGCCATTATCTTAAGTGAAATAACTCAGAAACAGAAAGTCAAATATCACATGTTCTCACTTATAAGTGGGAGCTAGATAATGAGTACACATGGGCATAGAGAGTAGAATAATAGACACCAGAGAATTGGTAGCATGGGAGGGATGTATTGGAAAAGAAATTACCTAATGGGTACTATGTACATTAATCAGGTGAGGGTTACACAAAAAGCCTAGACTTCACTAGTATGCAATATATCCATGTAATAACTCTGCACATGTACCCTCTAAATCTATACATATATAAAAAAGAATCAACAATAAAAGACCTAAAACAAAAATATGCCATATATGCTATTTTTATTTCTCTTAACATAGAAACAAAATACAAAAAACTGACAAGATAATAATAATGACATTATTATGCTTCACTGCCTAGTCTATGTTCTCATGTTATTTATAGTACCTTAAGTGCCTTTATTATTATCTCCAAATTGTGAATGAGTAAATGAGACTCAAAATATGAATCCAGGTCAATCAGAAGATTGCTGATGAGAAAAACCGCCAGCCAGAGTGTCTCTACAAGACAGATTTTAGAAGAAAGTGAAAAAAAAAAAAATAAACAGGTAGACAAACATAGATCAGAAGAGGGTCAGAAGGAAGGGTGCCTGAAACTACAGGAGACTCCACAGGAAGTTGCAGAGAAGAACTGGAAGGAGAAAGGCCCCCTCTCCAGCAACAGGGGTAGGTGGAGTGGTTAAATTTCTCCTCCCTTGCATCTCGGATTGCTGGTGGGCTCCTGAGCAGTTGGAGAGACCTGCCAACATCAGCCCACAGATGGCCACTGCCGGTGAGCAGTGAGCCTCTTGTGGCCAGGGCACCAGGCTCCCAGCACCCTCCAGGCACTTCCCAGCCCACAGACCAGAGCTGATCAGCAGGCACCATACTGCTTCATTCTCCCCTCCCCCTTCCCTGCCTACGGCTGCTGAGAGAGACAATTTAGCCACCACTCAGAGGCATCTGCAGAGAATAGGACCTTTCCTTTTGGGGACTGATGGGTACTCAGATTGTGAGCTCTCTACCCTCCATCCCTCCCAGGTACCACTTGCCTGGACTCCAGGAGAGCAGGGTAAATTCTGAAGTGGAGAGACATCGATCCAGCTTGGGCAACCCATGGGTGACTTGAGATCAGCACTCCTCTCCCTGGCAAGGTTAGGGATTGATCTCCAGGGCCCAGGGGACAGGTCTGCAGACCAGATCCCGTCCACCCAGATGTCAATCGGATAACCCTGGGGCACAGAAGGGATATTTGTGAACAAGCCTACTGAGATGTGCATGCCTCCAGGGGCAGATCAGCATGCTTGAGGGGCAACCCTCCTCCCATGGGCCATGCACCCAGCCCAGGTTGAGATTCTGGGAAGGGAACCTCCTGAAGTACATCACAGCCAGGGGAGATCCACTGACTTGAGGTCCTGCCTGCTGGCAGAGGCCTGGGAGAAACTGCAGAATAGGGGAGGGGAGAAAGGAATGAGGCCTGCTCCAGACTGCAGGTCTCAGAGAGCCCCACCTCCACACACAGACTTTTCGGCTGAGTAGGGCCATTTCAGCCCCTCCCTGGCAGCTTTGCCCAGAAGCAGTGAACAGAACTTTAACCCCTGCTGACAGCATTTGTGGAGCTTGAGGGTAGCCTCATTCAACCCAGCTCCACCCAGA
>NW_012148618.1:3688121-3689783 GCF_000956105.1 Propithecus coquereli
TAAACAGGTGGAAAACCATACCATGCTCATGGGTCAGGAGAATCAACATTGTTAAAATGTCTATACTACTCAAAGTAATGTACTGATTCAACACGATCTCTCATTGTATTTTTTATTTGCATTTCCCTAATGATTAGAGATATTGAGCATTTTTTCATATGTTTATTGGCCATTAGTCTATCTTCTTTTGAAAATCTTTTGTTCACATCCTTTGCCCACTTTTTAATGGGCCTGTTTGATTTTTTCTTGATGATTTTCCTGAGTTCTATGTAGGGTCCAGTTATCAGCCCTTTAACAGATGTATAGCATAAAAATGTTTTCTCCCATTCTGTAGGTTGTCTATTTGCTCTATTGATTGTTTTCTTGGCTGCGCAGAAGCTTTTTATGATAATTTAATCATGTCCCATTTATTTATTCTTTTTGTTGCTGTGATTTCCTTTGGGGTCTTCTTCATAAATTCTTTGCCTAGATAAATATCTATAAGAGTTTTTCCAACCCCTTCTAGAATTTCTTCAGTTTCGTGTCTTAGGTTCAAGTCTGTTACCCTTCAAGAGTTAATTTTTGTGAGTGATGAGTGGTATGGATCCTATTTCGGTCTTCTACATGTGGCTATCCAATTTTCCCAGCACATTTATTGAACAGGGATTCTTTTCCCCAGTGTATGTTTTTGTCTCCTTTGTCAAAGATCAGCTGGGATTAAGAGGATGGTTTTACAAATTATAAATGCTGGGCTGATTTATGTGAGATTTTACTTGCCTCTCTGTTCCGATTTCCAGAGTATGCAATCCTTAATTATCACTCTTAACAAAGAAGTCCCCAAGAGATGTCCAAGGTAATTATCTCCATGATTGTTATTCTGTCCAGAATATAGAATAGGGAAATTTCACACAAGGGACTCCCTCAGTTAATGAATATATGTCAGGCTGAGGGAAAGCACTTCCACAGATACAGTCTACACTCCACAATGGATGTCATCTCAAGCACACATCAGAAGAGAAGACTAAAAGAGAATCTGATCTTAGAGATAATATGTTTTTAGTAAGTCATCTCATCTCTATTTTTTAAGATAATTCTCAAAATATTTCTGTGTGTCTATTTCCCACATGCCCACCATGTTTGGATTTGAGACTGGCTTGTTTAGCTACTGACATTTTCATAAGACAATACACAGTTTTCTCTTCCTATCCTATTCCTACTGAAATTTCTATGGTCTCTTTAACAACAGTGCACACTCCACCAAAATGCGCTGTATTAGAGATGCTTTCAGGTCTTCTTAGGGAAATCACAGTTCTTTGATGTCTAGTTGATGTGAATAGTTTCCAGTTATCCTTTTTCAAATGACTCTTTCCATGTAAAAAAATAACATTTTTCATATCAGGACAAGCATTGTATGGAAGATAACTTTTAGCATAGAGATAGAAGTGAAAAGGGTCACATTATCCATGAGAAGTGATATTACTGCAGATATAGGATTAAAACTGATAGCTGAGGGCTGTAAAGAATATCTTTTAGCATAGAGATAGAAGTAAAAATGGTCATGTATCAGTGAGAAGTTCTATTACTACAGACATAGGATTAAAACTCATACCTGAGGAAAAGCATGAACTATGGAATGAACTGGGGCTTCTCCCTTTGTACCTCACTGGTGTATATCTCAGGCAA
>NW_012148618.1:3690978-3694245 GCF_000956105.1 Propithecus coquereli
TTTTCCTGGAAAGATTTGTCTTGATAGGAAATTACCTTTCTTTCAAATAAAGGGCAGATTGTTCAAGTTTCTCAGGGGGCATAGTCCATTAGGTAACATATCAGGATATTATCTTTAGAAATTAGGTAATCTCTATTATAGAGGATGTATTTATTTTTAATTGAATACTACTATCATATATCTCCTTTTTCACAGCAAATGTGTGCTTCACCTTATTTCTTTATGAACATTTCTTTCTATCCTTAATCTATGGATAAGAATATGCATTCTCAGTATAAGGGAAGGAAAAGTAATGCTCATGATGTGGTAATGGTTTTCATATTTCATTTGTTCTCATTGGTACCACCCTGGAGATTTCAATGGATAAAAGACAAGGAATTTAAAAAGTGAAACAATGCCAAGGAAGATAATTAATAAAGGGTAAAGGGATATAAGCAATTATCTTTCCAACACACAATTTGAGAAGAATTCTCAATTTACTTAAGAATCAATATTATAAGCAATATTATTATTATATTTGGAGGTAAACGATTGGTAATCATTGAAGTTTTTACTTTATGGATGCTAAGCATTACAAATAACAGATGTACTTTCCTACAAGTGTCTGTAATTTATTTTTACCTAGAAAAGATAGATAGAAAGATATATGAAATCAATGATATATAGATAATAGATATCTTATAATTTTGATGATCAGGTGATGGTAATATTTCAAAGCTTAGAGATTTACCAGCATTCATTCATGTAATTGAAGGTGATTTTTTTAATAAAGAGAGCTCAATGCTTGTATTTTTTGTATCAATTAATTTTTTATTTATGGTTGACACATCATAGTTGTGCATATTTATGGGGTAAACTGTGAGGTTGCAATGAATGTATACATTATATAATGATCAAATCAGCATAATTACCATATCCATCACTTTTAATATTCATCATTCCTTTGTGGTAATAACATTCAAAATCTTCTCTTCTTGAAATATACGCTATATTGCCATTTGCCATAGTCATCCTACTGTGTAATAGAGCACCAGACTTACTCTTCCCATCAACTGTAACTTTGTATCCCTTGATAAACCTTTCCTGTTCCTCCCCTCCGTAACTCTCCCAAACCTCTGGTAATCACTATTCTACTCTCCACCTCTATAAAATCAACATTTTTAGATTCCCCATATGAATGAGACCATGTGGTTTTGTCTTTCTGTGACTGGCTTATTTTGCTTAACATAATGTCCTCCAGGTTCATTGATGTAGCTGCAAAGTACAAAAGTTCATTCTCTTTTGTGGCTGAATATTATTTCATTGCACCTATACACTATACTTTCTTTATTCATCTACCTGTAAATGGGCATTTAGGTTGATTTCACTTCTTGGCTATTGTGAATAGTAGTACTGCAATATATGTGGGAGTGCAGATATCTCTTCAACATACTGCTTTTATTACTTTTGTATGTATACTCCATAATAGAATTGCTAGGTCATATAGTAGTTCTGTTTTTAATTTTTTGAGAAACCTCCACCTTGTTTTTCATAATGGCTGTAGTAATTTATATACCCACCAACAGTCCAAGCTGTTCCCCTTTCTCCACATCCTCAGCAGCATTTGATATGTTTTGTCTTTTTGATAATATTAATAGCTATTCTAACTGGAGTGAGGTGATATTTCATCATGGTTTTGATTTGAATTCCCTGATAGAGATGACAAGAATATGTCTTCTTTTGAAAAATGGCTGTTCAGGTCTTTTTCCCATTTTTAAATCAGATTACTCATTTATTTTCTATCAAGTTGTTTGAGTTCCTTATATTAATACATTATGGATATTAATCTCTCGTCAAATGTATAGTTTGCAAGTACTTTCTCCCATTCTGTAGGTTGTCCCTTCCCTCTATTGATTGTTTATTTCCTTGTTGCTGAAGAATTTTACTTTGATGTAAAAATTGTCTATTTTTGCCTTTGTTGACTGTGTTTCTGAGTCTAATTCAAAAATCCTTGCGCAGTCCAATTTCATGGAGTCTTCCTCCTATGTTTTCTTTTAGCAATTTTATAGTTTGGAGTCTTACATTTAATTTTTTAATCCATTTAAAGTTGATTTTTGTGTATGATGAGAGAGAGGGGTCTAGTTTCACTCTTCCCCATGTGGATATCCAGTTTTCCCAGCACCATTTATTTTAGAGACTGTCCTTTCCCCAGTGTGTGCTCTTGGCATCTTTGTTGAAAATCAGTTGGCTATAAATGCATGGATTTATTTCTAACCTCTCTATTCTGTTTCATTGGTCTATCTGTCTGTTTTTATGACAGTACCAGGTTGTTTAGGTTACTATATCTTATAGTGTATTATTAAATAAGGTAGTGTGATGCCTCCAGCTTTGTTCTCTTGACTCGATTGTATTTGCTATTTGGGGTCTTTTGCATTTCTATATGAATTTGAAGATATTTTTCTATTTCTGTAAAAAATGTCATTGGTATTTTAATAGTTATTGCTTGAATGTGTGTATTGTTTTGTTCAGTGCTTTTTAGAGGCTTACCATATGGTCTGTCATAGAGAATGTTCCATGTGATATTGAGAAGAACATGTAGTCTGCAGATGCTGGGCAGACTAATCTGTAAATGTCTGTTAGGCCCTTATTCTCTAGAGGGTAGTTTAATTTTGATGTTTCTTTGTTGATTTCTTTCTAGAAGGTCTGTCCAATGCTGAAAATGGAGTGTTAAAGTCCTCTATGATTATTAAATTGCAGTTGACCTCTCCCTTTAGGTTGTTAATATAGTCTTTATATAGGTAGACACTCCAGTGTTTGGTGTATATATACTTATAATTGTTATATCCTCCTGTTCTATGGATACACAAGGGCTTACTACTGTCATTTTGTTACTTGTTTCCTACTTGTTGTTTAACTCCTCTTTTCCTTTCTTCCTGTCTTCTTTTGTGTTTAAGTGCTGTACTCTGAGAGCATGCTTTAATTCCTTGCTTTTCATTTTTAGTGTATTTATTATAGGTTTTTCCTTTATGGTTACCATGAGGCAACAAAAAATATCTTACAGTTATAATAGGTAATTTTAAGCTGATGACACCTTAACTTTGCTCACAAAGAAAAGAAAGAAAAACTAAAAAAGTATACACTTTAACTACACACATCTACGTTTTTACATTTTGATATCTCAAGTTACATCTTTTTATACTGCCTATCACTTAACAAATTGTTGTAGCTATTACTATGTTTCATAATATTGTCTTTTGGTCCTTATACTAAAGATATGAGTAGTTTACA
>NW_012148618.1:3708390-3709202 GCF_000956105.1 Propithecus coquereli
CTAGGACTACAGGCATGTGCCACTATGCCCAGCTAAATTTTTCTATATATTTTTAGTTGTCCAGCTAATTTCTTTCCAATTTTAGTGGAGATGGGATCTCACTCTTGCTCAGGCTGGTCTTGAACTCCTGATCTTAAGTGATCTTCCCAACTCAGCCTCCCAGAGTGCTAGGATTACAGGCGTGAGCCACCACGCCTGGCCTCCAGTTTTTTTTTTCTTTAAGACAGATGCCTAGATTAATGGTTTGACCCCTTTCTTTATTTCTAATCTATGAATTGAATCCTATACATTTTCCTGTTAGTACTTATTTAGATACATCTGCCAAATTAGAGAAGTCATATTTTCATGTTGTGCTGTTCAAAAATATTTTTAAAAGCTTTTTTCAGACTTCCTCTTTGAAGCGTAAGTTATTTAGCACTAAGTTTTAAAGTTTCTGATTATTTCCAATTTTACAGATATATTTCAGTTCAATTTCATTATGGTTAGATAACATACTTTATCTGATTTCTATTCTCTTGAACAGAATGTTAAAGAGTGTTTTATGACCAAAAATACCATCTATTTATTAAAAGTTACATTTGCATTTGAGAAGAGTATATATTATTCTGTTGTTGTATGGAGTATTTTATAACTATCAATGAAGAATATTGGTTGATCATGCTGTTCAACTTGTTTATACTTTTATTAATTTTCTGCCTATGGAGAGTAGAGTGTTGAAGTCCCCAGATATACTTTGGGATTTTTCTATTTCTTCTTTCAGTTCTATCAGGTTTTATTTAATGTATTTTGAAACTGTTATTAGGAACAAATAT
>NW_012148618.1:3709252-3712421 GCF_000956105.1 Propithecus coquereli
TTTTTATTAAAGTTTAAAAATGTAAACAAAGACCATGATTTACCTGGTTATTTATTAAAACTATAATGCATGGTATACTGGTTAATATATAATAGACACTCATAATATTTTAATAAATCTACAGAAGTCAATATTTTTTCATTCAAACGTCTAACATTTATTTGTCAAGGTGTATATAAACAAGCTTTTTTGGCATTTAAAAATTATCCTATGGCCTGCCTTCCAGAGAGAAGTTCGGAGATGAGCAGAGTGCTAGCACTCCTCCGTACAGACTCTTTTCCTTCCCCTCCCTTCCCCCACCCATGGCTGCCAGGAGAGATGATTGAACCACCACACCAAGGCTTCCACAGAGAGCGGGGCTTAGGCCTTTACTCTTGGGGGCCTGCAGCAGACTGAGGGGTGCTCACACCGAGTGCTCCCAGCTCTCTGACCCTCCCTGGTGCTGCTTGCACAGTGGCTCCATCACACCAGGGCACGCCCGAGACAGAGGGACATTGATCCTGCTTGGGCACTATGGGTGACTCAGGACCAGGGCACTTCTCCCTGGTATGGTCAGGGATTGACCTTCTTGGCCCCGGGAGGTGAGGGAGCCCGTGTTGGCAGATCAGTGGGGAGAGTGCAGTGTGGGTCCTAGCTGCAAAATGTTCATGGGACACCCCTTCCCCCAAAGGAAGGCCACACTCTCACCTCAGGCTGGGATTCTCAGTGGGGAACATCCCAGCCCACAGCACAGTTAGGACAAAGCTAGGGTTGTGCTGGCTTAGGGTTGTCTGCCTGTTGGCAAACAGTGGGGGAGACTGTGGAGCAGAGGAAGGGGGAGAGGAGCAAGGCCCACTGCAGACTGCCTGTTTATGACCCTCAGACATACCTGCCTCCACAGACTCTCTGGATGGGTGGGACCACTTTAGCCCCTCCCTTGCCACTCTGCCCAGAAGATAGGAGCAGATCTTTGACTCCTGCCAAAACAGCTACCTTGCCTGGAAGCCTGAGGGCAAGCTCACCCAACCCAGTCCCACCAAGCTTCAATTAACTCACAGAAGCCCCAAAACAGTGAGCTTCACTGTTTTATATGTATGTATATGTATATATGTATATGTAATATGCTGTGATATATATGGCTTCTTGTTGTCCTTGTCCTCCTCCTTATACTTCTCTTATGGTTCTACCAATGTCTCCACAACCCAGGTTACATAGCAGGCTGGTCCTCTTTTTGCCCATACTGGGAACTCTAATAAATATCCTGCTTTCCAGATTCCCGACCACAGGCATTCTACAACATCCCTATTTGCCTACAGTCCAAGAGGCCCTCCAACTTCTCACAACTGTGGCCTCATATCCTTGAACTAAGCGTGAAGCCTTTATTATTCTTGCAATAATTCGAATAGTGTCTGGATTCGTTGCTAGCACAGCTGGCTTACTGAATGCAATCTTTTCAGCGTGAATACTATCTTTAAAAATAAGCCAATTGGCCATAGAAGCAGCCCAACAGATTGCTATATTGCAACAACAAATAAATTCCCTGTCATGGGTTGGCTAACAGAATAGACAACCTCTTGATCTCCTAACTGCCAGTCAAGGAGGCACACGTGCTATGCTAAAAGATTGTTGTTTCTTTATTATTCCATCAGAAAAAGTACGAACTAACCTTCAAGACATTTTAAAAAGGGCTAATACACTTCACAAACAGGGAACTTCTGGTGGATTTGACTGGAGGGATTTTAAACTCCATGTGTGGCCATGGTTTTCTTGGTTAATACCTCTCTTAGGACGCCTAATGACTCTGCTTTTAACACTCATTTCCAGACCCCACATTCTCCACTATTTAATAACATTCACACAAAACCAAATTTGAGCCCTTACTGTTTCTTTCCAATGTGATTCCTATCCCATCTCTACTCTAACATTTAAGACTGTTCGTTTTCAGCCTCTCCTCCTTAAAAACCCTCAACTGGACTCTCAGGCAGGGACAAATCTATGACCCTAAGTCAGCAGGAAGCTGTTACAGAAGAACAGACTGTCATGCAAACACCCCAGTTTCTGAGTCCATTGTTAAGAATATCAATTCTAACCAAAGAAAGGGGGAATGAGAGGACAACCTTGTTGATAAACTACCTAACAGAGAAAAAGGGGGAAAATCACAGTACATAATTGCTCCGTTATTTGCTTAACCATGTATGGCTTAACTTGTCTCTGATACTTATGGTATATTAGTATGAGACATTTACCTATATAAAATCTCAGTATTTCTAATTTCCAGATTTAGATATTCTGAAAAATTAGTAAAGATGTTTGATGTCTCTTATTTCTCCCAAAACAAATCCCAACAAAAATAAACACATAAATTAATTTTTATAAAAAAAAAAGGATTTTGTTTTAACAGCACTTAAAGAGAACTGAGCAGACAGCAGGGGAGAGATCCTTCCCCACATCCACCAGAACATATACCAAAAGGACTGATAAAGCCAGCCTAGCAGAGAAAAGAACAAACACAGCTGTTAACATTTTGCAGTAATAACTGCTTTTCTTTAACCCTTCACAACCCCAATAAAAGCCCACACCCCTTAGCCTTGGACAGCACTTCTTTCTCTCTTTCGTGCCATGCACTTTCCTCCCTTGCAAAGTATAGCATAAACTTCTTTCTTTAAAACTATCCTTATCTTTGTGTCAAGAATTCCTTCTCAGACCCTGCTGTAAATTCTTACCCTAACAACCTTTATCTGTGAGGTTGTAAGTAAAGCTCCCTCTTTCATTACTGATTCTGATAATTTGGTTTATTCTCTCTCTCACTCTTCCCTCACTGTGTGTGTGTGTGTCAGTGTGTGTCTGTGTTTTGCATACCTATGTCTTATGTGGTCAATCTACTAAGAAGTTTATGGATTTTATGGATCTTCTCAAAGAATGAGCTTTTGATTTCATTTATTTTCTCTATGTTTCTCTTTTTAATTTTATTATTTCTGCCCTCATCTGTATTATTTCCTTCATTCTGCTTGTTTTGGATTTAGTTTGCTCTTTTTTCCAGTTTTTTTTTTTTTTTTTTTTTTTTTTTTAGTAAGTTTTCCTTTTTTTGCTTTGTTTGTGTGTGTGTCTGTGTCTGTGTTTTGCATATGTATGTCTTATTTGGTCAATCTACTAAGAAGTTTATGGATTTTATTGATCTTCTCAAAGAACC
>NW_012148618.1:3724031-3726333 GCF_000956105.1 Propithecus coquereli
GAGGGGGAAGGGGAGGAGGGGACGGGTATATGCATACACAAAGAGTGCAATGCGCACCATTCAAGGGATGGACAGGCTTGAAACTCGGACTTGGGGGGAGAGGGGATGCAAGGGAAGCATACATACCTAAACATCTGTACCCCCATAATATGCTGAATTAAAAAAAAGAAAAAAAAGTTCTTTGTATATTCTTCTTCATCAGATATGATTTTGGAAATGTAATCCATTGTAAATGTTAACTATTGTAAATGGTATTGTCTTTTTAACTTCAAATTCCACTTCTTCATTGCTGGTATACAGAAAAGAATTAGACTTTTATTCATTGACAGCTTATCCTGAAACCTTGCTATAATCACATATTAGTTCCAGGAGTTTGCCATACTTTTTATTATCATTGAGCTCACAATATTTTCTTATTTCTATTGTGATTCCTTCCTCTGCCCATAGGATTTTTTAGAGTGCAATATACATTTTCCAGATATTTGGCTATATCTCAATTAACTATGTTACTGAGTCCCAAATTAATTCCACGGTGATCTTGAAACATTCACTGCATGATTTCAATCCTTTAAGACTTTCTTTTTGGATCAGAATAGTGTCTATTTTGGTAAACATTCTACCTCGGTAAATGTTCTACCTCTCTTGCAAAAGGATGCATATTCTGCAGTTGTTGCTCAAGTATGATTTTATTTTAAAAATGTATCAATTGATGTTACTATTTGTATGTCAAAACTTATGAAATTGGACACATTAAATATGGGCAGCTTATTATATGTCACTTGTACCTCAACAAAGTTGTCTTACAATATAAAAGGTCAAAATAAATGTATTTTTAACTAATAATTATGTCTTTTTGTTAAAATCTAAAGATATCAATTTGGCATTCAGTATATAACTGTCAGGACCTCACGTAATCATAGAACATACTGAAATACATTAGTCATCTGACCAAGATTACCTGCCTATTTAGACAAATTTGACATGCATTAGGGCCACCATCAATATTAAGATTTTTTTGTTAGTGATCATGTATCACACTAGTCAGAATATGAATTCTTTTGCAACTGGAAATAAAATCTTAATTAAATCTGATTACATAGGGTTACAGATTAAGATTTCAGAACAACTCCTAGTACTTACAGGTCAAATAAAGAATAATTTTTAAAACTTCACTCATTTTTTAAATTTTTCTTGTTAATTATAGTAGTTGTACATATTTATGGGGTACATGTGATATTTTGATACAAGCATGCAAAGCATAACAATCAAATCTGAGTAATTCGGGTATCTACCATCTAAGCATTTATCATTATCATTTCTTTGTGTTAGGAGCATCCAATTGCACTCTTTTAGTTATTTTCAATAACATGGATGGAATTGGAAGACATTATGTTAAGTGAAATAATCCAGGTGCAGAAAAACAAATATCGCATATTTTCACTAATATATGAGAGGTAGAAACAAACAAAAAAACAAAACTGGACTCATGTAGACAGAGAGTAGAATGATGGCGACCAAGGCTTGCAAAGGGCATTGGGAAAGGGGGGATATATTTGAAATGGTTAATGGATACAAAAATGCAGTTAAATAGAAGGAATAAGATCTAATGTTTGGTAGCACAACAGAGTGACCATAATCAACAATAATTTATCATACATTTCAAAACTTCACAAAATTTTAGTGCTGGACTGATTTATATGACGTTTTACTTGTCTCCCTGTTCTGATTTCCAGATTATGCAACACTTGCTATCACTCTTAACAAAGAAGTCCACAAAAGATGTCCAAGATAGTTATCTCCATGGTTGTTATTCTTTCCAGAACATAGAATAAGGAAGTTTCACACAAGGGACTCCTTCGGGTGGTGAATATATGTCAGGCTAAGGGAAAGCACTTCCACAGATATAGTCTCCACCCAACAATGGATGTCATCTCAAGAACACATCAGAAGAAAAGACCGATCTTAGAGATAATATGTTTTTAGTAAGTCATCTCATCTCTATTTTTTAAGATAATTCTGTGTATCTGTTTCCTGCATGTCCACCATGCTTGGATTTGAGAATGGCATGTTTAGCTTCTGACATTTTAATAAGGCAGTACACAAGTTTTCTCCTCCTATCCTGTTCCTACTAGAATTTCTATGGTCTCTTTAACAACAGTGCACACACCACCAAAATGCACTGTCTTAGAGATGCTTTCAGGTCTGTTAGGGAAATCACAGTTCTTTGATGTTTAGTTGATGTGAGGTGTTTCCAGTTATCATTATTCAAATGATTCATTTCACATAAAAGAATAACATTTTT
>NW_012148618.1:3736333-3738504 GCF_000956105.1 Propithecus coquereli
TTAAGTTCCTTATATTAATACATTCCGGATATTAATCCCTTGTCAAATGAATAGTTTGTAAATATTTCTCCCATTCTGCAGATTGTCCCTTTGCTCTATTGATTATTTGTGTCCTTGCTGCTGAAGAATTTTAGTTGGATGTAAAACTTGTGTATTTTTCTTTCTAGTAGTGTTATAGTTTTGGCTCTTTTTTTAATTTCAGAATATTATGGGAGTAAAAACATTTTGGTTGCATAAAATGCCTTTGCCTTGCCCAAGCCAGAGCTACAAGAGTGCCCTTCCCCCATACAGTGCACTCTGCACCCATTAGTTGTGAGTTTACTCACCTACACCACCCCCCCACCCGTCCAGCACCCGATGAATATTACCCATGTGAGCTCCTTAGTGTTGATCAGTTAGTACCAATTTGATGGCAAGTACATGTGGTGCTTGTTTTTCCATTCTTGCGATACTTCACTTCAAAAGATGGGCTTCAGTTTGATCCAGGATAATATAAGAGGTGTAGCATGCAAATATTTTTTCCCATTCTGTAGGTTGTCTATTCGTCTAATGATAGTTTCCTTGGCTTTGCAGAAACTTTTTAATTTGATCAGGTCCCATTTATTTATTTTTGTTGCTGCTGTGATCGCTTTGGGGGTCTTCTTCATAAGTTCCTTGCCTAGGCTAATGTGTATAAGAGTTTTACCAACATTTTCTTCTAGAATTCTTAAGGTTTCATGCCTTAGGTTTAAGTCTGTTATTCATCATAAGTTGATTTTTGTGAGAGGTGAGAGGTAGGGATCCAGTTTCAATCTTCTGCATGTGGTTATCCAGTTTTCCCAGCACCATTTATTGAATAGAGATTCTTTTCCCCAGTGTATATTTTTGTCTGTTTTGTAAAATATTAGACAATAATATGAAAATGGTTTTATATGTGGGTTCTCAGTCCTCTACCAAAGGCCTATATCTCTGTTCTTGTGCCATCCCATGCTGTTTTGGTTACTATAGCCTTGTAGTGAAGCTTAAAGTCTGGTAGACTGATGCCTTCCAATTTGTTCTTTTTGCTTAAAATTACTTTGGTTATACAAGATCTTCTCTGGTTCCATATGAAGTGTAGAATTATTTTTCCTAGATCTGCAAAGAATGATGATGGTATTTTGATAGGGATTCCATTAATTCTGTAGATTACTTTAGGTAGTATGGACACTTTAACAATACTGATTCTGCCAATCCCTGAGCATGGAAGGGTTTTCCATCTGTATACGTCTTCTACAATTTCTTTTTTCAGTGTTTGGTAGTTCTCTCTATATAGATCTCTCACCTCCTTCCTTAAATATATTCCTAAGTATTTAATTTTCTTTGATGCTATTGTGAAAGATTTTGCCTCCTTGATTTGATTTTTGGCTTGACTATTATTGGCATATATGAATGCTAGTTTTAGGTCTACATTTAATTTTTTAATCTATTTAGAGAGGGGTCTAGATTCATTCTTCTGCACGTAGTTATCCAGTTTTCCCAGCAACAATTATTGAAGAGACTGTCCTTTCCCCACTGTGTGTTCTTGGCATCTTTGCTGAAAATCGGTTGTCTATAAATGCATCAGTTTATTTCTGATCTCTCTATTCCATTGATCTATGTGTCTGTTTTTATGCCAGTACCGGGCTGTTTTGGTTACTATACCGTGTAGTATATTATTAAGTCAGGTAGTATAATGCCTCCAGCTTTGTTCTTTTAATTCAAGTTTCCATTGGCTATTTGGGGTCTTTTGCATTTCCATATGAATTTGAAGACTTTTTTCCCATTTCTGTAAAGAATGTCATTGGTATTTTAATAGAGATTGCGTTGAATCTGTATATTACTTTTTGCAGGGTTTTTTTGTGGCTTAATATATGGTCTGTCATGGAGAATGTTCCATGTGCTATTGAGAAGAACTTGTAGTCTGCAGGTGCTGGGGAGACTGTTCTATGTCTATTAGGCTCATATGGTCTAGAGTGTAGTTTAACTCTGATGTTTCTTTGTTGATTTTCTGTCTAGATGGTCTTTCCATTGCAGAAAATGGAGAGTTGAAGTTCCCTATGATTATTGAATTGCGGTTGATCTCTCCTTTTAGATTGTTATTATTGTCTTTATATATGAAGATGCTCCAGTCTTTGGTACATATATATTTATAATTGTTAAATCCTCCTGCCGTA
>NW_012148618.1:3738554-3740824 GCF_000956105.1 Propithecus coquereli
TTTTTTTAGAAAGAGAGCTCAGTGCTTGTATTTTCTGTATTAATTATTTTTTATTTGTAATAGGCACATTATAATTGTGCATATTTATGGAGTAAACTGTGAGGTTTCAATGCGTGTATGAACTATATAATGATCAAATAAGAATAATTACCATATCCATAACTTTAAATATTTATCATTCCTTTGTGATGATAACAGTCAAAATCTTCTCTTCTAACTATCTTGAAATATACATTACATTGCCACTTACTATAGTCATCCTACTGTGTAATAAAACAACAGAACTTATTCTTCCTGTCAACTGTAACTTTGTACCCCTTGATTAACCTCTCCTGTTCCTCCCCTCCGTAACCCTCCCCATTCTCTGGTAACCACTATTCCACTCTCTACTTCTATAAAATTAACATTTTTAGATTCCACATATGAGTAAGACGATGTGGTGTTATCTTTCTGTGACTGGCTTATTTTGCTTAACATAATGTCCTCCAGGTTCATTGATGTAGCTGCAAAGTACAAAATTTCATTCTCTTTTGTGGCTGAATACTATTTCATTGCATCTATACACCACATTTTCTGTATCTGTTCATCTTTAGATGGACATTTAGGTTGATTTCACTTCTTAGCTATTATGGATAGTACTGCAATATACGTGGGAGTGCAGATATCTCTTCAACGTACTGATTTCATTACCTTTGGATATATACCCAATAATGGAATTGTTGGATCATATCGTAGTTCTATTTTTAATTTTTTGAGAAAACTCCATCCTGTTTTTCATAAAGGCTGTAGTATTAATAATTTACATAACACCAACAATCCAAAGGTGTTTCCCTTTCTCCATATCTTCACCAACTTTTGATATTTTTTCTCTTTTTGATAATATTAATATCTGTTCTAACTAGAGTGAGGTGGTACCTCACTGAAGTTTTGATTTACATTTCCCTGATAATTAGAGATGACAAGCACATTTTCATAAATCTGCTGGCCATTTGTATGTCTTCTTTTGAGAAATGTCTGTTCAGAACTTTCTCCCATTTTTAAGTCGGATTATTTGTTTATTTTCTATTGAGTTGTTTAAGTTCCTTATATTAATACATTCCCGATATTAATCCCTTGTCAAATGAATAGTTTGTAAATATTTCTCCCATTCTGTAGATTGTCCCTTTGCTCTATTGATTATTTGTGTCCTTGCTGCTGAAGAATTTTAGTTGGATGTAAAACTTGTGTATTTTTCTTTCTAGTAATTTTATAGTTTTGGCTCTTTTTTTAATTTCAGAATATTATGGGAGTAAAAACATTTTGGTTGCATAAAATGCCTTTGCCTTGCCCAAGCCAGAGCTACAAGAGTGCCCTTCCCCCATACAGTGCACTCTGCACCCATTAGTTGTGAGTTTACTCACCTACACCACCCCCCCACCCGTCCAGCACCCGATGAATATTACCCATGTGAGCTCCTTAGTGTTGATCAGTTAGTACCAATTTGATGGCAAGTACATGTGGTGCTTGTTTTTCCATTCTTGCGATACTTCACTTCAAAAGATGGGCTTCAGTTTGATCCAGGATAATATAAGAGGTGTAGCATGCAAATATTTTTTCCCATTCTGTAGGTTGTCTATTCGTCTAATGATAGTTTCCTTGGCTTTGCAGAAACTTTTTAATTTGATCAGGTCCCATTTATTTATTTTTGTTGCTGCTGTGATCGCTTTGGGGGTCTTCTTCATAAGTTCCTTGCCTAGGCTAATGTGTATAAGAGTTTTACCAACATTTTCTTCTAGAATTCTTAAGGTTTCATGCCTTAGGTTTAAGTCTGTTATTCATCATAAGTTGATTTTTGTGAGAGGTGAGAGGTAGGGATCCAGTTTCAATCTTCTGCATGTGGTTATCCAGTTTTCCCAGCACCATTTATTGAATAGAGATTCTTTTCCCCAGTGTATATTTTTGTCTGTTTTGTAAAATATTAGACAATAATATGAAAATGGTTTTATATGTGGGTTCTCAGTCCTCTACCAAAGGCCTATATCTCTGTTCTTGTGCCATCCCATGCTGTTTTGGTTACTATAGCCTTGTAGTGAAGCTTAAAGTCTGGTAGACTGATGCCTTCCAATTTGTTCTTTTTGCTTAAAATTACTTTGGTTATACAAGATCTTCTCTGGTTCCATATGAAGTGTAGAATTATTTTTCCTAGATCTGCAAAGAATGATGATGGTATTTTGATAGGGATTCCATTAATTCTGTAGATTACTTTAGGTAGTATGGACACTTTAACAATA